>NW_023615822.1:360000-720001 GCF_013339695.2 Rhipicephalus sanguineus | reverse complement strand
GTAAGTATGTTGTGACTATGTAAAAACCTATCTATGCGTTTATATATAACTTTTTTTCAGACATTTAGAGAATACGGGAAGGATGCTGATAGCTCTGTAGTTACTAAAGTCGTATTTGGCACCTTTTCTATTAAGTACAATGACTTGGCTGTTTGCATCGTGGATGGAAATGTCGCGGTTTGCAGCCATAAGTTAAAGATGTGTGTAAGTGGTGCAGAAATTACTTCCATTAGATGCTTAACAGGACGAATCTGTATATCGTTTAAAGCACACGGTGTACTGTTTAATAGCTCGGAGAACGTCCTCATAACTTCACTCTCCGTAACAGGTTCAAAAAAGGGATGACGAGCATCTGGTAATATGAGTGCCATGAGAGTAAGATGGTGTGGAGCTTTGTTTAGCAAAATGCAGGCTAAAAGCCTCAGCCAACTGTTCACCTGTGTAAACATGTCCATTTTGTATGACTGTATCAAAATGTTTGTCTTCAACAAAGTTCATGTCGAGAGATCGTACTTTCGCCCATAGTTTATCTGGCTGCCTGATTGAAAGTTGGAACTGATTTTCATAATAAAGGCTCCTCGCATTTTGTATGTCACTGTTTAACTTGTTTCGATAACTTTTAAATTCCTCAAATATTTGTATACTTTTAGATGTAATATAGGCGTGATAGAGTTTATTTTTACGTTTTATGCGAGCGTGCAGGTCACGTGTTATCCAAGGCTTTCTTATCTTCTTCGACATTGGTTTCTTCTTAAGGGGAAAGTGTCTGTTATAAATGCTACAAAACTGTCCAAGAAATTTCGCATAAGCTTTATCAGCGTCAATCTCATTGAACACGTCATCCCACATTCTAGCCAATATTTCGCGATGAAAATTATCTAAAGCATTGGGTGTAATACGCTGTACCATTGGCGCATGTAAACGTTTAGACCGAGGTAGATTTTTTCGAAAAAACAAATAAATGCCCATGTGGTCGCTTATTTCGCTACACGTTACTCCTGAGTGTATAACAGAACTATTGATATTAGTTATGAATTGATCAATTAAGGTTTCGGAGTTCACAGTGATACGAGTCGGATGTTTAGTGACGATACTGAATCCAAAGCTTCTTAATAATACATCAAAATCGGTAGCGCTGGTAGAATTAGACATTATGTCTATATTGAAATCGCCACTCATAATGACGTCGTACTGTTGCGCAGATGTGAAAGAAAGGTATGAGTCAATGTACTCAAGAAACGGTCCAATCTCCCCGCTAGGGGGTCTATAGAACACGGAATAGACTGTATTATACACTAGTATGGAAACAACTTCCACTGCAGATGACATACAACAGAGTTCCGGAAGAGATTCACATTGAATTTTCTCATTAGCAAGAATGCATACCCCTCCGCCACGGCCCGTATCACGGTTCACAGCAAATGTTCTAAATGACGGTAAACAGAAGCCACTATTGAGCCAAGATTCCGAAATCCTAATAAAGTCAAAATGCATACCAAAACTGTCTAACAAAATCTGTAATTCATCGACCTTGTTATTCACTGATCGCACATTCAAATGAAAACAGTTCACTGATGAACCAAGCCACTCGCAAGGCACAGTCGAAGCCTTGATTATGCGCTATTTTACAAAAACACTACGAACGAAGAGGACGTAGAGACGAACAGAAGTATACGAGATGCGCTTTGTCTTGTATACTTCTGTTCGTCTCTACGTCTTCTTCGTCGGTAGTGTTGTCATAAAATAGCGCATAATCAAGACTTCGACATGAACCAACTAGCCCCAATTATCGCCTTACTAGCAAGGCACAGAACTGCTAACGTCGCATGGTAGCACGTACCCACCCAGAGCCATCGTGAGCAGACATCTACATTCTTACATACGTAAACATATTCAACCCACAGAGAACTTAGCCAACTCACTGACATCATTGATCACATGCAAAGATTCACCATCCTTCTTTCGGATGAGAATCTTCCGTTGGCATACCATACATATCGAAAGCCATTATCGCGAGCCCATTGTTTCACCGTCCACAAAAGCGATCTAGCCCTACGTGTCAAATTTTCCGACATGAACATCTTTGAATCTTTCTTTCTTAGCAAGCTCTTTTTCTGTAGCCACATGTCCCTCAGTTTTTTGCTTTGAAAGCGCACGATAACAGCAGGCGTCTTATTTGCCTTCGCAGAAAGCCGGTGATATGCTTCAATGTCGTGGTCGCCGATCTCGGGAACCTGAATCAATATAGCTACCTCATTAATTTTTTGCAGAAGGTTCTCGTGTTCATCGAATAACACACTATCAATCTCCCAGTTTCTGCTTCTACTGCGCATTTCCAAGTCGTTCAAGTCTGCATTTATCTGACGTAGTTTTTCGTCTGGCTTCGCGCGTTTCCAACTGTTCAGTTCTCTATTGGAGTTGCTCAATTTGTTTTTCCTGGCCATCGAGCCGTTTCAAAATGGTATCGAAGCGATCAGACATCGTATGCACTGCCTGTTCAATGCCATAAAACTTCTCATTTAGCGGCATTAAAAGATCCAGTTTTCGGCTCAATTCAGCAAAAGCAACAGGAAGGTTGAACTCTTGACTAACATCAGCAGTGGTCGCCACACCGCTGCGGGACGCGCCGGATTTGCACGTGGGACAGACATAATTCTTTCGAAAATCACTAGCAGCACTTCTTGTCTTATCGTATGGCTCAGTTACACCGGATCACTTTTCTATGTGATAAGAGTAGCCGCATTTCTTGCATTTCACTTGTGCATCAGTAGTTTCAAGGGAGAGTTTGCAAACGAGGCATATGTCCTGTCCAGTATCACCCATCGCCCCTTGTACACTTCATAAGACAAAAACTATGTCGATAAACTTGGCAGCAGTAGTAACCAGCGCAAAAATTAGTGAAAGCAAATGCAAAAGTGCTAAAACAAGCCTCTGAAAATGCAGGTAGAAAGGTAAGAAGGCACGTCTATCGCCGGCCACCACTGCTGCCAAAGTGTCGATAAACGGGGGCATCGCCGAGCGTGGCATAGACCCAGTGTTTTCGATGCAAGTTTGTGCTGGCCGCTGATTCCTGGGAGTCGAAGAAAATAAAAACTGCAGCTTTTGTCCAGTGTCGGTAGTGCAGCAACACCAGCTATCCAGGGCCCAACACCGGTGACAGCAGCGGCACGACAGGTACATGCCTGTGAAAATGCAGGTAGAAAGGTCAGAAGGCACGTCTATCGCCGGCCACCACTGCTGCCAAAGTGTCGATAAACGGGGGGCGTCGCCGAGCGTGGCATAGACCCAGTGTTTTCGATGCAATTTTGTGCTGGCCGCTGATTCCTGGGAGTCGAAAAAAATAAAAACTGCAGCTTTTGTCCATTGTCGGTAGTGCAGCAACACCAGCTATCATGGGCCCAACACCGGTGACAGCAGCGGCACGACAGGTACAGGCCTGTGAAAATGCAGGTAGAAAGGTCAGAAGGCACGTCTATCGCCGGCCACCACTGCTGCCAAAGTGTCGATAAACGGGGGCATCGCCGAGCGTGGCATAGACCCAGTGTTTTCGATGCAAGTTTGTGCTGCCGCTTAATCCTGGGAGTCGAAGAAAATAAAAACTGCAGCTTTTGTCCAGTGTCGGTAGTGCAGCAACACCAGCTATCCAGGGCCCAACACCGGTGACAGCAGCGGCACGACAGGTACATGCCTGTGAAAATGCAGGTAGAAAGGTCAGAAGGCACGTCTATCGCCGGCCACCACTGCTGCCAAAGTGTCGATAAACGGGGGCATCGCCGAGCGTGGCATAGACCCAGTGTTTTCGATGCAAGTTTGTGCTGGCCGCTGATTCCTGGAGTCGAAAAAAAATAAAAACTGCAGCTTTTGTCCATTGTCGGTAGTGCAGCAACACCAGCTATCCAGGGCCCAACACCGGTGACAGCAGCGGCACGACAGGTACAGGCCTGTGAAAATGCAGGTAGAAAGGTCAGAAGGCACGTCTATCGCCGGCCACCACTGCTGCCAAAGTGTCGATAAACGGGGGCATCGCCGAGCGTGGCATAGACCCAGTGTTTTCGATGCAAGTTTGTGCTGGCCGCTGATTCCTGGGAGTCGAAGAAAATAAAAACTGCAGCTTTTGTCCAGTGTCGGTAGTGCAGCAACACCAGCTATCCAGGGCCCAACACCGGTGACAGCAGCGGCACGACAGGTACATGCCTGTGAAAATGCAGGTAGAAAGGTCAGAAGGCACGTCTATCGCCGGCCACCACTGCTGCCAAAGTGTCGATAAACGGGGGGCGTCGCCGAGCGTGGCATAGACCCAGTGTTTTCGATGCAAGTTTGTGCTGGCCGCTGATTCCTGGGAGTCGAAAAAAATAAAAACTGCAGCTTTTGTCCATTGTCGGTAGTGCAGCAACACCAGCTATCCAGGGCCCAACACCGGTGACAGCAGCGGCACGACAGGTACAGGCCTGTGAAAATGCAGGTAGAAAGGTAAGAAGGCACGTCTATCGCCGGCCACCACTGCTGCCAAAGTGTCGATAAACGGGGGCATCGCCGAGCGTGGCATAGACCCAGTGTTTTCGATGCAAGTTTGTGCTGGCCGCTGATTCCTGGGAGTCGAAGAAAATAAAAACTGCAGCTTTTGTCCAGTGTCGGTAGTGCAGCAACACCAGCTATCCAGGGCCCAACACCGGTGACAGCAGCGGCACGACAGGTACATGCCTGTGAAAATGCAGGTAGAAAGGTCAGAAGGCACGTCTATCGCCGGCCACCACTGCTGCCAAAGTGTCGATAAACGGGGGGCGTCGCCGAGCGTGGCATAGACCCAGTGTTTTCGATGCAAGTTTGTGCTGGCCGCTGATTCCTGGGAGTCGAAAAAAATAAAAACTGCAGCTTTTGTCCATTGTCGGTAGTGCAGCAACACCAGCTATCCAGGGCCCAACACCGGTGACAGCAGCGGCACGACAGGTACATGCCTGTGAAAATGCAGGTAGAAAGGTCAGAAGGCACGTCTATCGCCGGCCACCACTGCTGCCAAAGTGTCGATAAACGGGGGGCGTCGCCGAGCGTGGCATAGACCCAGTGTTTTCGATGCAAGTTTGTGCTGGCCGCTGATTCCTGGGAGTCGAAAAAAATAAAACTGCAGCTTTTGTCCATTGTCGGTAGTGCAGCAACACCAGCTATCCAGGGCCCAACACCGGTGACAGCAGCGGCACGACAGGTACAGGCCTGTGAAAATGCAGGTAGAAAGGTAAGACACTGCTGCCAAAGTGTCGATAAACGGAGGGCGTCGCCGAGCGTGGCATAGACCTAGTGTTTTCGATGCAAGTTTGTGCTGGCCGATGATTCCTGGGAGTCGAAGAAAATAAAAACTGCAGCTTTTGTCCAGTGTCGGTAGTGCAGCAACACCAGCTATCCAGGGCCCAACACCGGTGACAGCAGCGGCACGACAGGTACAGGCCTGTGAAATGCAGGTAGAAAGGTCAGAAGGCACGTCTATCGCCGGCCACCACTGCTGCCAAAGTGTCTATAAACGGGGGGCGTCGCCGAGCGTGGCATAGACCCAGTGTTTTCGATGCAAGTTTGTGCTGGCCGCTGATACCTGGGAGCCGAAGAAAATAAAAACTGCAGCTTTTGTCCAGTGTCGGTAGTGCAGCAACACCAGCTATCCAGGGCCCAACACCGGTGACAGCAGCGGCACGACACGTACAGGCCTGTGAAAATGCAGGTAGAAAGGTCAGAAGGCACGTCTATCGCCGGCCACCACTGCTGCCAAAGTGTCGATAAACGGGGGGCGTCGCCGAGCGTGGCATAGACCCAGTGTTTTCGATGCAAGTTTGTGCTGGCCGCTGATTCCTGGGAGTCGAAGAAAATAAAAACTGCAGCTTTTGTCCAGTGTCGGTAGTGCAGCAACACCAGCTATCCAGGGCCGGCCCAACACCGGTGACAGCAGCGGCACGACAGGTACAGGCCTGTGAAAATGCAGGTAGAAAGGTCAGAAGGCACGTCTATCGCCGGCCACCACTGCTGCCAAAGTGTCGATAAACGGGGGCGTCGCCGAGCGTGGCATAGACCCAGTGTTTTCGATGCAAGTTTGTGCTGGCCGCTGATTCCTGGGAGTCGAAGAAAATAAAAACTGCAGCTTTTGTCCAGTGTCGGTAGTGCAGCAACACCAGCTATCCAGGGCCGGCCCAACACCGGTGACAGCAGCGGCACGACAGGTACAGGCCTGCGAAAATGCAGGTAGAAAGTTCAGAAGGCACGTCTATCGCCGGCCACCACTGCTGCCAAAGTGTCGATAAACGGGGGGGCGTCGCCGAGCGTGGCATAGACCCAGTGTTTTCGATGCAAGTTTGTGCTGGCCGCTGATTCCTGGGAGTCGAAGAAAATAAAAACTGCAGCTTTTGTCCAGTGTCGGTAGTGCAGCAACACCAGCTATCCAGGGCCGGCCCAACACCGGTGACAGCAGCGGCACGACAGGTACAGGCCTGCGAAAATGCAGGTAGAAAGTTCAGAAGGCACGTCTATCGCCGGCCACCACTGCTGCCAAAGTGTCGATAAACGGGGGGCGTCGCCGAGCGTGGCATAGACCCAGTGTTTTCGATGCAAGTTTGTGCTGGCCGCTGATTCCTGGGAGCCGAAGAAAAGAAGAACTGCAGCTTTTGTGCAGTGTCGGTAGTGCAGCAACAGGGCTGGGCAGTATCGCGATTCAAGAGTATCGCGATAGTATTTCAGAGATACTTTTGAGTATCTGCATTTCTGCATCGAGATACATTTGAAAAATGTATTTGTATCTCAGTAGTGAAATACATCTACGATGTATCGCCTGTATCGCGATACTATGCTGGACACGGGTATCTCGTTACATTTTTTTTGTGTTGGAAATGAGTTGAGGCGTGTTTCCAATGGGGAATGGCGTTTTTTTTTCTTGTTTGAGCCAAGACAAGCAAAGGCGCGCCGCCGGTCGCCGACAGATAGGGCGGCGATGGTTTCTGCTCAAGCACAGAATGGTCCATATGGCAAAGCGCGCGACGCCGCAGACGACAGAATCACGGGGGCAGTGTTGTCGGCCTCTGCCGACGAAAGTCGCTGTCTCTCAAGGTCAGTGCAGCACGCCTAATTTTTTTTCAGGTGGCAAGCCATTACTTCGCGACCCCCCGCGCGGATACTGCCTTGGAACAGGCTTTGCAATGCTTCGCGTGCATTCAGTTCTCAAAGTGGCGGCACTTCCAAAAGCAGTTCCCGTAGTCGCGGCGGAAGAGACTAGAAGATGGCTATCATTGAAGCGCTTTCCGCCACCTCTCCAATGTCAGGGTGCGTTCCTAATTGATTACATGCGTGAAACAGTCTTTTGTGGTAGCAGGCTCCCGCACCGCCGGAGCCGATTTCGCCTGTTGCGGCTTTCTAAAATGGGTGCTGGTAGCGTCGGTGATGGTGACAGCTTCATTGAAGCCGACAGGGTCAGACGGCTTAGGATTCCGAAGATGGGGACAGACTTCGGATTCTGAACAGTCAGAACAACCCAAGTGAGGGCGGAAGCGTTTCGATATCTAGATGACCCGAGAAGAGATATCGCCACGCTGCAGGGCAATCCGGCTATGAAGGCGATATTTATTCACTATAACACGAATTTGTGCTCGCCTTCAGCGGTAGACAGACATTTTTTTCTTTCTTGAGTCTTGTGCTGAGGCTGAACCGACGCCGCTAGAAGACAGCCTATTTGAGATGCTCACACAGTAACCTTCTCAGCAAAGCAGATCTTATGTGCAAGGTAAATGCATACTTTTTCTCAATTAACTGGTGTTCATTAGTGATTCGAGTGATTTGCTCAAAGTGTGCTCTTTCTAGCATAGCTTAGTTTGTTCGCCAAGTATGTCAATTTCGGTGTCCAATCCTCGTTACTGTTGCTGTGAAATAGTGTATTTTTATTGCAATTGATACTTGTAATTATATCATTATTGCTAATTATGTACTTTGTCCACCCCCTCCACTGCATTGCCTTAATGGCGCTGAGGGTACTGTAATAAATAAATAAATGAACTGAACGTTTCGATGCGCTGTAACATTAATTACAACATTATGCTGCACTAATAAGTGTCTTTGCGTAGTATGAGCATCCTTTAAATAAAAAAGGTATTCCAGTATCTGTATCGCTGTAACTGTATTCCGGAATACTTTTTTCGTCTTATTGCAACAGTAGCTCCGAAATATCCCGTTACGTTAAAAGCAAATGTATCTCAGTATCGGTATTTTAGGCTTCCAGTTCATGTATTTCGATATCTGTATTCCGGAATACTTTTCTGAGTATCTCTGCCCAGCCCTGTGCAGCAACGCCAGCTATCCAGGGCCCAACACCGGTGACAGCAGCGGCACGACAGGTACAGGCCTGTGAAAATGCAGGTAGAAAGGTCAGAAGGCACGTCTATCGCCGGCCACCACTGCTGCCAAAGTGTCGATAAACGGGGGGCGTCGCCGAGCGTGGCATAGACCCAGTGTTTTCGATGCAAGTTTGTGCTGGCCGCTGATTCCTGGGAGTCGAAGAAAATAAAAACTGCAGCTTTTGTCCAGTGTCGGTAGTGCAGCAACACCAGCTATCCAGGGCCGGCCCAACACCGGTGACAGCAGCGGCACGACAGGTACAGGCCTGTGAAAATGCAGGTAGAAAGGTCAGAAGGCACGTCTATCGCCGGCCACCACTGCTGCCAAAGTGTCGATAAACGGGGGGCGTCGCCGAGCGTGGCATAGACCCAGTGTTTTCGATGCAAGTTTGTGCTGGCCGCTGATTCCTGGGAGTCGAAGAAAATAAAAACTGCAGCTTTTGTCCAGTGTCGGTAGTGCAGCAACACCAGCTATCCAGGGCCCAACACCGGTGACAGCAGCGGCACGACAGGTACAGGCCTGTGAAAATGCAGGTAGAAAGGTCAGAAGGCACGTCTATCGCTGGCCACCACTGCTGCCAAAGTGTCGATAAACGGGGGGCGTCGCCGAGCGTGGCATAGACCCAGTGTTTTCGATGCAAGTTTGTGCTGGCCGCTGATTCCTGGGAGTCGAAGAAAATAAAAACTGCAGCTTTTGTCCAGTGTCGGTAGTGCAGCAACACCAGCTATCCAGGGCACAACACCGGTAACAGCAGCGTCACGACAGGTACAGACCTGTGAAAATGCAAGTAGAAAGGTCAGAAGGCACGTCTATCGCCGGCCACCACTGCTGCCAAAGTAAAGCGCGAAACAGATGGTACGATTTTGCCTCCGATCCGGCGTGCGGCGTCGGATGTCCGGCATGCAGCGTACGACGATTCAGCACACACGGGGCGAACGAGCAATCAGCCGTAGGCTCCGCCCACATACGGCGCCTCGGAATGCACGCTCGGAGGACTTCGTATCATCGCAATGAAGCACAAAACAAACAACTTTGCACAGCCACGCTTTGTTCTATTTCAAAATAATCACTAAAACTGCGCCTTCGCGAACGACAAGCACATCGCAACAGCTCGCCGTCACTCACGACCCCGAGAGGTAGGCCTATCATGGCGGACGCCGGCCGTCGCCTACGCCGTTTGCGATCACACGTGAGCTCGTCATAGAGCGCTTGTTTTTGCGAACACGATTAAGCTTTGCACTCGCATGTAACGCGTTAGCACACGCTATTAACTTTCTCGACGTCATCGATGTAAAGAGAAAAGGTGGAAGCGAAGCGAGCCGGCTCACCGAGACGATGGTGTCGCTGTGTTTACCTGCGAAATGGCCTTGCATCGCTGCTCGCGATCTCGCTAGTGGTTTGGAAGCGGGCACTGTCTTGCGAAAATGGCGCACTTCAAACATCGCTTTATTCAATCAGGAATTATTTCACATCACAAACAAAATGTACTCGATGTTTATCACGCCGCCGCGAGCGGCGATATCGGCAAATGCTCCGAGGCTCCACTCCACCGACGCGCCTTGGCCACAGTGACCGGAGCGGCGACATGGAGAGGGCGCCAAGGGCGCCGCCAGCGGCGTGACGACACACGTCTCCCGAGCTGTCATTGGCTGCGGCCTTCCGAGGGTCCGCTGCGGCGGCGAAATATCTGCCAGATTGGATACACGCCGGCCATGCGATGCGGCGATCCGATGCGAAGAAACGTCACGAAACGTCACCATTCCGGCTGCCGCATCGCCGCGCCGGACGTCGCATCGAATGGAAAATCGTACCGTCTGTCTCGGCCTTAAGCCAACGTGGATTAAGCCGGATTAAGGTAATCCACATTAAGGTAATCACGAGAAATTGAATTTGGAGTGAGTTGAGATTCTCTAGCCTGTTAGTTGCCGGAGCATGGCCAGGTTAAGCTCATCCGGATTCAGCCAGACTAAGGTAATCCGAAATAAGCTAATCTTGAGCAAGTAGACTTTGCCAGTAAGTTGAAATTGCCTAGCAATTTGGATGACTGAGCACGGCCACAATAAGACAATAGAGATTAATCCAATAAAATTTGTTGCTGGGCTAGTTGGTGCATAGTTAAAATATAAGACTGTGGCGAAAAATGGGACAAGGACGAAACAGGAAAAAGAGGCGTATACAAGCGCACGTACACAATATACAAGCGCTAGTATACGTCTCTTCTTCCTGTTTCGTCCTTGTCCCATTTTGCGCCACCGTCTTATATTTTAATACAGATTAAGCCTAATTAATATAGCACGGATTAAGCTCATCCGGACTAATGTATTCCCAAACCAGCCATTTTGAGTAATTCAGTTTATCTAGTGAATTCGATGATAGAGTATGGCCACAAAACAGTGTGGATTAAGCCGGATTAAGCTAATCCGCATTAAGCTAATCACAAGCAAGTGAATTTGGAGATTGTCCTGCCTGTGAGAGCTCCGTGACCGGGTCATGTTATAGCGCTAACAGAGCTCCATGTTAGAGCTCCATGACTGGGTCATGTATGTCATGACATACATGACATGATTTTCAAGTTATGAGCAGTCATTTAAATTCATCTTACGCTGTTATCGTGCCCTGTCAATTTTGGTGTACTGAAAGTTAATAAAAAAGCCTTTAGAGCTGTATTACCGAGTCATGTATGTTATGGCCTGCATGACATGCATGCCTTGATTTGTGTGTTATTACTAGTCATTTATGCTCGTGATACTCTCTTACCGTGCCATGTCAATATTGGTAGTCAACAAGTTATTAAATCCGCCATTGAAGCCCCCTGAGTTGGTCATGTGTCACGGCGCACATGACATGCATGACATGATTGTCACGTTAGGACTAGTCAGTTATGGTAGGTATGCCCTCTTATCATGTCGTGTCAATTTTGGTAGGCACAAAAATAATAAAGTGGCTGTTATAGCTAAATGACCGAGTGATGTATGTCATGGCCTACATGACACGTATGTCAAGGTTTTCGTGTCATGATGATTTATGGTATTCTTATTCTCTTATCATGCCATGTAAATTTTGGTACTCAACAAATAATAAAACAGCCATTAGAGCTTCATGACCGGGTCATATACGTCATGGCGTACATGACATGCATGACATCTTTTTGGTGATATGACCAGTCATTTTTTTTATCTTACGCTGTTATCATACCGTGTCAATTTCGGTATGCATAAAGTTAATAAAACAGCCGTTAGAACGTTATGACTGTCATGGCGCACATGCCATGCATGAGATGATTTTCGTGTTATGACCAGTCATTCATGTTAGCCGTACGATCCTATCATGCCGTGTTAGTTTTGGTACGCATCACGTTAATAAAGCGGCCGTAAGAGCTCCATGATGCGTCATGTATGTCATGGCCTATATGACATGCATGACAAGGTTGTAATGTTATAACCAGTCACGTATATTTTCATCATGCTCTTATCGTACCATGTAAATTTTGGTATACAGGAAGTTGACCAAACGGCCGTTGTAGCTCCTTGACCATGTAACGTTTGTCATGGCCAACATTAAAGGCATGTCATGATTTTGATGTAGTGAGCGGTCATTTACGTTTTTCATATGCTCTTGTCATGCCATGTAAATTTGGTACTCGTCAACTTAATCAATCGGCCGCGAGAGCACGAGGACCTACGCAGCGAATGAGACAGATAGACCGATAGATACGCTCTAAATGCCTTTATTTCGCCATCAAATGCTTCGTGTGTAATAATTAGTGCCTAATCTATTTGTTACCAACATTATATGTGCAAGCCCTACCACCAGAAGGGATAAACTGAGCCAAATTACCGCGCATTTCGCTGAAAGCGTTCCATCTTTGCATGCCAGGCATTGCCTCCGAACGCGAACGTTTGAACCAATATATCATCCACAAAAGCAGTGTCTCCACCCTGTTCCGGAGGAGCACATCGAGGCACCCTACATCGTCCCTCCCTAGGAGGAATTGGATCCTTATACATTGTTTAGACAACCCTTGAAATATGTAATTATTTACGCCTGTAATACCTTACACAATTCAGGGGACAATTAGCTAAGAGTAACAGTACTGCTCACGCCATATGAATGACCTTATCAAAACTGTTGCACATCTGCAAACACTCAACAAGAAGAAAAATTTTAAGATTCGAGTTCTTATTGAGGGAACGAAACCTGCCTAACCCGGAAGTGACATGTATGACAACGTTCATGCATGTCCGAGGAGCACCCAAACCGAGGAGCAGTTCATTCCGAGGAGCAGCCAAACAGAACCTAGGATACAGAAGAAAATTCACTGCGCCAACACCAAACAAGTGCCAGCTTGCGCTATTCACTGAGCATTCACACACGCGCACTAGACAGTCTGTAACGTAGTCCTTGAATTGGCTGGGGGCTTACGCGTCCGCTGCGGGCGATGTGACCCAGGCCCTGCAGGAAGACTTTGCGTGTGGCGTCTGTCGGGAGCCGACTTCGAAAGTTCGTACTCATATCTCCCAGAAGAACTTGACGGATTGCGGCTGCCGTGAGCCAACTCTGACGACATTTGACGCTGCGCTTCAGCAGGTGCCAAGTCGCACTGGACAGCAGGGTCACCGCGAATGGCCTGCGCAGGGAACACGTGGTTACTGATGTACAAAGTTGAATGGAGACGTCGACCTTGGCCTTCGACGATGACGTCGTCCTGGAGCCGGCGCAGCTCGCTGGCGTCCTGCTGCCGTAGCGCCAAAGGCAGCCGACGCAACTTGGCGGACAGTGGCACGATGTGCTGCCACCTCTTGGCCCGGTGGACGTAGTCCTTGACACGTCCCAGGGCTCCGCCAGGCAGGTGCTCGAACCAAGGAGGTACACCTGCAGGACGCTGCGAGGAAACGGGTGTAGCCAGACGACACGTTAACGTTGCGCCGTCGATCCGGCGTCCCAACTGCTGGATGGCGTCGAGCCGCAGCACTGAAGTGCCGTGTGCTGTCACGTAGAATGTGACAAAGGCCCGCTTGCCATGTTGCTGCAAGTTCTTGCGGAAGTAGCCCAGGACCGGTATTCGGCGCTTCGAAAAATTCTACAAGTGAACTGACGCTTGCAGCAGGCGATGTTTCGAAGCGAAAAGCGCGTCGAAGTCCCTCTTCGTCATCAGCGATGCAGTGGCTCCGGTGTCTACCAACAATAACATGTGGATATGTCCTCTGACGAAGACAGGGATACGCAAGTCTCTTGGGCCAGTCGGCGCAGCTTGCACGGATAGGACTGTGGCAGCGCCGGAGTCAGCGCCCTGAACGGGGTTAAGGTCCTATACCGACGCTTGTCGTTTTCGGCAGACTGCCGCGAAATGCCCTTTGATACGGCAAAATTTGCAAGCTTTATTTTTGGTCGCACAATTTCTTGAAGTCTCCAAATGCCCTAACTTGCCGCAGCGAAAACAGGGGCCGACATGAGGCTTGGCCGCAAGCTGTTGCACTTGCTGGAAGCGAACGCAGTCTTGTACACCCGCCGTCGAGCCCAGGCAGTCATCTTGGATGGAGCCGCCCGACTTGGGGAGGGAAGCCGCCGCCATGTTGAGTCACATGCGGGGCCAGCGAAGCAGCCGACCCGCTATTTTGAGCCGCTGCGACGCACTGGATGCTGTCGCCGTAACCGGAGTGCGAGCCGAGTAGGCGCTCATTTTCTCCGAACGCCGCGTTGGCTTTGTTGAGCGCCTCCAAGTCGCGTCCAACTTCTGTTTTTTCCAGCGTAAGGGCTTCCGTGTAGGACAGAAGTTTGGCCCGTACATGTGCGTTGACGACCCCATGAATTATCTGGTCACGCTTTCTGCCGTCGTAGGTAGCTCAGAACTTGCATGACAGGGCCTTTTCTTTGAGCGCGGTGACGAAGTCGAGACCAAGGCAGAACGCCGGCGTTGGTCCAATCTCGGTTCAACGTCGGCAAACATCGGCACCGACATTGGGCCGACGTCGGCATTTCGGCCAAGTGCAACTTCTTCCGACGTCGGGCCGGTGTTCATGTCGACGTTGGGCCGACGTCCTGCCGTTGTATTCGTCGATATGCATCCAACACCGGGCCGCTGTCGATATGCCGGCAATGGGCCGTCGTATCGCCAGCGTAGTTGCCGATGTGTGTCCAGCATCGGGCCATTCCAGGGCCATGTTGCAACCAATAAAATACCATTATTATGCCGATGTTCGCTGCACGACGAATATTGGCTACCAGTGGCTTGGCGATATGCAACCATTATTAATAAGTACCTTTTGCTACTGGCATTCTTTTGCCAATAGGCTGTACAATACGCCTCGATAACTTGGCCTTGCAGCTCAACAGCCCCGTACAAGCTCGGCGGTGCAATTTACTTGAAGGCGGCAGACTATTGCATGCTCTAGTGTCGAAACACAATGCACCATGCTTCTAAATAGTCTACTTATGTCTTTTTTGCTTGCATTACCCATTCCCCTCCCCACATGTAGGGCATCAAACTGCACGAAGTCCAGTTCACCTGCCAGCTTTCCTCCACGTATTCCTTCTCTGTCTTGCTGGCAAGTGCCCCCTATGCTGTTCTATCAAATAGCTAAAAAAAAGACATTGACTAAAATAACTGCTGGATGCAGATGTCCTGCACACAAGCAATTTATAAATGAGAATACTAGAAGACATTTTAGAAATCTTATTTATAAATGTACAAGCCAGACCATTTATTTTCCAGTGCAGTTTTTCAAGTTACTGAAGTTAATTAGCAACACAGCCAAAAGTAGGAGAGCCCAGCAAGGCTTCATGGGCATAGGGCTGGCCAGGGCTGCAGGGGCAGGGTGCTGATGACTGCTGGCTGGCCGGAACCTCACAGGCAGTGACAGGGGATGAGGTAATGATGGTGGGCTGGCCAGAGTCCTGAAATCAA
Organism: Rhipicephalus sanguineus; assembly: GCF_013339695.2. Lineage (NCBI taxonomy): Eukaryota > Metazoa > Arthropoda > Arachnida > Ixodida > Ixodidae > Rhipicephalus > Rhipicephalus sanguineus. Next base: position 704,739 of record NW_023615822.1, on the reverse strand, counting down.
TGATTGGGCTGCCGCACTATGAATGCATTTGTGAAGTGCCTCTCCATGCCTCCATTCAGGTCAACAGACTTTGGCAGCCACTTATTGATGGAGTGCTGTGCGTCTGGCAGATTTTTTTTCCTTTTTCACGGACACCTGCATTCAAGAATAGAAATAAATACCACAAAATAAGTATTAAGAACTGCTCTAGAATACACATGCAAGATAAGACAACGAAAAACAACGACTGCAGAAGTCGTATTGCACTATCAAGAACAAATGCGACATGTCTATTATAAAAAGAAATGAACAGCTACTTCAACAGTCCTTGTGAAAATAAAATCTGCCATAGCACAAAATAATTGGTAGTAGGTTTCAATTAAAGTTGGTTGAAACAAGCATGTGAGATTAATTTACAAGTGGACACAACGGCTTCATGATTTGGAAACATGCCTTACGGTGTTGCAAGCCAGATGAACAACCCTGCAGCTATTGCTCATGGCTCTATACATTCACACAAAGGACAACAGGATGTACACATGTGCACAAACTTTCAACTCTGTGTTATTCACTGGCACACATCAATACAGAACAGAATGACTGATCAGCAGATACAAGAACACGAGATGAAAGAATCAATGCAAACTGCATTTTTGCACTGATACTTGTGGCTCGGTGCAAGGCTCCTCTATGAATCTTATGTAGTATCTCCCAATGCCAAGGAAGGTGTGCTGCCGCAGTTTCCAAAGTCATTCCTTTTGCATTAAATAAAGCTCCGAAATTTTACGTGCTTTTTCAGACCTGCATCGATCTAAGACCTTGGCTTCGTTGAGAGGCTTGCAGCTGCATCGTGTGCAGTGTGATAACAAGCGTCCTGGCAACTGGAGCATTCCTTTCGCTTATGTATGTTCTGTTTACCCTTGAAGAGTCGATGCCGTAGATGTACAGCAGCACGGACAAGTCCCAAATGATCACTGCCGTACATGTATGGTGCTGTCTGTGGGCTTGAAAAACATGCCACTTCAGTATTATTTTTGCCAAGCAAGTGCTGTCAACCTATGGAGAAGCAGGATTTTTTTTTGTCGCAATGTTGACCTTTCGTTTCTACTCCAAGGTCTAGTTAGGCCGCCACATCGGCTATTGCTTGCGCATGTGCACAGTGACAAGTTTGGTTTTGTCTTGCAGCCAGTTTCTGTTTGTTGCGCTAGCAAAAGCTCGTGTCTAATCTGACTTGTAACCAAATCACCTGACCTAGCTTGTTTAGTGCTTCCAGGGATGAGATTTCAGGACATTCGCAGGTGAAATATGGTACTGCAAAACAATGCCGTTGCACACAAATGCTACCATGCCTGCAGGTTTGGTGTCTTGGAGTGTACTTTTATTTTTATTCTTTTATTCTTGGAATACACTTTTATTAACTATGAAACATATTTATTCAAATAAACCAATTTTCATTATTAGCATAGGTTTCTTAATGTCATTGCTCCTAAATAAGCAGCGTACCTGTACCCAGTCATACGCACGTTAGCTAGCTAAGCCAAAAAAAGTAATTCTGTAACAGTTAGAGTTTCGAAAGGCAACCTGTTACAGTTACAGCTACTGTGAAAAAGTGACGTCGTTACTGTTTCTGTTACTGTATAAAATAATAGATCACAAATCAAATGATAGAATTTATTTAATCACGGTATGAAGGCATGCCGGATAGTCAAAATTGCAAGAAGTATCTCTGTTACAGTTACAGAGTTTCCAAAAGTAACCTGTTACAGTTACAGTTACTGTGAAAAAGTAACGTTGTTACTTTTGCGTTACTGTATCAGATAATAGATCACAAATCAAATGATGAAATTTATTTAATAACGTATGAAGGCAAGCGGGTAGTCAAAATTGCGCGTGGTAAAAACGTAGACAACGGAAACCTAATTGGGCCCGACACAAGCAATCATTTTGTACGCCTCATACTTGAAGTGGAAAACTTGGTGGAACGACGGCAGTAATGGTGCATTCAGACGACGGACCGAATCCGGATTCGTCGTGGACGCGGACGGCTAATCCGCAGATAATCCGCCTGCAGGAGCATCCGCACGACGGACGGTGTCCTAGGAGAGAACAGGCGGATTACTCTCGACCGCAGACTCTGCGCTCGCCTGCGCCCGCTGGCAGCAGACCGGTTTGAGAGTATTCAACAACATGGAAGCCGACATAATGCGGAGCTCGCCGAGTATTGTCGAGGTCTGTCATTTGTTTCGGTGAAATCGGTTGTTGTTGGCACAATGGCTGAATGAAAAGAAGAATCTGCTTTACAGAGAGCTGCTGGAGACTGACCTCGCTGCTGTCACGCGTGAGGCCCCGCACACGAAGGGAGGATACCGTGATGCGCCGATATCGGCAGCTTTTTTTTTTCGTCTGCGGATAACAGGTACCGACAGTGCGCATTGCACTGCTGCACATTGTTTCCTTGTCTCGGTTCGCATCTTGACCTTAAAATCAATTCTTCAAACATGGGCCGTGTTCTGAGGCAACCGCTTTCGGCAACAGCGCCACTTTGCCTGCCGAAGAATCCTGCTTGTGCAATGCGTGTGCGGGTGCAATTAAAGCGACAACTTAACCGCTACTCTCCAACCTGCCAATCAGCGCGCATTAAAAGATATATATTGACATGCCCACTTCTTGTTTTATTTTGATGCTTTTTGGGATTGACCAGCAAGGACGGTTATCAACGCTCTAGGCTGTCCGCGAAACAATGTTCGCGAAGCTTCTCGATTGTAGTAGATCGTTTTGTTAAGATTTCGCGCCGCACGCGAATGTTCCAGCTTTATCGAGAGATAACGCCGCCACCAGCGATATCGCTGGAAAGTTCGATAGCGCCTGTATAAAATCCGACGCACTTGACAGCTTGTCAGTTGACCGACGGTCGACGCTCTGTTCGCTACTATCAGTGTATTGCTGCAGTTTGACTTTCACTTTCTCGGCCCCAAGTTCGGCCAAATAAAGAGTTTCATCTCGGACGTGCTGACTGCTGTCTTCTTCGACGTCACGACCTCGTGACATCTGGTGGAGGTGCTGTTGGTCCATGTTCCGGACGCCCTCGTCAAGCCGTGAACCAAGCCCGAGCCGCAAAGAAGACGTCGACGCCAGGGGCTTAGCCAGAAATTTTTTTCGGGGGGGGTTCAACCATACTTTATGTATGCTCGTTCGTGCGTTTGTATGTGTGTGTGTATATATACGCAAGCAAAATTGAAAAATTTCGGGGGGGGTATGAACCCCCCCAACCCCCCCCCCCCTTGGCTACGCCCCTGGTCGACGCCAAGGCCAAGCACCGAGCAAGCCGCAGGCAACAAGGTCTACCGCCAGAGCACGGGCCTCTACCTGAAAAGACCAGGCAAAGAAAGACCCTGACCTCGACCACCGCGACGATGACAGACGATGTGCCGCCTACACCGATTCTTCTCCGGACGCCCAAGGAACCGCCAACCTTCCGCGGATCGTCATTCGAAGACCCGGAAAGCTGGCTCGAAGCCTTCGACTGAGTCGCCGTTTTCAATGCCTCGACCAGCGAAGACAGGCTACGGCATGTCTACTTCGCCTTGCAAGACGCCGCTCGCACCTGGTTCGAGAACAAAGAGCAAACCCTGACAACGTGGGACACATTTCGCACCAGGTTCCTCGCTACATTCACGAGCGTCATCCGCAAGGAGAGGGCCGAAGCGCTGCTTGAAACCCGTTCGCACCTGCCAAACGAAAACGTGGTGCTCTTCACAGAAGAGACGACCAGACTCTTCCGCCACGCCGACCCCGAAATGCCGGAAGACAAAAAAGTTCGCTTCCTCATGCGAGGAGTAAAGCAGGAGCTGTTCGCGGGTCTGATGCGGAAACCACCGAGTACTGTCTAGGAATTCATCTCCGAAGCGACGACCATTGAAAAGACGCTGGAGATGCGCACCCGGCAGTTCAATCACCACTCGACGCCAGCTCACGCAGAAGTTCAATCATTCTGCTCCGACGACCTGCGTGAAACGATTCGAGTGATCGTGCGGGGGGAACTGCGAAAGCTTTTACCCCCGCCGCAGCATGAAGTGCATTCAATCGCCGACGTCGTCCGCGAGGACGTCCGGCAATCACTTGGCATTCCCGAAGCACCGCAGGCTCAGCCGGAAGCCATGAGCTATGCTGCTGCAGCCCGACGCAACGCCCTCCTCCTCGACCGCGTCAAGACGGCGCGCCGCCGCAGCAGTTCCGCCACCAGGCACCGCCGCCACCACCACCGACGCCATACTACCCGCCGACAGGAAAAGGATGCGCCCCCCGAAAGACCGAGGTTTGGCGTCCCCCTGACAACCGGCCGCTCTGCTGCCACTGCGGTGAGGCTGGCCACACGTTCCGCTGCTGCCAGTACCGACAGATGGGGCTACGCGGATTCGCCGTCAACGCGCCGCGCCCGTAGCCAGGCGAACGGCCTCCCGACATTGACGACTACCTTACCGGAACACAGTGGCAAGAACGACGACCTTCCCGCTCGCTGTCGCCCGGCCGCTACATGTCACCGCACCGCCAGCAGTACACTGGCTTTAACCGGGGCCGGTCGCCTAGCCCGTATCCGGGAAACTAAGGGCAGCAACCGATGGAGGTGCAGTTGCTGTACGACGAACTACCGAAGATCCTCCGCCGCCGACGACGTCAACGTGACGAGACCTGCAGAACACGACGCAAACCACACGGAGCCCTCACGACGAAATTTCGCGGCCCGAAGAAAACCTGGCTGCGCAACGTCGAAACAGCGGGACAAATCGACGAAGCCGGGATCCGACGCCACGACCTAAGCGCAACGCAAGACGACGAACTAGCGACCTCGATGTTCTTATCGACGGCCACAGCGTCACAGCTCTCGTCGACACCGGAGCCGACTATTCCGTCGTCAGTGGACCATTCGCCACCAAGCTGAAGAAAGTAAAGACCGTTCAATAAAACTTGCTGCTGGGCGAGTTGGTTCATACTTGCAAGGAAAGAATACTGATGCGCACACACAAAAAAAACACGGACTCAGGAGACTCGGACGAGCGCAAACTTTCAACTAACTTTATTTTTCGTCGTCAACAATATATGTCATCAGTCACGTGGTCATAACGCTAATCGCTTTTCACTGTCAAATCACAACAAGCCACGCAAGAATCTCTTTTCACCATGTAATAAGGAAACAGTAGGCTGGCTAACACACGCGTTTCCTCTAGTTGAGATAAACTAGACTTCCAAAAGTTCCCGTGCGGTGCTATCTTGGCTTCGGCCCAAAACTCTGATCGTTCGGAAATTTGGTGCGCACATGCAATGTGGGTCATGCGCTGGTAAATGCGCGTTCTCTTTATTACTTATGGTCAATTCATGTTCCCTTGCACGAACGTTGATGCACCTTCCGGTCTGGCCGACATAAGGCTTTCCACATGAAAGCGGAATCTCATAGACGACACCAACCGCGCAGGCTACAAAAGGCATTTCGTGCTTCATGCCACACACTCTAGGACTCTTCTTAGCCGAAGAAATTTTCGGGCAGAGCTTTGCCAGCTTGCGCGGGGCTGAAAAGACCATCGGCACATCGTGCCTGCCCGCAACCTTCTTCAGATTGTGAGAAGTGCGGTGAATGTAGGGCAACACTACAGGGCGGCCCTGGTGTCTTACCGGAACGGGGTACTTTTGACTCTCACAGGAGAGCCTCTGCGACTGCCGTAACGAGCGTGCAAGGGTATCCGGCTTCCAAGACTCGCCGTACTTGATTTCTAAGGCTGTCCTGCATAGCATGTGGGCATGACTTTCCAAGCGCAGACCCCAGACAAAGCTTCACTATCGCCCGCTTAACTAGTTTCGACTGCGCTGAATCATATGGCAGCAGACCCTTCTGCGCTCGTGGGCTGTAAGACCAGCACACGTGAGTGCTTAAACAGAGCCTTAAATCTAAAAACTGCAACGAGTTATTGCAAGGAATTTCGTGGGTAAAGGTCAAGCCCTTCCCGCACTGCTGAAACGCGTCAAGGATAGAATCAACAGACTTGTCAAGATTAGAGTCAATGATAGAATCAACAGACTTGTCAAGATTAGAGTCAATGGGTTTCTTTAAAAGTATTAAAAAATCGTCTACATATCTAAAAACTTTGATAACATTAGTTGTCTCTAGGATGCTAGACAAAGAACGATCCACGTCCGCTAAAAATATGTTACACAAAGCAGGTGCCACACAGGACCCGATGCAAATCCCTTGTCGCTGCAGATAAAACCGGTTCTCGTGGGCTACAAATGTAGAGCGAAGATAAAATTCAAGTAACGACATGAAGTCATTCAACGGCATACCAGCGTTGTTTTGAAAGTCAATGGCCCCACCGGCTTCGATGCACTCACGTACAGCTACAAATAACTGGCTATGTGGAACAGAATAAAATAAATCTTCAACATCAACAGAGAACATATAGTCAATACAATGTTCCTCCTGCAGAAAACGCACAATCTCGTCTAAGCTCTTGGTAGCGAAAGGGTCGTCGACCGTTAAAACATTTAAATTTCTCAGCAGGAATTGGCTTACTAGGTGCTGCCGAGATCCCTTTTTACTTATTATTGTACGAAACGGAACTTCCGGCTTGTGCGATTTCGCAGTGAAAAAAACACTGAATGTGTTGCCTTTGCATGCAATAACGCCTCTGGCCAATTTCTCAAGCTGAAGCTCCTTACACAAATTGGCTGCCTTCGTCTTCACGCGAATAGCGCTACTTTTAACCTCCCTAAAATTCTTAGTAATGGCGTTCCCAGCCTTCTCATTGAAACTTACAGCACTTACAGCACCCGGACCCGCGGAAAACAGCTGCCATCGCTGCCTTCCCGCCGCCCACCGCGAAGAAGGCCGTACGCCGTTTTCTCCGCTTGTGCGCCTATTGCAGATGTTTCGTCAATGAATTTTCACAGATCGCAGAGCCACTGACGCAACTCACGAAGGCCGGCGTCGAATTCAGGTGGGAAACGTCGCAAGTGCAAGCATTTCTAGAACTGCAAGTGCAAGCATTTCAAGAACGACGCCTGCAGACGCCACCCATACATGCGCATGTCGACGAATGCGCCGATACGGAAATACACACCGACGCAAGCAGCGTAGGACTCGGTGCCGTCCTTGTGCAAAAGACTGACCGGCTTGAAAGGGTTATCAGTTATCCTAGCCGGTCACTATCCAAGGCAGAAGCCAACTATGCCACGACAGAAAAGGAATGCCTTGCCATCATCTGGGCTACGTCATTGTTTCGCCCCTACCTCTATGGCAGGCCCCTGAATGTTGTCAGTGACCATCACGCCTTATGTTAGCTAGCTAACTCAAAGGACCCTTCAGGTCATCTCGCACGATGGAGTCCGAGGCTTCAAGAATTTGACATTACCGTCGTGTACAAGTCCGGACGAAAACACTCCGACGCCGACTGCCTGTCCCGTGCCCCCGTCGACGCGCCGCCGCAGGAGGCCGACGACGACTGCTTCCTCGGAACTATAAGTGCCGACGACTTCACCGAAAGGCAACGAGCCGACGCGGAACTGGAGGGCCTTATGGAGTACCTGGAGTGCAAGACCGCCGTTGTTCCGAAGGTATTCGATCGAGCACTGCCGTCGTTTTTCTTACGGAACGGCGTTCTCTTCTCGCCACTTCGAACCGACTTTTCGCCACTTCGAACCGACTACCTTCTTGTCGTGCCCTCATCATTGCGACCAGAAGTCCTCCAGGCCCTACACGACGACCCGACGGCTGGACACCTCGGTGTTTCCCGCACGCTCGCCAGAATACAGGAAAAATACTACTGGCCACGCCTTGCTGCCGACGTCGCCCACTACGTTAAGACTTGCCGAGATTGCCAGCGATGGAAGACACCGCCGACTAGGCCCGCGGGACTTCTGCAGCCAATCGAACCACCTCACCGGCCGCTCCAGCAAATCGGGATGGACCTACCGGGACCGTTCCCGACGTCGACTTCCGGCAACAAGTGGATCGTCGTAGCAACTGACTACCTCACCCGCTACGCCGAGACAAAGGCCTTGCCTAAAGGCAGTGCCACCGAAGTAGCCAAGTTCTTCGTGGAGAACATCGTCTTGCGTCATGGCGCCCCAGAGGTCCTCATCACAGACAGGGGTACCGCCTTTACTGCGGACCTAACTCAGGCGATCTTAAAATACAGCGAGACGATCCACCGCTGCACCACCGCCTACAACCCGCAGACCAATCGCCTCACCGAGCGTCTAAATAAGACCATCGCTGACATGCTGGCCATGTACGTCGACGTTGAGCACAAGACGTGGGACGTCGTCCTTCCGTACGTGACGTTCGCTTACAACACGACAGTCCAAGAAACGACGCAGATGACGCCGTACAAGTTGGTCTACGGAAGGAGCCCGGCGACGACGCTCGACGCCATGCTACCGAACGTCACTGACGAAGAAAACCTCGACGCCGCCGCTTACTTACAAGGTGCCGAGGAAGCTCGACAGCTCGCCCGCCTGCGCATCAAGACCCAGCAGCACACCGACAGCTGTCGCTACAATCTTCGACGACGCTTCGTGGAATACCAGCCCGGCGACCGTGTCTGGGTCTAGACGTCGATACGCCGACGTGCGCTTAGCGAAAATCTCCTTCGGCTATACTTCGGACCATACAAGGTTCTTCGACGTCTCGGCGCTCTTGACTACGAGGTCATCCCGGACGGCATTGCGAACTCCCAGCGACGCCGCGCACGACCTGAAGTCGTCCATGTCGTGTGCCTTAAGCCGTTTTTTGCACGTTAGCGAACCTGGGGACTCTATTTATTTATGTACGCACTTGTTTTTTTCTCTCTGTTCTTTGTTCTTTCACAAACATCGGGACGATGCTTTTTCAGAGGGGGGCAATGGCACGCCCACTTCTTGTTTTATTTTGATGCTTTTTGGGTTTGACCAGCGAGGACGGTTATCAACGCTCGAGGCTGTCCGCGAAGCAGTGTTTGAGAAGCTTCTCGATTGCAGTAGATCGTTTTGTTAAGATTTCGCGCCGCACGCGAATGTTCCAGCTTTATCGAGAGATAACGCCGCCACCAGCGATATCGCTGGAATGTTCGATAGCGCCTGTGTAAAAGCCGACGCACTTGACCGCTTGTCAGTTGATCGACGGTCGAGGCTCTGTCCGCGGCTATCAGTGTATTGCTGTAGTTTGACTTTCAGTTTCTCGGCCACAAGTTCGGCCAAATAAAGAGTTTCATCTCGGACGTGCTGACTGCTGCCTTCGACGTCACGACCACGTGACAATATCTCAAAGGCGATTGCCTTAGCATGCGGCCGCAGAAATAAACTGAACTACGCGCCAGCAGAGCTGAAATCAACTGCGAGGACAGGCATGTAGGCCTCGAGCAGAAGAAAAATGTACTGGTTGCCAGCCTGTTTGTCAGCTAAAGCTGCGCGGTGTCCCGCCGCGAAAATCCCGATGTGAAAAACAGGTTGGGGTCGTCCGTCCGCGAGCCACGCTGACGAGTCGCGGACGAGGGGAATCGCTGATGTGAGGTCACGTGACGCGCCTTCCGTCCCGCCACGTCCGGATTCGGTCCGCCGTCTGAATGCACCATAAGAAGCGCATGCGAAGTGCAACGGGGAGTGCATCACTAGTGGAGACAACATGCATTGTGTCTGTTCCGTATGTTTAACATGTGGCAGTCTCTGTTCGGAGAGCTTCGCGTCCACTGGGCATACAAACTGTTTAAGCCCCGTTACTATACATTGGGACGTGTGTTCGCGAAATCCAAACACCACGCACTTGCGGACGATCATGGGGATGTCATCCAAAAGCACGATGCGGGGATTCCGACGCATCGGCGCAACATGCAGGAAAGGATTACCGAGGCCTAAAGAACACAAGCAGAATGTTGCTAAAGCAACCCATTCAATGCGTTTAAGATGGAGCTTGTTGAACACTGCTGGACGACAGGGCATAGCTTTGACCTAAACAATGCGACGATGCTCGTTTGTTAACGAATGTGGGGGGAAGAACTTCTGGAATCCTGGTTCATTCGCCGTGGCGCATAGGCTTGCAAAAACAACTGCGGCCCCCCACAAGGACATGCGTGACTAGCGGAGTGGTTGACCTCGGCTCAAGATTTTTTTCTTTTTTGTTGCCAGTGTATACCGAGGATGCCACCGGCATAGGAGATGAAACGCCTGTCACTTTTTAAATAATTGCTGTGTTAAGTCGGAGTAAACATTTTACAATCAGTTCCAAAGAAATTTTAAAAAATCGCTTCGCTAGTTTATGGTATTTCTGGCTCTTAGCCATTTCGCGTTTGGCTGCTTTCTAGCCACCTGTCAAACACGATTAGCTCAGAGCCTCAGACGGAGACTGTAAACTAGGCGTCCTAATGCTTCAGAGGTAAATGCTCAAGTGACAAAGGCGATATATATAATCAAGCGTTTGACGAACAATCGTCTGGCGAGGGAACATACTTGCGCAATAAACATAAACTCGCCAAGGGTAAAATAAAAACAAAAAGGCATTGACGTTTCGGGGCCCGCACGGGTCCCTTGATCACAATGAAGATGTCAGCGTGGGCATGCGGCTATTCATGGGTCATCTGGCGCAACGTCCGACTGTATATCTCTGGTAGATTGCCCTTTGTCCTGTTTATCGTGCGGATAGTCGACTGAATGTAAAATGATTCTAAAAGCAGACGGGCAGATAAATGTATTTCCGTTGCGATGATAGCTGCTGGGTCCCAGTCAATACTGTGGCCAGCTTGATTGTGGTGTTCCGCCAAGGCATTCGCAGTTATGTGGCCCTTGGCGACGTCATTTTGTTGTTGTTTCAAACGCCATTTGAAATTCCCGCTATTGCCGATGTACGATACGTCACATTCCCCGCACGGTATCTTGTAGATAACTCCCGGGAAGTCCATGCGCTTCAAAGGATCCTTTGTGTGAACAAGCTGTCGTTGTAGTTTTCCAGTAGGCACGTGGGCTATTTGAATACCATAGCCTTTGAAAATTTTTGCAAGCGCCTCGCTTGGTCCCGCTGCGTAAGGAATCGCTGCACGTTTCACCCTTTCTTTTTCTTTGGCCGTTTCACGGCAGAGTTTAGCTGCATTGCGCTCCTGAGTCCTGAGCAGTTGATTAGGGTAACCGTTCATTAACATGTGCCTTCTCCCAATCCGCAGTTCTTGCTTACGTTTCGTAGGGCTGGAGCAGACACGGAATGCCCGGGAATAGAGTGCCCCTGCAACGGATCTCTTTTGTCCGATGGGGTGTGCAGAGTCGAAGCTGAGGTATTTTCCCGTGTGCGTTGGCTTTCTGTACACGCTTGTTTTTAAGCCTCCAGAGGTTCCCTCCACAAGCACTTCAAGAAAAGGAATTTGTCCATTGATTTCCTCTTCCACCATGAACTGCATGCTCGTTTTGAAAAGGTTCAGGTGCTCGAGAAACTGTGCTGCGTGTTGGCGACGGATGATAGAGAAGCAATCGTCCATGTATCTTAGAAAAGCCTTGCTCGCGTCGCGAATGAGGAAAGAGCGGCACATTCCAGATCCTCTAGTGCAATGTTGGCGCAAACGACGGACACGGATGCGCCCATTGCTGTTCCGAACACCCGCTTGAAGTATTGCTTGTTGAACACGAAGTTTGTGTTGTCAAGAGAGAACTTCAGAATGCGGCAGACGTCCTGGACTTCAAAAGGCGTACGCTTGGGTAAAGAAGAGACCGCTTCAAGAAGTTTCTTGCAGCATTCCACAGCATAGTCAACGGGCACACAAGTAAACATTGACTTCACGTCATATGATACCATAACCTCATCGTCTTCAAGGCGCACACATCTTAATTGCTTAATAAAATGAGCGGAGTCTTTGACAAAAGTTGCGGTGAGCCCCACTAGCGCTCGCAGCACACGGTGCAGGTAACGCGATAGTTCGCACAGCGGTGAGCGTGTGTAGTCCACACGCTCACCTCTGTGCGAACCGCCTGCCGTCTGCTGCCGTCTGAAGTTCTGTCTTGACAACACAAACTTCGTGTTCAACAAGCAATACTTCAAGCAGGTGTTCGCAACAGCAATGGGCGCATCCGTGTCCGTCGTTTGCGCCAACATTGCACTGGAGGATCTGGAATGTGCTACTCTTTCCTCATTCCCGACGCGACCAAGGCTTTTTCTAAGTTACATGGGCGATTGCTTCTGTATCATCCGTCGCCAACACCGCAGCACAGTTTCTCGAGCACCTGAACTCTTTCAAGGCGAGCATACAGTTCACGGTGGAAGAGGAAAGCAATGGACAAATTACTTTTCTTGACTTCCTTGTGTGGAGAACCTCTGGCGGCTTAAAAACAAGCGTGTACAGAAAGCCAACGCACACGGGAAAATACCTCAGCTTCGACTCTGCACACCCCATCGGACAAAAGAGATCCGTTGCAGGGCCACTCTATTCCCGGGCATTCCGTTTCTGCTCCAGCCCTACGAAACGTAAGCAAGAACTGCGGATTGGGAGAAGGCACATGTTAATGAACGATTACCCTAATCAACTGGTGGTCAGGACTCAGGAGCGCAATGCAGCTAAACTCTGCCGTGAAACGGCTAAAAAAACAGAAAGGGCGAAGCGCGCTGCGATTCCTTACGCAGCGGGAACAAGCGAGGCGCTTGCAAGAATTTTCAATGGCTATGGTATTCAAATAGCCCACGTGCCTACTGGAAAACTACAACAACAGCTTGTTCACGCAAATGATCCTTTGAAGTGCATCGACTTCACAGGAGTTATCTACAAGATACCGTGCGGGGAATGTGACGTGTCGTACATCGGCAAGAGCGGGAATTTCAAACGGCGTTTGAAACAACGCCAAAATGACGTCGCCAAGGGCCACACAACTGCGAATGCCTTGGCGGAACACCACAATCAAGCTGGCCACAGTATTGACTGGGACGCAGCACCTATCATCGCAACGGAAAAACATTTATCTGCCCGTCTGCTTTCGGGATCATTTTACATTCAGTCGACCAACCACATGATAAACAGGACAAAGGGCAATCTACCAGAGATATACACCCGCACGTTGCGGCACCTGACACATAAATAGCCGCATGCCCACGCTGACATGTTCATTGTGATCAAGCGACCCTTATGGGCCCCGAAACGTCAATGCCTTTTTGTTTTTATTTTACTCTTCGCGAGTGTATGTTTATTGCACAAGGCGATATATATGCGGGAAAAAATGGACGTCACCTTAGCAGCTGTTCAGTTGCAACATGGTTTTTTTACGATAGGTTGCGTTAATGACTGACCTCTTACCTCGGTCTTCTGCAGGGAAGATAATCCTCTTAGTGACCCCCTCTCCTGAACAGCGAGGGGCGCCCTATTCAGGAAAGTCGAGAGGTGGAAAGAATATGGTAAAGAAAGTTAGAAAAAGCGAAAGGCCTTTAACGAGTGTTGCTGTTGGATAATTTTGTTGCTGTTGGAAATAATAAGACAGAAGTAACTGTAACGGTATTTGCCGTTACAGTTACAACTTCTTTAACTTAAAAGTAACTAGTTACAGTCACAAGTTACTGAAAAAGTTACTAGTTAGCAGTAACGCATTACTAATAACTAGTTACTGTCCAAGACTGCCTGTACATATGGAAAATATTGCCACTTTATGACCACTCTAATGAAAACTTTGAGTAATTTTTATTTAAATCACCCTAAAGATTTGCAATACGCAGTAAAAATTGTCAATCATCAAAGACCACATTGGGGGAAAATGTTCGAGCCTCACAACGTCACAAACAATTAAGTAAATCAGCCGGCCTCCCTAAGAGCAACTTTTTTATTATTTAAATTCCTATGCATGAAAAGGGTATTCTAAACAATGTTGCAGGCACATTTCAAATAGCTATCTGCATGCTTTATTACAGACAACAAAACGGAAAGTCGGGCTAGTTGGTCTTGATTCATAATGTATGATATTGCAGAGCGCAGAATACGGGACGAAACACTTGAAGAAGCACGCACGGACAGCGCTGACTCTCAGCCGGGGGAAAAAATTGTAGCGCAGAGCAACACACGTACAGCGGTGAGCACTGTTAGGGTGAACACGCGAGCGCGTGGCCGACGGCACTATCAGCGCCGCGTAACAGCCATCGTTGGAAACATTGCACATGCGCAGCATGTGCTTTGCGATACACTCTTTCCACCACGCGCACTGCGTCATAGAAATGCTTGTTGGGGATACGCTTGTGTGCGCACCGTGGAAAGAGTATTTCGTAGAACGCATGATGCGCATGCGCAATGTTTCCACCGATGACCGTTACGCGGCGCCGACAGTGCCGTCGGCCACGCGCTCGCGTGTTCACCCTAAGAGTGCTCACCGCTGTACAGACAGAGATGACGGGACTGGAGCTATGTGTCTGTCCGTGTTGCTGCGCTGCAGTTTTTTCCTTCAGAAGTCATGAACCAACCAGCCCAACAGAACATATTGCTAAGCCATCTCTCAACCAAGATTTATCGCACACGACACATGCGCAAGAAAAATTACTGATGAGCAAAAGAAAGAAAAAACAAGAAGAACCTCAATCTGTTTGCCGTCTGTGCGTGGCTTTCAGGAATTGAACTTCTTTATCACTTAAGGTGATAGAAGGCTGGCTGATACACTGCTCCCTATCTCTGTTAATGAGGTACGCCTCTGGGATAAGTCTTTTGTTCATGTTACTGTGCCTGTCTATCACTTCCGTCTTGTTGAACAGTGGCTTGCATTGATGCTGTGTGCAATGAGCTACCAAGTTTGATAATCGGTCATTCTTTTCGCATTTCCTCTGGTGCTCCCCTATTCTGACGTTTGCACACCTACCAGTCTGACCGATATAACTACTGCCGCATGACAGAGGGATCTTGTATACTACTTCGGTAGCGCACGGAATGAAGGCGCTTCTGTGTTTCACACCGCATACACCTTTCGTTTTGGTTTTGCCTTTTGCCCCGCGCTTAGCATGCGCACAAATGCCGCCCAACTTCTTGGGAGCCGTAAAAACCACCTTCACATCATATCGGGATGCTACATTCTTAAGGTTATGCGCCATCTTGTGAACGTAGGGCAGCGGGGCGATGCGGCTTTCATTATCTTTCCCTCGGTCCTCGCGTTTATTGGATTGTTTGATCCATCTCGCCAGCTTCGCACAGGATCTAGTGACCAAATAATCCGGAAACCCTACTTTTTGCAACCTCTGGATCTCAGTATGAACACTGGTCTGCACCGTGTGTACACATGACTGGGACACGCCTGCCCGTACCATAGATGCAGCCACCCATCTTTAATCACTTCGGAATGAGCTGATGTGTAAGGCGATAGAGGTTTTTCTGACCTGGGCACGTACTGCCAGCACACATGCCCAGGGTAAAAAGTTAGCCTTAGGTCTAAAAACCGAAGGATTCATTCCTGTGGCAGTTCTGTCCTAAAGTTAAGTCTACTTCCGCTCTCAGTGTTGACAGGATGACTCAGGACAGATCAGATGGTTTGGTGGTCAAAGTGTTTCAGTACGTTGACGATTATCTAGTCCTTTGTGAAGGGAACGATGTCAACAAAAGGATGGGAGATATTCTCAAGATATTGGGAAATGGATGGGAAATGAAAACTCAAACTGCAGCAATACACGCTGTACACTGATAGCGGCGAACTGGGCGTCGGCCGTCGAAAAACTGACAAACGGTCAAGCGCGTCGGCTTTTATACAGGCGCTATCGAACTTTCCAGCGATATCGCTGGTGGCGGCGTTATCTCTCGACAAAGCTGGAACATTCGCGTGCGGCGCGCAATCTTACCAAAACGATCTACTACAATCTCGAACCTTCTCGAACACTGCTTCGCGGACAGCGTCAAGCTTGGGTAACCGTCCTTGCTGGTCAAACCGGACTACATCAAAATAAACAAGGAGTGGGTGTGGCAATATCACGCTGTTCATGTCATGACCTGTTAATAGTGTTCGTCATACACTGTCCTCCCATGCAAATTTTGGTTGGTGTCAAGCATAGCATGGCAAAAAGCTGGAGCTCACTCAGACTCACTCAAGAAATATATCCTGCGCTTAGGGCTCACTCGGACACAAACTCACCAAAATATTTTGCAACCGCACTCGCTCCGGCTCAGACTTGCCGAAGTATTACTCACCCGTACTCAGTCAGACTCATGGCTTGATCGGAGTATGAGCCAATCTGAGTGAGTCGGCTTATGGGTGAGTTCATAGATAAATAGATACAGTCAAAGTGCTTTTGGTTGGCTAAAAAATGATCTGCATTTAAAAAGGAAGCAACTATCGGAGCTCAATCTTTGAGGGAACCATCACTTGGAGATATGAGTTTTCGTGCACACGACGAATAGAAACCACCCAAGAGACAAAATGAAACTTGCCACTGTGCACTAGCACGGACATCCGAGCGATAGCCAACACACTCGCCTAACCAAGCGTACAAATGCAAACCAAAGGTCAACAGCACAAGAAAAAAAATCTTGTATCCTCACAAGATGACAGCACTTGCTAGGCTAAAAAAAGAAAGAGTTGGAAAACTAACGTGTTTTTCAAACACACAACAGTGCTGTATATTTATGTCACTGATTCTGAAAGGGGTAAACCATGGCAAGGTTAAATCTCTGCTGGCAACTGGGCAACATTTAGCCGAGCCTCTAGCCAAACGAGTTTTCACGTGATGTGTTGTAGCTTAACGCCATTTTGGCATTGTTTTCCTGTGCTGGTCAGCTGCAGCCCGCAACTGCTCAGACAGTGGCCTCCAGAAAATGAGCGTTTCACTGAGCGACAGGATCAAGATCCTTAACAGTGCTCTGGGACAAGGAAAAAGGCGGATGTCGCAGGAACGATGGGACTGTCAAAGCAGGCCGAGAATTCAACTGCGAAGAGCAAAGGAATTGCTACAGGCAAGTCTCGCAGAAAATTCGTCCAATGCGCTTCAGGCTCCGTGATGCAGCATACCTAAAGGTTGGGTCAGGACTTCTGATGTGGCTCCAAGATGCATGAGCTTACAACATTCCAATGAATGGAGAATTGTTGAGGAAGTAAGTGGAATAACTGGCTAATGTCCCGGGACACAATGGTGTGACAATCATCCAAAGATCGCTGTTACTTTGCGAGGCAAGGCATGGAGTGAAATTCTTGCAAACCTGAGGTGAATGCGACAACACCACTGTGGATGCTGTGCCAGAGTGGAAAGCAAATTAGCTTCCGATGCTTCTTGTGAGGCATTAGTACAAAGGTGTGCTTAATACCAGTGAAAGTGGATTTCTTTTTAGGTGAAACCTCGCATACTCCTTCAGGCAACCACTCTAACAGAAGTGCTCCAAGAAGGGCTCGCCCAGGTACTTCGTTGCCTTATGGACGGCACAAGAATAAAAAACTGCTGTTTACTGGGAAGTACAAGCAGCCTCCCACCTAGCAGCACATAAGTGGGACAGTTGACTGCACTGTCAACACAAAGGCATGGAAAACAAAAACCTTTTAACACCTCGCTGCTGTACTTTGGTAGGCAAAAGATCAGGCAGAAGCTGGTACTCTTCTTTTTAAGTGGGTACTCAAGTCACAGGAATATAGCCTATCTAGAAGCAATTAAGCTGGCTTACTTTCCCTCAAATACGACATCAGTACTCCTGCCAAATGATCAAGCTATCGCGCCCTCTGTGAAAGCTACCTACCGCACACACCTTCTTGAGTGCCTGTAGCCAAACTTTTCGACATGCAGAGGAATCGGGAATCCAAAACAATTACCATCAAAGTGTTGGCAGGCATCTTGAAAAAGCTGAAAACAGGTGTTAAAAGACCCCTGGCAGCAAATTTTTCTTTGAGACTTTTTTGCATGGTGACCATTTTAGCATCACTTTGAAACGGCTGCCTAAAATCTTAAACAACTATAGTTGGATACAACTTGAGAAGACAGAAGAAACGCCACCCAGACGACCGAAGCGTGGCAGCCGATCGCCTCCGCGACTAAAGAAATAGTCCTGCTCATGCACGCGCAGATGTTCTCCGAAGGCGGAGCCACTCGACGTCCCGCTCTTGAAGTCAATCCCGAGCGCGTGCCCACTGGTGCAGGCTTGTGTTCATCCGCCTTTGAGGAGGAATGCCACTGACTTCTAAAGTTGTATCCGACTCTAGTGCCTGACAGTGGGGGAGCACCTAAAGTCACATGCGCCCAAGCTGTGGTGGCATTGAAAGTGCCGTTTTCAAATCGGGGCTGCGCACACGATAAGGAATGAGACAATGTGGTTGCTTCGGTATGAGTTATGCCTGTTAAGTGTGTGTCCCCTCCCGAAATAGAAAAGCATTCCTGGCCGAAGCAGCCATAACTGCCTTGAGAGCAGCCCGACAACAAAGCGTGAGGGGTGAGTAAAAATGGCCTATGCCGGCTGCCAGTCATGATATTGTGTAGGTCCCGCAAATATCCAGTAACATCGACTATACTCGCTTCACTCGTGGAACGTCACAAAGAGTGACAATGTCGCGAGGCGCTGCCAAGTAATATGAGCACTCACGCTTGCTCTCAAACCAAATTAAAATATCTTAAAGGCAATGTACAACACTAATAATTGGTCACATCCCGACATCCATGAACCAACAAGCCTATTCTAGGGAAGACGCGGTCAGATGGAGAGAGGAGTGCAACGGCGTCGGCGAGACCGGTGCAGCAGACTGACACAGCCGCTGACGAGTTTGCAGGAAGTGTGGTGTCGTCTTTGACGAGTACCTTGGTCGCAGCCGGTGGACTGTCCGCCGGCGTCAAATCTGAGAATGGTGAGAGCTCTATTTCGGCTGGTGCGCAACGAATTACGGCCGCGTGACGGGCGAGAAAATCCCATCCCAGGATGACGTCGTGAGAGCATGAGTAAATTATGAAGAATTCCACGGCGTACAGAGCGTCCCGAATCATGACACGGGCTGTGCACACCGCTGTCGGGTGAATACTGTGAGCGCTGGCTGTACGGAGGGAGAGCCCGGAAAGTGGCGTCGTCACTTTTCGTAGTAGTCGGCTAAATTTAGCGTCCATAACGGAAACGGCAGCTCCAGTGTCTACAACGGCCGATGTGCGCACACCATCTACAAACACGTTAACTACGTTTGATGGGCTTTGCTGAGGGCTTTGGCTGTTCGATAGCGTCTCAGCCCTTGCCTCTTGGACTGCGACGACTAGTTTTCCTGGTCTCGTGCGACCGGACGAGGCCGCAAAGTAAACAATTTAAGGAGCACAAAAATCCAATTTGCCCGTCTACACTGAGTCTGGAGGAAAAGAACCAGAAAGATAAGGATAAGATTGAAATATTGAGACACTGAGAGAGAGAGAAATTTAAACAGAGCACATGGCCAAATTCACTGCTGCTAACAGCACAGGCAACATTCTTCAGTGCTGTCAACACTCACTCATGCGAGCTTGTTGGTTGCAATAACTGCAACAATCGTAGCTTTCTACATTTATTCATAAACATCCCTTTCAGTACGGTGGACAAGGCCTGGCACCAGCTGCCACATGATTATCCAGATTTTCTATGGGTACGTCCACAAATCTCCCGAAAAACAGCGAGGCTTCGACCCACCACGAAGTGAAAACATAACAATGGAGAGCGAATCTAAAATAAAGCTTTCCGCTCTTGATCGAGGCAACAGCTTTCCAGATATGTCCGGAATGCTCCCCTCTTTCCATCGATTTAAAAGGAAAGGAAGGGGCGGGGGGGGGGGTGACGTTACTTGCTCTGTCTTTAATCAAAGTGGTTTTGCCGCCGCATGCACACGTTCTTTTTTTGTTATTTACGGTTCGGCGTGTTACGATATGTGTAAGCACGCGAACTCACTCACGGAAGCGTTTTTTTTTCGCGTAGTGCTGCTCGACTCATGCCTACCGCGTAGGCTGCTGTTTTGGGCAGAGTATGGCATAAACAATGTATTCTAGAAAATAAAACACGAAAAAAAAGCAGCAGACCGGGATTCGAACTGGCTACGACGCGGCGCGTAAACAAAGTGCTTGATGGCCACACACTCCGCCACAAAGAGCTACGCACTTGACTTAGGTGGTCGGGCATGAACATATGCTATGCATGTGGGTATGTGTCAGATTACGGCAATCGCACGTATTAATCACCACAACGCTCTAACTGAACTGATAACCCTCACTTCGCACACGTCGAGCACCTCCAACTGGGAAGCCGTTAACCGCTACCGCGCTGTGAACAACGCGACACAGCCAAATCGATCGCGGCGATAGCAAAGCAGGCTACACGATACGATACAATTTGCGTCCGATCCTACGTTCAGCGTGTCGTTGCGGTCGCGTTACGTACGGCAGCCGGATCCGCTGTTACTTTGTCGTACCGAAGCACGGGATCGGACGCCTGATAGGTGAAACTGGGTAAAATTTTCTCAGTTAAATAGCCTTGCGCCTGTTCAACCAACGATCATGCAAATCTACGAGCTGTGTATGAATTAATGACCAAAATATGTTTGTTTGTTTGTTTGTTTGTTGTTTATTAATACTGTTAACCCTAGAAGGGTCATTACAGGAAGTTATGTTATGTTGTGTCCGGTATATTACTCCCTCAGACATGAAAAATCGGCGTGTGTAGTGGAACCACCGCAGGCCCGTAGCCAGGGATTTTTTCGGGGAGGGGACACTTGCTGAAAACATTGACTATTTGAGAAAGACAGCTATTTTTATTACTTATTTTTGTGTAAAAACACCTACTTCACCAAAATTTTGGGGGAGGGGGGCGCCGGGCCCCTAGCCCCCCCCCCTCCCTCCCGGCTACGGGCCTGGACCACCGAAGAGCACCAAAGGCAGTAGGCGCAGAAATTGGCTCATAACGGACCGATGTATGCCAATGAAGTTGACTCTTCAGCCGACGTCGGCAAAGTCGTTCGAACGGCGGGCCAATAATTCCAGCTTAATTGCATGGCTCAGCCCATATTGGCTGCTGCTTGTATAACTCGGCCCAACGTGTCCGTTCTATTAGACTGGCACAGCCGATATCGGCGGCACGTACTGAATGCTGGCCCTATGTCACCGTTCTATTAGACTGACACAGCCATTATTGGCGGCACGTTGTCAATGCTGGTCCAACATCGGCGTTCCATTAGACTGGCACAGCCAATGTTGGCGGCACACTGTTAATCACGGGCCGTTCTTGGGCGAGGAACTGCCAATCTATCGCCGACATCGGCCCAACGTTCTGTGCTGCCTGGGGAAACGTTTCGCCGGGCAGTTGTTTGCGGCTCGTGAAAAGGTGCCGCTCGGCTAGCACGTTCATTGTCTCGGCGAAAAGCCTGTCTAAAAATTACACCATTTCCCGCTAAAGGGGACCATGAGGCGATGCGAAGCCGCAGCACTTGCGCGATCGCGTTCCGTTGGCGTTCGTTGGGCATGCTACCGGCCTCGGGCATGCTACCGACCTCGCGTCGTGGAACGCGAAGAGGAACGCTACGCGCGTCGTGTCGTCCCTCTAGCCTGACCGTTAATTCTCACAGGGCGGAAGGGGAACGCGGTCGACAGGCGCGCGAGAGGGGTGCAGCGTAGGAGAGGAGAGAGAGGGGGAGGGGACGCGCATGCGCTGGCGCTCATCGCGGCGTTGCGCAGGAATTTCGGCATGTTTAACCCGCGTTTCAGAGGAGGCTTGGAGAGGGGGAGCGAAGAGGGAAGTGGAGAGGGTCGGGGGAGGGGGAAAGGGAGAGAGGAACGGGAGAGGGAGAGGGGAGATGGCGAGTGGAGAGGGGAAAAGGGAAAGGGGGAGTGGAGAGGAGGTCCGTGGAGAGGGTTTGCGCATGCACAGTAAGCGTGGTCACGCTGCACACCACCACCACCGGCTTGAACTCCGCTATAAGATGCTTCGCATCTAAATACTGGAGCACCGTGTCGTACGCCGTTGCCGCTTTTGTCTTCGGCACCCTGCCCGAACCCGACGCTGTAACTGCGCCATCCGCCTGCGCTTCAAGCTACTCTTGCGCAGCGAAGTATTTGCGTTGGTCCTTGAGGCTGAGCTCGCTGATAACTGCTGACGCGCGTTTACCTCCTCCCAGCTGCTTCCGCCGACCGCCTTCAGGTGTACCCGGAAAAGCTTTTTCTATATATGCCAAGGGTTAGGAGGCTTACCGGGAATGTTGAGGAACTGAGGAAGGTTTGCAAACAGGGTAGCCATGCGTGCAGGTAGCCGGAGCAGCAACAAAGGAAATTCAGACCGACGCCCTTGTAGCGTGAAGGAAGCCAAAGCATCGAAGCGCAGCAGAAAATGTGACTCGCAGCGTAATGTCACGTACGTCGTCCTCTCCCTGGCGTCGCCTGTAGAAGCGTGTTCATTACCTCGTCGCCATGTGTTGTGTAGGACAGGAGCGCGGCGTAACCCGCGGTGGGCCGACGGAGAGGCCGAACGACAGGAAGGGGCGTAAAGTGACGACACGGTGACCAAGCTTCGGCGAGACTGACGGGAGATTGCTCTCCCGCGTTTATTGCAGGTGGTGTTATGGAGCTGAAAGAAGGGCTATTGGTCAGCGAGTAAGGGGTCACATGACCAGCATAGCCACGCCGGATTGGTGGCAGCAAAGAGGCATGGGGCAGGCCCAGCTCCACCCAGTGGCATAAACAGAGACCCTTACCGCACTGGCGTTTTTCGCATGTCACCAGGGGTCGCACTACACAACAACAGCACTTCAAAATATGGAGTAATATGTTGGCCACAATGCCTGTATCTTCATGACACAATGAGCACGCTTCCAGCCTTGTCTGGCACACGTGTGAGCCTATATGACCAAACCAGTGGACCAAACTCACACTGGAAATATATAAACGCGCTTACTTTGTACGACACAATATTAATGAGAACTAACAGACTTGTCTGTAATTATTGTCTGTAATGCCAAGGCATTATTATCTGTCAGTTCTCATTAATATTGTGTATAACAAAGAAAAAAAGGAAGCCCTTAAAGTAATCTTCGTAATTTGTACCGTAAGATGTGCCTGTAAGTTGATTGATTGATTGATTGATTGATTGATTGATTGATTGATTGATTGATTGATTGATTTATTGATCGCGCAGGTGATCTTTTACACGAATGTCTTTCG
Organism: Rhipicephalus sanguineus; assembly: GCF_013339695.2. Taxonomy (NCBI): domain Eukaryota; kingdom Metazoa; phylum Arthropoda; class Arachnida; order Ixodida; family Ixodidae; genus Rhipicephalus; species Rhipicephalus sanguineus. The sequence continues at coordinate 681,689 of NW_023615822.1, read as the reverse complement.
TGGTTACGTAGACGAAAGCGCGTTTCCAAAAGGCGTCCACAAAAGCCATATTTGGAAAGCACGTGACCTCTTCCAGCGGCACTGACGCCGGTACCAACAGCAGCCGCGGCGTAGTAGAACGGCAGTAAAGGAGAGAACACGTCGCAAAAAAAGACGGGTACAAGGAGGGGCCGTACACACAGCGCTGATTACGATACTTTCTGTGTGACTTTAGGCGCTGTGTGTGCGCGGCCTTCCTTGTAACCGTCTTCTGCGATGTGGTCCCTCCAATGTTTCACCAACAAGCACAAGCTTCGACGCTAAGGCAGTAAAATGGGGGGGGGGTGGAGGCGGCAGCGGAACGAGATGTGCCGCTTCGAGCGGGCCCAGTGAAGCGCAAAGGGAATAGTAGGCACACTGCGCAAGCGCACTGACGTCTCAAACACAAGGTCGCCGACGTAGCACCTGCAAAGAGAGCTTGCCCTTGTCAGCCTTACCAATTGGCCCCAAACTTCTGTAAAGGTAGTGTCGCAGCTGCAAACATGCTTACTTTTGAACGTAGAACAAGGTCTTTTGTGTTTGGTACCTCATAAAAATACGCTGAGAGATGCTTTGCAACGTTTTTCGTTTATTTCCACACCTTTCTTCTCGCAGAGCGAGCCGTACACAGCTACATGTACAGCCGCAAGGTTTTTATAACCTAAGCGCGCCAGCGTCGACCGCCGAGTCGATAAGCTTCGTACAAACGAGAATACCCGCATGCGCGCAGGGAACAGTCCAGTGCAGCTTTCCTCTGCCTGGAAAACGGACCCAACTATATGCGAAACGGACCCAACTACGCCTGGTTTTTGGTCCTTGCTTTTGAACACGAAAGTGTTTTATGCCGGCGTCCACCAAGACTTCAATGACGTATTTCCGTCACGGAAATGACGTCGCAAAAAGGTACACATCAGATGGCAAAGAAAAAAGGTTCCGTCAACGGGCATCGAACCCACGGCCGCTCGGTTCGCAACAACAGATGCCGGGCACGCTATCCACTGCGCCACGGTCACAGACTTTAGAGGGTTTCCAAACGCGCCTTTTATATCTACCACTCTCCCGGTCGGCACGGTGGTGTTGCCCTCTGGGAGCGGTAAGGTAAAATGATTCGTCATTACTATGGCCTCCGCGATTAGCACCTGCAACGCGTTACACGTCCGTCCCATTCGGCGCGTTTTCAATAGAAGTTCAATTTTGTCAATGCCTTAACACACCGCGAGGTGGCGACATTGGCCCAAGCGTGGTAAAAGCGTCGGCCTCGCTCATAGCATCAGGCTAATCCAAATCAAAAATAGCTCTGCGACGCGCGCCTGCCACACCTGGCTGTAACACCGCGTTCCCCATTCACGCGCTCGCCCCGAGAAAAGTCGCGGCCGGGCTACCGGGGCGGCACGACGCGCTTTGCGTTTCCCTCTAGTCCGGCCGTGGTGTTCAATCACATTTTAACATGCCGCGGGATGGCGACCAAGTTCTGCGTCCAATATGCGACGCTCTCCTGGCTATCACACGACGTTCTCTGATTACGCCTTCACCGCTGACTACTACAGCTACCACACGGGTTTGCTTGTTCATTTAACATGGACGTTAGTCGTCGGGATGGAGATGTACCACCAATCATCAAAGTGGGTGCATACACGTTAAACGGTGCCATTAGCTGCCAGACGTCAATATTCATTGTGCCAACTCTCTTTTGTCAATGTAAAGTAAACATTCAGGTACTTCTGTAAGGGCACGCTTTACTTTCGTGTTATTCCGATTCCTATGACGGAGGGATCAACAATGTTTTTTGTTCTGTTTTTTGCTTGCAGCGGCAGATATCCTTTTTTTTAAGGAAATTGCTGCGCGAACCACAGTGAGCGAAGTGACTTTCGTACGCTTTGTAACGTTAGCGCGGACGTCGCGGTGCAAGCACATGACATGCAGACCAACCCCCTCACGAGATAAGCGCGCGCAGGTGACCACGCCCTGTAGGGCAAAGTGCACCTGGCGGGTCAGGAAGCGCGCGCGCATCGCAACGAGCGGGCAACCACCTTTAAAGCACGCCCATCGAGTCCTTCGCGCCATCACGCTGGTGACGAATAAAGCACGCTGAAGTAATTGGTGTATATAAACAGCGCCGCCGTTAGCATGGTGAAAGGCGTACTCTTCGTGGCCTAGCCGTCTAACGCCTCGCGCTGCGGAGCGACATGTCGCCCGTTCGATTCCGCGTATCGGAAAGTAATTTTCTGAATTATTTTCCTTTGCGGCTTTTATAAATATATATATATATATATATATATATATATATATACACACACACATATACATATACGGGACATGACGGCGACGACAAAAACCAGCCTAGAGTGTCCATGTAGTTGCTATCGCAACAAAAATCGGCCGGCTGTACAATGCTCAGCAAATCAAACGCGTTACTCGAAGCGTGTGGCCGCCGGCGGTTGTGTCGCCACGGGTGAGCGTTCCTGAAAGCAAGCAAGTACGAGAGGTTTGGTGATGTATGGAGCCTTCATCCGGTCCACAGTCGTGCTGCCGGGCCGCTGCGCGCCACTTTTTACACCGTGCTTTCATCCCGCGTGGCGCTGCTGCTTGAAGCGCTCGGTTCACGGTAATAATTTCACTGGGGCGGGATCCGCTTTTCGTGGACGCTGCAAAAATTATTTTAACGCAATGGAGTTAAACAGCTCATTTCGCAGAAATTCCGCTGTCGGCGTCGTTGCTTGAGAGCGAAAAATCAGCGTTGTCTGTGAGCGAAAAATTGAGAAAGATGCAAATAAAATTAATAATAAAAATCTTATGCTCCTGCGACAATCGAACCCTGACCTTCTGCGTGGCAAGCAGGTGTTCTACAAACAAAGCCACGTCATCGCTTGAAAGTGTTCGAAAAATAAAACATGGCTCATACCTCTGTCTTCATTGGATTGGCCCGTGAAGACAAGTGGCTATCCGCTATCAAGAGCCCCGATGTCGGGGCACAACTATGGGCTGTCCAGAGGGCCCACGATGCGGCGGTCGGGCTTGGCCTGACTGTCCCAACGTGGGACCGGACCGCTGCGCGTTGAGTCGTGCGCCTCAGGACTTACGATAAAGTTTCGCATCCATCCATCCATCATCCCTCTGTCATAGGAATCGGTATAACACGAAAGTGAAACGTGTCTTCAAAGACGTAGTTGAGCGTTGTTGGGCATTCTTTCGCCCCAAGCGCGAAGGAATGAATGCTACAGCAGCAAATTGTCATGTCACGCGAAGAACGGCAAGCAGCTCGAAACTTGCAACGCGCTCCTCAAGCAGAACGGGCGCACGGAACGAGCATACACAGGATGAGCGCGAACTAACTGTCGCAGTTGTAGCTTATTTCTGCGTGAGCAGCGCGCTCCTTTCGCAAAAGCGGCCGCTGCGGTTAGCGAAGTGACCTTCGTGCTTTGAACGCAAACTTGCGGCGGGAGCGCAAGACGTACACACCACCGGCATCACGTGATAAGCCCGCAAACGAGCGACCACGCCCTGTAGAGGCGGCGCTCATCCGTGTGGGGCAACGACCTTTAAAGCGCGATCTTCTAAAGCATTCATTCCTCCATGCTATAAAATTACTGGAACGGAAAAGTACCGCGACCGTCCTGCCCGGCGCCATATTTGGTCTAGCGCGGCCGATGTTGCGGCGGCGCGGTCTTCTTTTCACGCGGAGTAACGCATGTTGTACGGATTGCGTGCGCTTTTGTAGCCCCAAATGAAGCATAACGTTGTTCTATAACTGATTAGGAAAGAAATAGCGGTAGTTTTCACTTGCCTACATGCGCACGCACGTGCACTAACGCTATAAAGAAATGCGAACCGCGCGGCATTTACGCACTCGGCTGTCGGAATTCATGTTAATCTTTTGTGCGTGTTCCCTGAGCCGCTCGTTGACGCATTAACAGGAATGCAGATAAAGGAGCCCATCTTGTGGCTCATATTAACACTTGCTGCAATTGTGAGGCACGATTTGAAGGGACGTCGATCCTTGGCAGGAGCCACAATGAGCATGCGCGGCTGGCTTTAGAAGCCTATCATATCAGAAAAAGGGTCTCATCTTTGCATAAGCGACACGTCTCTGTCCCTGCCCTCATTTGAGTTTGATTTCAATTCATCACGTTTGTAATACACTGAGACATTGTTTTCTCTCTGTTTCACTTTTGTTTTTAGGGGCGAAGCTCCTTAAAGCGGCACCCGTTCTTTCCTCGTAGTCGTAGTGCGTAACCAGTCGTAACGCTAGTACCAGATCTTGACCTCCAAGGTGGTGCGGTGGGAGATTTTTCCTGTGCGTTGTTGAACAATAAAAAATTCGCAGCGTGCGCGTTAACTAAAAGCCGAATTCTTCTGTCTCTCATTCCCCATTAGCAGCCATTGGCATGTTCCAGTAGGAAACGTTAGTAGAAGTAGAAGTGTAAGTGTTAGCTAAAAGCCGATCTTCTGTCTCTCATTCCCATTAGCAGCCATTGTTTACCTCCAAGGTAGTGCCTGGTGAGATTTCTCCTGTGCGTGAATAAACAATAAAAATTTTGTTCAAAACGCCGTTGATTGATGAAATAAACCAACGAAAGACGCCAGATGTTTTGTAAAGCAAAACGAAAGAACGCCGATGTTTCTAAAGCAAAACGAAAAGACGCCAGCTGCTTAACGAAAGACGCCAGATGTTTTCTAAAGCAATGGTTTTCTAAACAATAAAAATTCACAGCGTACATGTAAAATTAAAGTGAGCTGCAAGTCGTCATAACTCATCGAACCTTTAGTATAAACGCGCCCGATCTCACGTCGGTGATGATGTACTGGGCAGAATTCACGGAAGATTCACGGTTTACCGATGAACCTCCGCAGCTTCGCCCACTCATCATCATTCACTCCGTGGATATGCTGGGATTTTTAAATGCGAAGCATTTCTTAGCGAACCTCAGGCACTTTGGCCGTTTCTATCTACGTATCTATCTATCTATCTATCTACCTATCTAGCCGCCTACGTCTGGGCGCTCTCCTGGTCACCTCCCTAACTTGTAATATACCGAAATTGACATAGGAGGGGATCAGTGAATGACAAACAAGATTCACTGGCCACGACATGAATAACGCAAAATACCTCTCGCTTACGTCATGAAACCCTTTCTCTCAGTCACGTATGGCACATACCCGCATGTCAGAGTTCACGTTATGCGGGTATGTGCCACAGGTGATACATTCTCAACCAACTCAGTAACGGCGAACACACACATCGAAAGCTAGGAAAGTGATAAGAATAATAATTGTTGGGGTTTTATGCCCCGAAACCACGATATGATTATGAGAGAGGCCATAGCGAAGGGCTCCGGAAATTTTGACTGTCGGTATTCTTGAACATGCACGAGGTCGCACAGTACACGGGCATCTAGCATTTTGCCTCCATCGAAATCCTACCGCCGCGGCTGGGATCGAACCCGCGACCTTCGGGTCAGCAGCCGAGCACCGTAACCGCTACACCACCACGGCCGACGCAAGGAAAGTGAGGGAACTGAAGACAGAACACCACTGGAAGACGCTCAACTACCATCCACTCGTCCACGTAGTCCACAACGTGGACTACGTGAACTACAAAAAAACCGGGGTGAATGCGTCCCTGCAATAAATCTGCCGAGAGAACCAGGCCTCTCATTATTACCGGTGACTTCAACATTGACTTGTCAAGACCCAACAATGCCTGGTCCTTATAATGCGTGAAAGACGGCTTGGATGTGGACAGGGCATCAAAAGACCTCGCTGCCACGTCCAGGACAGGAGGCATCATAGATCATTTCATTGTAAGAGGCATCCGGGTTTACGACCAGCTGCACTATACCTCGCACTTCACTGCACTTAGACCCCTCGTAGCCGCGATCATGAACGGATCCGATAACAAGTCCGGTGCAGCTGCTGGTGATCACTGATAACGGTGATGATGACCTTGTTCAAGAACTGTCTAGAACCCCTCCTACTCATACACACAGGTTCCTGAAACGTGTGTGCGTTCTTCGTCATAACGGACAAGTGTAAGCATAACAACTGTAACGCAACTGTAACAACTGCAACTGTGACTGTAAAGTACGTGCAGTGCGCCTGCGCGTGCCACTTCTTTGCGTACCATATATCTCTTGGGAAACTTTCCTAAATGAAGCTTAGTTGCGAGCAACGCCTGTCCTGTGCATCTATGCTCCTTTTTTGTCCTGCTGGGATAGGCGCTATCCAGTATTGAAGAATATAAGCACTACATATCAGCTTACCGCGTCTTGTGTCGGTAACACCTATGTTGCTGTTGGCATCGTTACGCAACTGCAAACAACTGCTTATATAATACATACGCGACTCTTCAACATATTAGTGTGCGTATACCACTTCCACAATTCTCTACGCGTCATTCCCTAACGTTTCACTCAATGTGAAAAATTACGCCTCAGTCACCTTCCCGCGCATGCTTCGCATAACCTCGATTCCCACGGTACGTGGGATCTGCCGAATTTTTTTTATGTTGATTGCGTGGCGCATGTGCGGCAAGCTGCCTTGGAGGTATATATGCATTGACAAACGCGTAATTAAGTCAGGTGATAGTCAGCGCTTGTGTGTGTCCTTTCTTTGTGGTGCGTCTTTACGTTTGCGCTGTAAATGTACTTCTAGGATTTTGAACCAACTAGGCCCAAAAGAAGTTTTACTGAAGTTAACATGTAAATGATGCCTTATGCGTGCCGTTATTTTCGTGTTACCATCTGGTATTCATGTTCGTCATACAATCACGTCAAGCCATACCGATTTTGGTGCATATCAAGCGAGCGAACCGGCCGCGAGAGCATCATGAGCATGGCATGTAAATCATGCCTTACATGACATGTGTGCCATTATTTCTTGTTACCAGCTGGTATTTATGCTCGTCATACTGTCAGGTAACGTTATACCGATTTTGGTGCATATAAAGCCAGCGAACCCGCCGCGAGAGCATCATTAGCATGGCATGTAAGTGATGCCTTACATGACAGGCGTACCATTATATTTATGTTACCACTTGTTATTTATGTTCTTCATACAGTCACGTCACGCAATACCAATCTGTAGCGGTCAGTTTTCATGGCACGCTGATCGTTATATGTGAGCCCAAAGGTGTCAAGTTTACACCAAACATAACTAAGAGCTGTCTGGGAATGTCATTGTGCATGAACCTTCTGCGGAAACCACGCGAAAGAAGCTGCACTAGTGCAGGGAAGACGCAAACATACCCCGAAACAACATTTGCGAATTTTCAATGAAACGCTTACCTCCCAAAGGCGGGTATCAGTCATGGGAACAAATTTTTCCCGCCGTATTCACTGCAGCCACACAGCCCTTCGCTTTGCATCTTGTTTTCCCGCTGGGAGTAGGAAAGCGAGCTTCGCCCGTTTCCCGCCGGTCGCTGCACGCAAAAGCGCAGCACCCAGGCATTCGTCGATGCCATGACAGGCTTGCGATGAAGTGTCAAAACGATATGGGGTGTCGTAATGCTGCTGCATGCTTTTCTGAGGGCATAAAAAAATGCGCCCATCTCCCCGAAGGGAATCGTGAGGAAATGCGAATGCATTTGTTGCGCCGAGAGAGGGTACCGTCCGTCAGACATTCGCCTTCACCGACTTCTGCCATCGCCTTGAGAGACGCCCAGCCAGCGAACGGTCGAGAGTGAGGCGCGAGCGGACGGGTGAGTGGGGCGCCAGCGTTCTCGGCTCGGCGTTGGCGTTTCACAGCGGCGTCTCGAGCGCACATTTCCGGATGTTCTTGAGAGGCGCCCAGCCAGCGAACGGTCGAGAGTGAGGCGCGAACAGACGGGAGAGTGGGGCGCAGGGAGGAGAGAGAGCGAACGGCGAGAGAAGGAGCGGCGAAGCACTGCACCTACCCTCTCCTACACTCTCTCGCACCACATGCTCCGGTTGCTAGGGGCGAGGATAAACGCGCGCGCCCGCATCTGTTGCTATGGGAGAGGGCGCCGCGACAACGCCGGATTAGAGTTACTGTATATGCTACCTTTAGGTAGCAGAGTTGCGCATAGGTCTGGCTAGCAACCACAGCTATGCGGCGAAGACGCGCTCCATTTTTGCAGGCGACAGGCCTACCGGGTCACCGATCGGCAAGTCTGGCGTGTCGAAGACCGGTGATTACTTTACTGTGAATGACTAGTGTCAATCTAGTTCGCTGCAGCGGCGCGATCGAGAAATACAAGAATTGACCCGAGCGTCAGCTTCTCCGCAACGCTTGGTTGCTAGCGGCGTTTGGAAGACGGATGCGCAACTCTGCTACCTAAAGGTAGCATATACAGTAACTCTACGCCGGATGCCTTACATAGCCCGACTAAGAAATGCATTCGCATTTAAAACAATCGCCCTCCAAAGCGCTGTGCGTCGGCGACCGGGAGACACTAGCGAGGCGAGCGCGCTGGACTACTCGCGTGGCGAAGCCGCCAAAAGGGCACGGCGGCGAAGAGAAAACGAATGCGGTACACTTCCCGTTACAGTGATTTTACGCTCTTCTAGAGTTACTGTATATGCTACCTCTAGGTAGCAGAGTTGCGCATCTGTCTTACAAACGCGCCGCTAGCAACCATGCATTGCGGCGAAGCTGATGCTCGGGCCAGTTTTTGTATTTTTCGACCACGCCGCTGCAGCGAACTAAATTAACACTAGTCATCGATAGTCAATGTTTATCGCCGGTCTTCGACACGCCAGACATATTAATCGGCGACACGGTAGGCATGTCGCCAGCATAAACGGAGTGCGACTTCACTGCATAGCTGTGGTTGCTAGCCAGACCCACGGCCGCTCGATGAAAAACACACGGTGCGGCCTGCCGCGTGGAGCGGTTACTGGTCGCGCGCCTAGTGCTCCTGGCTGCCGCCGCGGCGCCACCAGTGGGGGAGCCTCTGGGGAGACCGCAAGGGAGAGCGCCGGAATTATTGCGGCGAATCGCGGCTTGACAGCGCAGCTGCTATGCGCTTGTTAGTTTTTAAAGTGTTATAATAAACTTGCTATAGCGTTAACTATATTGGTAATCGTCCTAGCGAATGTGCGCCGGCGATGCTTCAACCTAAATATAGCAAGTGTTAGTTTTGTCTGAAGTGGTTGCTCGTGCGAGTTGCGACATTTCGCGTCAGTTTTTTCTCTTTTGTTGCCGTTGTGCTGTTCACCCTCGATAATGTATGTTTGTGCTACAGTTATTTTATCAACAGGAGAGTCGCTCATTGACAGGTGCGGTTGTATTTCCGGAATGACTGCTGCTCACACCTTAGAAACAAAAGCATTTTGGGGAGTCATAATTGCTTTATTGCACGTGCGTGAGAAAAGGACCACTGTGTTATTGGAATCACAGGCGCAGAACCTTCCTGGCCAAGCGTACGAGACGCTCAACAGACATATTAACATTTCCTGCCCAGTTGGCAAGAAGCGTTCGTAAGAACTTTCTGATGAAAACTTTGCAGACTTCCATGGCATGGTCGTCCGCCCCGCAAGTCCACTTTCAGCACTTCCATGCTCATAGAGAACAGCTGGTCGCCTTTCAGACATCTCGTGAAAAAATAACCGACAGAAATAATATATGATGCTGATAAGCCTCTTATTACAAAACATAGTAGGGTAAAGCGGGTCAAAACGCGACAAAAATTTGAAAATAGTGCATATATTTTAATATTGCACTCGTTACCGTAAAATGTCAACACAGGAATTTTCTTTCCTGTACAAGGTATGCGCTACATAAATATGGCCATGCCATGGCAGTTCATAATATTATTTTAAAAAGAAAGAAAAAATGCACCACGTGTCTGCTTTTGCTCTAACCTGCGGGGCAAAACGAGACAGCGTGAAAAAATTTTATCCTTTCAGTTCTTGCAGTAGAAGCATTTCAAAGTGACTCCGTGAGCCGCCACGTAGTCTTCATGCGCCCAGTCTTTGCACTCCACGCATTGAATCCACACAGAACACAGCGCTGTGCTGCTCTGAAACTCCTAAAATGCATTCAGTGCTTTTTCCATGTCATTTTCCTCCCAGGAAACTCTAGATGATATCCTCTTATGCGTTCGCACCATCCTTAACAAAAAAATATTATATTTAATGAGAGTAAATAAATTGTTCACTTAATAAGGCACTCTCCAAGGCAATTCAATGCCTTTTTGTCGCGTTTTGCCCCTCTCACGTGCCCGAATTCAAAAATATTTCCCCTTTAGCCCACGGCACCAAATGAGCTAAATTTTTGGTGTCATATAGCTAGTAGTATAAAGTAAGAACATAAATAATTACATTGTTTTACTGATGTCGGAGTAACTTCATGCACGGATCCGAAAATTTGGCCGAGCAGAATTTCGCCCCTTTTTGGCGGGTCACGAACACACTGACATTAGCCGCGCAATTTTTCCCGCGCGAACACTGTGAGCAATCATGAACTTTTGCACAAGAAATGTCGAAAACTGCCGGCGCCTATCGCTGAAATAGAGAAACAAAGAAAAGGTACTTTGTGTATTAGCAAAAGAGGGCGGCAAAGTCAAAATGTCACGTTTTGCCCCGCGTCTCATTTTGCCCCGCCTTACCCTAATCGGTTTGCCACTTGGTGTACCGCTGTTGAGTGCTCTTCTTCACCACGGTCAACGAAACCAAAAAATTTGTCGACTTGTCGGTCGTATATGACCCTCTGCTGTATGGCCATCTCGTCAACGATCAGGGAGGAGAACGCTTCTTGCTCTATAGTGAGACCCTTGAATTCGATGCACAGCCGCTTCTTTATCAACGAAGTGACGCCGATTCCACTTGTTAAATCGCCTACATATTTCTGTAGCCTTGAGCGACAAGGGAGCTGAAAGATATTTCTGGACCTTGCATGCTTCAACTTTTGTTGAAGCATGCCTTCCAAACTACACATTCCCTTAGAATGACTTCACTCTAGTGGGGCTTCGTCGAGAAACTGCGAAATTGGTTTCTAACGAACTCGCAGTCTTGTCACCTTGCGCAGCATCATTGAGCACCTTCATAAAACAGGCAATGTCCGTGTTATTTTCATAAAACTGCGCGCGCTCCTCAGCCTCATCCACTTTTTCTTGAAGGGCCTACAGTGCTCCTTTCATACGAGCGATCTTCGCTTGGAAGCAGCGCGTTTTTTTAGCTTCTTCTGTCAGTTTAACAAGGTCGAATGTAGTTTGACATGATGCATCTGAATGTGATGCCATTTCCACACACGTTTAATTCCCTAGTTCAAAGTTGTTGGGCGTCGTGGCTTCAGTGCTGTCACTTGACGAGTCGTTCTGGCTAATGACAAAACGGCTATTTTGAAGCAGCATTGCCCGAGCACTCGGCACGTGACTTCGCATTATCGGCTTCTATTTCGGAGCGTGGCCACTTCTTCCTCGGAGCAGACGTGCTCCTCGTGCTCATGTAGCTTGGATAACCGGGGAACACTGTCGGCACAGCCGTTGGCAAAAGTATCCTCAACTTCTCGGTCTTCTTGCAGTCCTGCTCCGTAAAATGCAAGGCGTACATCAGCGACCTGTCATTAGGCTGCCATACTGTTCCCTTCCCGCCGGGTCCTTCACGGGAAATGTTTCGCAGCCATGCTGCCCTGCGTTCTGCGTTACTGGGAAACTCGTGGTAGCGTATTTGCGAGTCCTTCGATGCATTCGTGGAACACAACGGCACACAACAGTTACGCGGCATTTTGCCTAACGTATAAAATATCACACATGCGCAAACTGTCTTGAGTGACACTCAGTGCGAGCGATTGATGTGTATAAAAACAACCACTACCTCGACCTACCCGCTGAACGCGCGCTCCTTCCCGCCCGCGCGTCGTATGGAGCCCTCCCTAGAGTTTCTGTATATGCTACCTTTAGGTAGCAGAGTTGCGCATAGGTCCGGCTAGCAACCACAGCTATGCGGTGAAGTAACACTCCGTTTGTGCAGGTGACATGCCTATCGTGTCGGCAATTAACATGTCCGGCGTGTCGAAGACCGGCGATAAACATTGATTATCGATGACTAGTGTTAATTCAGCTGGCTACAGCGGCGGCGTCCAAAAATACAAAAATTGGCCCGAGCGTCAGCTTCTCCGCAATGCATGGTTGCTAGCGGCGTTTGGAAGACAGATGCGCAACTCTGCTACCTAAAGGTAGCAGAGTTGCGCATACAGTAACTCTAGCCCTCCCCTACTACTAGCGCCCTCCTAGCGAAATGTGGCGACAACTGTCAACTCTGCTTCCCCGCTCTCGCCCATTGCCTGCGCCGCGACGCGGCAGGACGCACCGTGTGCTTTTCATCGAGCGGCCGTGCCATACCTATGCGCAACTTGCTACCTAAAGGTAGCAGAGTTGCGCATCTGTCTTCCACACGCCGCTAGCAACCATGCATTGCGGAGAAGCTGACGCTTGGTCGTAGTACAACAGCGCCGGCGAAAGCAACAGACCAGACGAGGAGAAGGACACGTAACACAAGGCGCACTAACGCTTGGGCCTATTTTTGTATTTTTTTCTACGCCGCCGCTGTAGCGAATTGGATTGACACCAGACGTCGACAGTTAAGTTAATCACTGGTATTCGACTGGTCAAACATGTCGATCAGCAACACGGTAGGCACGCCGCCTGCAAAAATGGAGAGCGGTTTTGCCGAATAGCTGTGGTTGCTTGCAGACCTATGCGTAACTCTGCTACTTAAAGGTAGCATATACAGTAACTCTACGCTCTTGGAGCCCTTCGCGCCATCTCGCTAGTGATAACGAAAACAGGCTGAAGTGCCGCCGATCTCTGAGCATCGCCATCGGTAAATGGTGTATATAAATAGCTCGCCGTTAACATGACAAAGAACGTGCCGTCTGTGGCCGAATCATTTCGCGCTGCGGAGCGAGGGGTCGTAAGTTCGACTCCCGGTGACGGAACCTTTAGGAGCTTGCTTGCCAAGCTTTTTATACTCGCGCCTTGCCCGTCGGTGGCGTGTACACTTCTCATTGGTCCCGCCATAGGCGCAGCTGCGCTCTCTCCGGTGATTTCAAGAATGCTCACTAGATGGCGCGCCGCCGCTAAGCACGTGATCGCCATGACACGTGCTTAGCCCCACGCGCCTCGCGTGTCGTCGCAACACTGGCCAAAGAGCTTCAGTGTAACGCTAGTGCGGCGCGTTAGCTGAGACGAACAGCAGCTCAAGCTTAGTCGTTGGTGCCGCTACCGCCAGAGGCGCTGATTGCATCCAAGTTGCGCGCGTTGCGGCTATAGGACGGACGTGTTTTTCGTGGGCTCCGGAATGACAGCGTCAGATAAGTGGTTTTTTGCATGATTCGAGCTTGTTTTTTTAGTTAAGCCACTAGATTGCAGCTTAATAGAGCTTACAACTTTGTACTGTTGGTACAAAGTGGTGTGACAGTCACTTCGGGTGTGTTTTTTTAAATATTTGTTTCTTCGGCCACCACGTGGCTGAAAGGTGCACAGGTGCTTTGAAGTGTAACATACTTGCGGAGTTTTGTGATATCATTTCGCTTTAAGTGTATCTAATCCGCCTTGTGAACGATCTATAGCCATGGTCAAAAAGACCGTAAAGTGTCCAGGATGCGGAATGGGGCGGAAAATAAAGGTTTGTGAGGATGAGACGACAGAGAGCTGACGCCTTGTGTAAGCAATGCGAGTTAGAGGCGAAAATGGAAATAATGATGGCCGCCCAGAATGAGCTCATGGTGAGAATCTCCGAGCTGGAGAAAGCGGTAGCGACAGAGCGGGAAAAAACGATGGCTATGGCGGAAAGGCTTAAGTCAGCCGAGGAGGGATTAACAAAGGTAGCCATGCCAGCAAAGGTAGCCATGGTGAACAAGGAAGCAAGTGACAGCGGGAACAATGGGGCATCGACCCCCACAGTGGTAGGCGCGAAGGGGGAAACAGGTTTGGAAAAGACAGGTGCAAGGATCACAGGACCCACCTTCCGCGAAGTAGTCGTGGGAACGGGAGGAGACAAAACAACAGCAGTAGCACGCGCTAGTAACCGGGGCAGTGGCCAGGTGCGGGACATTCCAGCAGAAAAGTCGGATCACGTGATAATCGCCGGGGACTCGAATTTAGCTGCATGCGCAGAAGCAGTCAAGGAAAGTGTGAGAGGCGACAAACGAGTTTTAATTGGGAAGTTCCCGGGACATAGGCTGGGAACAGTGATGCGACAAGCTAGCGCAAAACTCGCAACTATGTCTAATGGATGTAACCTCGTGATAATCGCGGGAGGTCTAAACGACGTCAAGGAATTAAACCAGCCGAAAACAGACGAACACAGGAAATGGCGAAGGAGACAGGAAAGCGGCTAGATGCAATGCACCAACTAGCCCAACAACGAGTTCTACTCTAAATGACGTCTTGAGTAACGAATCAGCCGAACTAGCGACCACATTGGCGAAAGGGGTCGATGACATGCGCGCCATTCCCCTCAGGTGCAGATAGTGGTATGCACAATACCGGAGGTACCGGTGCGGGACGGCAACCTGCAAAGAGCGGTTGTCGACGCAAATAAAGACATATGGCAGATGAGTAGAGAGAAAGGCATCGAGGTAGTGGAAATAAACAGAGAGGTACACAGGTGGGGTGGTTTTCGAAGAGACAGAATACACTACGATAGGAGGCTTCGCCATGAGGTGGGTTTGCGTCTTGCAGGACGCGCAGTAGCTTTTTTGGGGGGCACGCGGGCCCTTCGGTGCCCAGGGTAGCTTGTAATGAGGAAAACAACCAGGGGGACTCTTTGACAGGTAGTATAGCGAAAAAACAGAGAAAAGGTAAAAGAAGGGAGATGGCGCGTGTTTGCAATTAGTTACATAAACATGCAGGGTGGCAGAAAAAAGGCAAAATGGTTAGAGATTGAGGGACAGTTAAACAAGGAACAGATAGGTGTTTATGCGGTTACAGAAACACACCTTAGAGACTTGGAAGAGCCACCACATATTGAAAATTATGTTTGGGAAGGATGTAACAGGATCACATCAGAAAGGAGAGGTGGGGGGTTGGAATGCTAATTAATAGCAGAACAAAATGGGAGAGAGTGAAACAAACGTGTTCAGAGCACATATGGATTTCGGGCACAGTAGGTGGAAAGAAAACGTGGCTAGGTGTAGCTTACTTGTGGACAGGGAATAACTGCAGAGAAAAGAATCGGGAGATGGTGAAATGCATAAGCACCGATATTAAAGAATTTGGTCATGATGCCGAAATAATCCTTCTAGGGGACATGAACGCTCACATTCATGACCTTGACGGATATTCAGACACCAATGGCAAGTTATTGCTAGATCTCTGCGAGCAACATAGTCTTGAGATAGTTAACGTGGGGCCTAAGTGTGAGGCGCAGATCACGTGGGAAGTCGGAAACAGGCAATCGAGAGTTGATTACTGTCTCATGACAGAAGGAATATATGACAAACTTAGAGAGATGAGAATAGACGAAGAAGGCATTAACAGCTTGGGTAGTGATCATAAACGCATAATATTACAAATGGGATATAAAACTGAAAATAAGAACATAGAATCAAAGTTTGGCAGCTCGTATCTAAATGAAAAACAAATAACAAGTATAGCCGCAAGAGTCGAGGAAAAAGTAGACGAACTACCAGGCAAAGACTGGAAGTATAGTGAGCTGCTATGTAATCACGAAAGAAATGGAAATAGAGAAGAAAACTATTTGTTGGAAAGGAAAGAAAAAGCCAAAAAGTTGGTGGAACAAAGAAATCCGGGAAGCGATCGAGATGCGACGTCAGGCATCATGGGAGAGACAGGCAAAAAAGGAGAAGCCGCCACAGGACGAAGTCAACTAAATATGGGAAATATATTTAGAGCAAAAATCCATTGTGCAGAAATTAGTCGAGGCAAAAATTAAAGGTGAAAGTGAACGCTGGATGACAGAGATTCGCGAAAAGAAGAACGCCGCGCCTAGAATATTTTGGAGCCACCTAAAAGCGCTGAGTAGGAAGTCTGTCACAATGCAACAACATATGGTAGATGAAGGAGGAAATAAATTGGAAGGATATGAAGCGCTAGGTTACATCCGAAAGATAACAGCCGATTCGTTAAAAAGGCCCCCAGGGGATTCCCCCGGTGAGTAAAAGTACGCAAAGGAGTGCAACCGACGAAGATGTAGTACTAGAGAATTTCAATTGGAAGAAGGCCGAAGGAAAAATTCCTAAGCGCACTACTCCGGGCTTAGATGGGGTTCCCGTCAGCCTCATTAACGAACTCGGACATAACACTAAAGAAGCACTGCTGAAAGCGTAGAAAAGTGCTTACAGGAGAGGGAAATGCCAGACAGTTGGCGAAAAAGTAGAATGAACTTAACCTATAAAGGCAAGGGAGAAAAGGATAACATTCGCTCGTATAGACCGCTAACAATTACATCGGTGCTATACAGGTTGGCGATGCAGGCAGTAAAATTAAAAATAGAAGCGTGGGTAGAACAAAATGATATTTTGGGAGAACTTCAGAATGGATTTCGAATCGACAGGCGGTTAGACGATAATCTGTTTGTTCTTACCCAGTGTATAGAAATATCTAAAATAGAAAACAGGCCCTTATACGTAGCTTATCTAGATATCACCGGGGCGTATGACAACGTTAATCAGGAAATTTTGTGGGATATTTAGAAGGAAGTGGGCATAGGTGACGACTGTGTACAGCTTTTGAGGGAAATATACCGAGAAAATACAGTTTGTATAGAATGGGAAGGAATAAGTAGCAAGGACAGCGTTGCAATTAGCAAGGGGCTGAGACAGGGATGTCCTTTGTCCCCGCTGTTATTCATGCTGTACATGGCGAGGGTGGAAAAAGCGCTAGAAGGTAGCAACATTGGATTTAATTTGTCACACAAACAGGTCGGAGCGATGGTTGAGCAGAAGCTTCCAGGGCTATTTTATGCTGATGATATTGTCTTATTTGTGGACAGTCAAGATGATATACAGCGACTGGCAGATATATGCGGAAGGGAGTGTGAGGCTCTAGGACTAGGATTTAGTACAACAAAATGTGGATTGATGGTATTCAATGATCACGGAGACCATACGGTCTTAATACAGGGCCAAAAAATACCGAGGGTAAGCGAGTACAAGTACCTCGGAGTATGGGTAAATGAGGGGGATAGATATGGAGGTACAAGAGAAAGCATCGGTAGCAAAGGGTAAGAGGAATGCTGCAATTATGAAGCACAGAGCTTTATGGGGATACAATAGGTACGAGGTGCTTCGAGGGCTGTGTGGAAGGGTGTGATGGTTCCGGGGCTTACATTTGGGAACTCAGTGGTGTGCATGAAGTCAGAGGTGCAATCAGGAATGGATGTAAATCAACGGACGGGGGCCGCCTCGCCTTGGGCGCTCACGGAAGACGACAAATGAGGCTGTAAAGGGTGATATGGGATGGACAGGCTTTGAAGTGAGGGAAGCGCAGAGCAAAATGAGATTCGAAGAGAGGCTGAGGAAAATGAAGAAGAGTAGATGGGCAGAGAAGGTTTTCAGGTATTTGTATAGAAGAAGCGTTGACACGCAGTGGAGAAAAAGAACTAAGAGGCTCACCAGTAAATATACGGCTGGCAGTGCGGGCGATATGGCAACAAGGAGCATTAAGCGGAAGGTCAGAGAGGCGGAGAGGACTTATTGGATGACAGCGATGGAAAAGAAGCCGGCTCTGAGTAACTACCGAAAAGGAAAAAACGAAATCAGGAGGGAAAGGTTTTATGATAATTCAAGGGGAAGCGCTTTACTGTTTGAAGCAAGGTCGGGCTGCCTTAGAACGCGTAGTTATAAAGTGAGATCCAGTAACGAAGAAGAACAATATACATGCTGCGGAGGAACTAAAGATACGATGGATCATGTACTGATTGAATGTGGCGATATTCACCCAGGTATACGTGTGGGCACGAGTCTACAGGAAGCCTTGGGTTTTAGGGACAACAATGGAAAGCTGAACACGTCCGCGATAGAAATAAGTAAGAGATGGTTAGAATATTGGTGGCAGAAAAGTAGAGATAAAGTACAAAAATAAATAATTGGGAAAAAAAAGGTCATTCTGCCTTAAGAGGCAGAGAGATGGACCGTGAATTTATATTTTTTGGTATAATAACATAGATATAATCAATGTAGATAAGGCATTAGGACAACATGAAACAAGGAAGTTTCTTTTTTTTATTTTTTTTTCTCCTTCGAGCCTGGTGGCAGACATGTCACCGCCCCGTTATAAAGGGGACGCTCATAGCATCCATCCATCCATCCGGCGCAGTGCCTCCCTCGGCCACGGCCGGGCTAGACCGCACGCGCGCGCTCGCGTGCGGTCTAGACCGGCCGTGTCTCGGCGCGTGCGCTAGTTGTGGTGGCCGCTAGAGGGCCGCGCCTCTCGTTACTGTATATGCTACCTTTAGGTAGCAGAGTTGCGCATCTGTCTTCCAACGCCGCTAGCAACCATGCATTGCGGAGAAGCTGCCGCTTCGGCCAATTTTTTTTTATTTCTCGACGCCTCCGCTGCAGCGAACTGAATTAACACTAGCCATCGACAGCCAATGTTTATCGCCGGTCTTCGACACGCCAGACAGGTTAATCGGCGACACGGTAGGCATGTCGCCTGCAAAAACGAAGTGTGACTTCACCGCATAGCTGTGGTTGCTAGCCGGACCTATGCGCTACTCTGCTACCTAAAGGTCGCACATACAGTGACTATAGTTTGGCGCTCGGGTTTGGCGCGCTTCCTTTCTCTTCGCCGGGAGCTCACTCAGTGACCGAAGAGCGAAGAGGGCTCGCCGTCAAGAAAACCCGGAGGTGCGGGCCAGCGAAGCAGAAGAGAAGCGGGCGCGCCGTCAAGCGGGCCCTGCGATGAGAGGTCGCGAAAGAGAAGCAGCATGGAAGCGGCGGCAAGGGAACACCGAAGAAGTGCGGGCGCGGGATGCCGCGGACGACCGCCAAAAGTGGTCGTTACCTGAGGTTGGCGGCGCCGACGCGCGCTTCAAGCGCGACTTCCTCGACGACACGCTCGGCGACAGCTTCAACGTTGTCACTTCTAAATATGATGGAAGAAGAATGTGTATGCAGGATTCGCGGGTTACCCAATCACCTCCAAGCAAGCTCTTCTAACATCATTCACTTTGTGGATATGGCGGTGATTTTCTTTCTTCTGGTTTTTTTCTGCGCCAAGCGTTCGTCTTTATATTTTACAACGTCAAATCCGTGACAGAAATACGTCAGTAGAGCCATGGTGGACCCCGGCATAAAACACTTTCGTGTTGAAAAAACACTATATGAGTGTCACGTACAAGGAGATTAACGCATGTAATATTGCGTGGCAAAAGCGTAGAATCGCGCCAGGCGTCAAAACGTGTTAATTGCGCTACAAGCGAATATTTTAAAGACCCACACATTACAAAGTGCTCCGACATATTTAATAACCATCAGCAGCGAAAGCATAAACAATGTGAGCAGCTGCGTAGGTTCGCGTGTTACCTTACGGATCCTTCGTGGACCCTTCGCTTATTCGCAAAAGGGAGAATTAAGGGTTAGTGATCACTTAGCAGCTGTACTTGCAGTAGGAATTAAGGGATAGTTCGAAACGGCCAATGTTACGCGCACAGACCTTACTTGCTCCACGGTTGAGGCATCCACCGAGAAGAGAAGGCACGTTAGCAATTGAGAAGGTGATGTATCGATTAGGCTATCGCATTCTACTCTTGAAAGCGAAGCTCGACGGTCCTAAGATTCCACTATTGGCGACGTGCTAGCGTGGCGTGAAGTTCCTTGTAGGGCTAATCTTACAGCGGAGCTGTTAAACCTTTCTTTATGCGTGGTTTCAGCAGAAAAATGTCTTCATGATCGGCGTCTACCTTCTAGCGCCTTGCTCGGCCGGCGCGCGCTTTCTTCGTCCTCTTCTTCGTCTTCTGCTCGTTCCCCGAACACGTGCGCCTAGCTTATTAGCCAATTATCTAGGCGGTGGACCTAGCTAATTAAGCCAAGACATGCTGAGACCAATCTGATTAAGCCGTATCATGCTATGGCCGAGCAAATTAAGACCAGGTTAATTAAGACGACACTGATTACAAGCACCCTGATGAAGACCATGGTAATTAAGGTCGTGCTCACCGAGACTATGCTAATATTGCCTTACTGATTAAGTCCACGCTAACTCAGGTCATATGTTAGTGAAGCTAATTATAACATGTTACTGAGGGCCTTACTATTCAGGACCATGACAATTGAGACCAAGCTGACGCAGCGTTCACTCCGAAGCAGACCGAGCAGGCTGACTTGACGTTGAACCTAGTAAAAAGCTGGTAGAAGCTAGGTGATCACAAGCTCCGCTGATGGCTACAGCCTTGCACAACTAGAGCAAGGTTGCCACATTTTTTGTCGTTTTCCAGAGCACGCAATGTGCCCCGTAAAATTATTTGACACGCACGCACATCTAGCCATCTGCGAAAGTACGACAGCGGCACGTGTGCTTCAAGCAGCGCGGCAGGAGAGCGCCATGTAAACCCCACGGCCGGTAGCGCTGCTGCTGCTCCAGCGCGAAACGAACGACTGTCGGCCTGATGCCGCCTCCATACGCCGCCAAACCTCTCGTCGTGAGCGTATGCACCACCTTGCTGCCGATCGCAACCATGCAACAATCGCCGTCGATCGCGCGCTCCAAGAATTTGCTGAGCGCTTCACATACAATGAAATTGCTCCTTTTCAAGACAAATATACTCTGCCAGTCTTCAGTACTGGATAGCGAGAAATCGAACAGGACAAAGAAGGAACACAGATGCCCATTTCCTCCTTTTCCTGTGAGATTTTGCGTTATCCAGTATTCAGGATAATGAAGCAACGAGCCCAGCAACAAATTTTGTTATATTCTGCTAGGCAAGCTCAACATTGATCATCCCACTGCACATATGGGCCGCACTCTCATTCAGGTTTCAGAGTAAATTTTTGTACTAGTTTTATGTCATATGCTCTCCATAGGCATTTCCTGGCGTCCTGAAGACTGAGTCGCTGATGCTGGAACACCCGCTTTAGATTTACGAAACTGGCAAGAACACCTCAGCAACGCTAGTGTCGCCACCGCAAGCATAATTAATACGGCCGTACCAACGCAACCGAGCACTAAATGCAGCGTGGGAAACCGTGAGCAGTGCTCCTCGTCATAACCAGATGGGCAATTTCTTTCTCCGTCACACCAAAGTTCGGGGCTAATGCATGCATTCAGTTCCGGACACTCATGAGGACAATTGCGATAAGACTGCCCATTGTCAGACTTCAAGTAACGGCGGGTTACCTCCATCCACCTGACCCTGAATGGCATAGACTGTTCCGTACACAATGTTTCGAGAAGCAAGCGTTCTGGTCTGATTACCGAAGGCATCGCGCTGGAGCCGTTAGACCAGGCAGGTGAGAAAATACCTACCTCGGGCATGCTTTCCTCAGCGTTACTAGAATCGGCACATATGATCGTAGTATAAGCGAAATCTTCTCCAGAATGCACGAGCATACGGCTGTTTTCACAGCGTGCAGACTGTCTTCCAATCACATTGAGATAGAGGAATTTTCTTGGCGAGGCTTGCAACAGCCAACGACAACGTTTCCGTACGCCGGAGTGATGTGCATCCATACCTACCCCACTAGCACGGCTATCCACAGGGGTCACCAGTTCCGCTTTTCCAACAATTCCTCGAAGAAGGCCTGTGTCTCCGCCGCAGCCACTGGCAGGCACAAATTCGTAACTTGCTTCGAATCCAAAATTTGCAAAATCTTCCTCAGCAGTCATTCCTGTAACGACGAAACTGAGGAGCAGTTCACTGCCCACTGACGTGACATCTAAAGGAATCGTCAAAAGAGTGGAGTTACTGCATATACAGCCGGACGGTATGGAAATGCCCAACCATGGTTCTGTGACCCTAAGCTCTGCATGCCGTTCCTTACCTGCTCTTAGTCCAAAGGAACTCACGAAGTGCCGGTCACCATGTTTGCAAGTGTAGCGTAACTGTGTGGTATCGTACACAGTAGAGCAACCTTTCGATGCGAGGTAGACCTTGTCGAACAGCAAGCGTACACGTTGAGAAGAAGTACCTTGGAACCGATACATGCATAGGATATCGGGCTGGCCCCCCCGGCCGTATAAAAATATGTTCTTTGGCGATGTTATGCGTCCACGAGGTTTTGTTTCGCTCTTCAACACGCGGTCGCAGCGGCTATTGTAAACAGGGGAGCCGTTCTGGGATGTGTCCACGAACTCGTATCGGGCTACAAATGAGCTTGGTCTTGATGTCAGCTCGCCATGACTAAACACTTTATACAAAATGACCATCCTTGGGCTCCTAGATAGATAGCTTTCTGTCTCTACGCTACATGGACGTGCTGGGGTGACACCGATGTGGTCAGTTGCGTGGCTGCAGATGCGCGGCGCTGACTTTTCGCAAAAGCGGCCCACAAAACCAGCGGTGTGATCGCTGGCGTTCTCGTCTCCACTGTGTCCTTCGTTACGAAAGCGCTCTTGCAGAGATGGTCGTGAAACAAAGTCTGTATCAAATTCCGGAGCATCGTAAAGTTCCAGCTGGCTAACGTCGCATTTTTCGACATTGGACCAGGGTTGTCGGTCCGGCACGAAGTAACGGGTGAAGTATAGCCAGACGCGTTCGAAGCGCGAACGGCCCCGAAACTCGAACGTGCATAGTGTATTGTCTGGAAGAGTGTGTCTTGGCGTGTAGACAATTCCAGAGCGGCTTTCGGAGCTATCCGCAACAAACTTGCAGGACCTGCGCGGGAGAAAAAGTAAAAGTGAATTAGCGCATCAGGTACATTTACAAGTAAATCCTAGAAAGAGCAGCTCGAAAACAGGACAATAAGGAACATGCTAAGTAGCAACTCGTCTTGGCTATAAACGACCTCTCTACGTACATAATATTGTCGCGTGGTCGTGACGTCGACGAAGACCGCAGGCGACCTGTCCAAGAAGAAGCTGTTTATTTGGCGAACTTGTGGCCGAGAAACGGAAAGTTAATTTGCAGCAATACACACGGTATGTACTGATAGCGGCGAACAGAGCGTCGAGATTCGATCAACTGATAAGCGGTGAAGCGTGTCGGCATTTATACCTGTGCCGTCGAAGATTCCACCGTTATCGCTGGTAGTCGCGCAAGCTCTAGAATAATCTCGAGTGTTCGCGTCTTGCGCGCAATCTTAAGAAAACAATCTACAATAATCGCGAAGCTTCTCGAACAATGAGGCACGGTTTGCGCTGAGCGTTGCTGACAGTCATAGCGGGCGAATACCGAATAGAGCAAAAATAAGAAACGCACGTGGCAATACCTGCGTCGGAAAATGCCAATGCTTAAAACACGACAGGGGGGGGGGGGGCAATGCATGCAACGATGAATAACAACAATAAAGCAAGAAAGTACAAAAAATTCACTTCATATCTACGGGTGAATGACGAAGAGCTTCGGCGAAGCTCCTGAAGCAATCATGGTTACACCGTGAAATCTTCAGTGGTTTCGCCCAGCAGTAATCAAAGCGATATCCCAGTACATCAGCAAAGACGTGAGCAACACTGTATATATTTATACAAGAAATTTTATTGATCGTAAGTGGCAGCTAGACGTGGCTTACGTTCCCCCTTCATTATAACGGCTTTATGGTCGGTGAAGTGATGAATCGGTGATGGATCAAAGTGGAATGTTTGCAAAGACGAAGTAGTGGACAGTTTGCAAAGGATCGGTGATGGGAGATACTGTTCGGGAGATACTGCCGGTTACGCCTTGCGCTTTGCGCCGGACGCGTGACAAGGTTAGACTAAGAGGAGCTTCGCCCCTAATATACAATAAGCACAACCAAGATAGTACAATAATAAAGCAAAGGTACAGTCCTTAGATTCACTAACGCGCGTAATATGGCTTGAGGCGCACGAGATGGACGACTTCAACGGCGCCACTGAGACTTCGTAATGCCGCCAAGGACAACCTCGTAGTCGAGTGCGCCGAGGGGTCGAAGTACCTTGTACGGTCCGAAGTATCGTCCAAGAAGCTTCTCACTAAGTCCCCGTCGGCGTATTGGCGTCCATACCCATACACGGTCACCGGGGTGCTATTCCACGTGGCGTCGTCGCAGGTTGTAGCGGCGGCTGTCAGTCGTCTGCTGGTTCTTGATCCGTAGGCGGGCGAGCTGTCGTGCTTATGCGATATGCATTTCTTCATTACCAGCGAGATGGCGCGAGCAGCGCAACGGGCGCTTTTAAAGTCGTCGGCCAGCTCGTTCTCTTCTTCTAATATTTGCGCAGGGAGAACTTTGCCCTTCCGCTGTCTGCTCGCGCGGTATAATGCTGCCGGGGATGGGGGGGGGGGGCAGATGTTTATGCAGCGTAGGAGCGCGTACATCACGGGCCGCTTTTCTTGCTATCGCATTCATTGCTTCGCCCTTGCGCCGGAACTGTGACTCTTTTTCAGCCAAAACACAAGAACGAGATTCTGTTTCGAGCATTCGTTTCAGAGCAAGGCACCTCGCAAGTCGCTGTATATAGTTATTTGCAGAACTGCTTAACCTCTTCGAGTTTTTAAGAACCTTTTCGCATGCGTAATTGTCAGGCGCTAGTTGAGTTCCTCTCAGCGGAGAACCCCGGCTGTTGTAAAGCTTTTAGCATGGATATTGAAGACCTTTATTACTCTCTGCCGCATGGACTTGTTAAAATGTGTTAATGAATGTATTAACGGACAAGAGCACGAGACGGTTTTCACCGATAAATGTGGTGTTTCTCCGGGGCTTTTCCAGAAATTCTTTCCATGTATTTAAAGTCGACGCTGGTAGGTTGGAAGGAAGGCGTTTATGTGCACAAATCAGGGATATGTATTGGTTCTAAGGTTGTTCCGGTTGTTAGTGATTTATACCTTAGCAAGATTGACTAATTTTAAGAAGGCGCCTTAGGTTATTCGGTTATTAAGGTTTTCCGTTATGTGGACGATAACTTGATTTTTTGTAGTGGTGAGGACTTTAAAACGGTGGTAATTTCAGCGTGCGAAAAATTTGAATTAAATGGAGGAGGGTTGAGCTTTAAGAAAGAGGTGCCTCAGAATAATGGAATACAATTTCTAGACATTTCCTTAACGTTCCAGAAGAACCACCTGTGCTGACAATATTCTCTTAGATCTTCGAAACCGTTGGGAAATTTTTCGTCGAAGTACTCGAAGGTTCTAAAAAACGGCATCGCCATGTCTTGCCTTAAGTCAGCCCTCACCAAGCCCTAAGGTGCGTATTTGGGCCGGTTGGTACATGTTCAACGATACGAGAAACAGCGCGAAACACGGGACAGTGAAAGAGCGCTTGGTCCGTCTCTTTCACTGTCCCGTGTTTCGCGCTGTTTCTCGTATCGTCCTCACCAAGCCGTGTCAGCACAATATGAGTGATAGCTTTAAGCGCACAGGATACGCGTCTTTTAGATGTAGGGATATCCTCGTGATGCAGTGGCCACTATCGTTGAACGTTTAAGAAGTTCATCATGTTAAGCCACATCTGGGGTTTAACGTCCCAAAACCACGATATGATTTTGAGAGACGCCGTAGTGGAGGGCTCCGGATATTTCGACCACCTAGGGTTCTTTAACGTGCACCTACATCTAAGTACACGGGCCTCAAATATTTTCGCCTCCATATCATGTTAAGTCCGAGCATGGCTGAAGAAAGCGATAGAAAAAAATCACAGCATGGGGCGAAAAAAATCACAGAGTGGGGCGAAGCTCCGGAGGAAATCATCGGTAAACCGTGAAACTCGTCCGTGAAATTCGCCCTATCACCGTGTATATATTAAACATCAAAGTTTTATTGTACTGTTGGTTTACGTGGTCCCTTCATTATCACTGCTTTGCGATCGGTGAAATGCACGGAAAGTGTCCGCTCCCGAGCGGAAGAGTAAGCGCGCCAAGAGCGAGCGCGCCTCCGAGCGAAAGAGAAAGCGCGTCAAGAGCGACCGCGTTCCCCGCTCGCCCTGCAAGAATTAACGGCAAGGCTAGAGGGAAGACACGCCGCGCGCAGCGTTCCTCTTCGCGTTCCACGACGCGAGGTCGGTAGCATGACCAACGAAAGCCAACGGAACTCGATCGTGCAAGTTCTCCGTCTTCGCATCGCCTCATGGTCTCATGGTCAAACATCTTGCTCAAGGTGTGCTTTGCGTTTTTCGCAGAAGTAATTTCTTTATCATGTACATTAAGACGAATAGTTGAAAGCTCACTAGAGTATATTGTCCCCAAAGTATATCTTTTAGTGTGACTAAATCAAGGAACACTACGGAGGTGGTCTTGTAAATTATGATGTCTAGTAAATTGCTCATCTAGTGTGCAATTCATTAAACTGGAGCTGGCTACATACTACTACTACAGAAGAGTAGACGACCGCACCCTAAGGAGCTTCGCCCCTAAAACGTGTCGTAGGTATACCAAACGTTCATTGCATATCTCACAGGCTACAGAAAGTAGGAAGTAGATATGGCGTTAATGTTGTTCTCAGGGCTGCCAATAAGCCAGGTAAGATTTGTGCTGCTGTGCAGAGGAAGAATGAGCCAGTAAAAGACAACAAACGGACCGATATTTGTTTCGTAAAACACACCAACAAATTCACTGATCGCCGTACAAGTGTGGTGTATTAGGTCCCTTTCAGCTGCGGCCGCTTCTACCTAGGACAGGCGGGCCGCTGCATTAACCAGAGGTTGTTGGAACATAAGAGATCGCTAACAGGAGGCTCGCCTTCTAATCTATCTTTGCATTGTCGAGATTGTAATTTCACGCCAAAATTTGATGAATGCGCAGTGTTGTGCCGGCAGAGAAATGAAAGAAACGCGCCTGATGATTGAAGCATGGCATATCGAGAATGGTGGTAGCGCATGCGTGAGCCAACTGTCGATTAACTTGCATAAATATTGTAACGACGTGGGATCGACGAGGACACGGAGAACGATAGGCAAACACGCTTTATCATTCAGAGAAAACTGCCACGTCTTCTTTGTCCCCGCGATGGGCCAAAAACACTCGCGCTGCTTCGTTGCCGTCGCCACTGGCACATACGCGCGGCATTATTCCCCCTTTAAAAATAAACATCGCCCCGATGTTCAACGTTCAGAAAGCAAGGTAAAAAAAAAGAAACTGCGCAGTTAGTCACTGCAAGTATGGCTTCATCCGAATCACGTGAACAATTTCAGGCGAATGCTTTCGGCGCTTTGAGCTCTGAGAGCCGTCCGGAACAACCTCGTAGTTGACCTCACTGATGCGTCGGATAACTGTGTAAGGTCCGAAGTATCTTCGCAATAGCTTTTCGGAGAGCCCACGCCGACGAATAGGTGTCCAGACCCACACTTTGTCGCCCACGTTGTATGTGACGGGTCTGTGTCGGAGATTGTACTGTCTGGCGTCATAGCCTTGTTGTTGGTTGATTCGCAACCGGGCAAGTTGTCTAGCTTCTTCTGCTCGCTGTGTAAACTCTTCAGCGTCCATCTCATTGCCATCATTTTCGTGAGGGAGCATTGCGTCTAATGTTGTCGTAACTTCACGGCCGTAAACGAGACTGAAGGGTGTCTTCCGAGTGGTCTCCTGACGTGCCGTGTTGTACGCGAACGTGACGTAGGGTAGAATGTCGTCCCAGTTCTTGTGCTCTACATCTACGTACATGCTTATCATGTCAGCCAGGGTCCTATTGAGACGTTCAGTCAACCCGTTGGTCTGGGGATGATACGCCGTTGTTTTCCTGTGAGCGGTACCACTGAGTCGAAAAACGGTGTCCAAAAGCTCGGCCATGAACGCAGTACCTCTGTCGGTGATAACTACTGCAGGAGCACCGTGCCTTAAAACGATGGCTTCGATAAAAAATCGCGCCGCTTCATGTGCTGTTGCCCGTCGCAAAGCGCCCGTCTCGGCGTATCGGGTGAGGTAATCTGTGGCGACGATTATCCACCTATTTCCGGTAGCAGACGTTGGGAAGGGGCCCAGAAAATCCATGCCGATTTGTGCAAATGGTGTTGTCGGCACTTGGACAGGCTGCAACAGACCGGCTGGCTTGACGGATGGCGGTTTGCGACGCTGGCAATCGAGACATGTCTGCACGTAAGTTTTTACGGCCGCAGCAAGTCTCGGCCAGTAATAGTGTTGCCCAATCCTCGCCAATGTCCGGGTGTAGCCCAAGTGACCAGCGGTCGGTTCGTTGTGGCAGGCGTGTGGCAGGGGCGTGTAGCGACGAGGGAACGACGAGTAAGTAGCTGCTGCCAGTAGGTGAGACGTTCTTCCTATAAAGTACGTCATTGCGCAAGCAGTACGACGTCAGCCCCCTTGCGAATAATTTCGGCACGCTACTGGTTCGTCCTTCCAGGTAATGAATAAGCGGTAGCAGTTCAGGATCGTCCCGCTGCTGTTGTGAAAAAGCGGCAGTGTCAACGACGCCCAAAAAGGCCGTGTCGTCGTCGTCTTGGGCTGCTGTCTCAACAGGAGACCGAGAAAGACAGTCGGCATCGGCGTGTCGTTTTCCTGATTTGTAAGCAACAGTGAAGTCGAATTCTTGGAGCCGGAGACTCCATCGTGCGAGACGGCCGGATGGATCTTTCAGATTAATTAACCAACAGAGTGAATGGTGATCGCTGAGAACGGTGAACGAGCGACCGTACAAATACGGACGGAATTTCAGAACTGCCCATACCATGGCGAGGCATTCTTTCTCGGTCGTAGCGTAGTTGGCTTCTGCTCGGGACAGCGTCCTACTGGCATAGGCGATCACCTTTTCACTGTTGTCCTGCCATTGTACGAGCACTGCTCCAAGACCCACGTTACTAGCGTCGGTGTGCAATATCGTCGGCGCGTCTTCATCGAAGTGGGCGAGCACGGGAGGCGTTTGCATGCGTTGACGAAGCTCGTGAAATGCCCGTTGCTGGTCTTCGCCCCATGCGAAGGGGACGTCTTCCCTGGTGAGCTGTGTCAATGGCCATGCGATGCGCGAAAAATTGGCAATAAACCGCCGATAGTAGGCACATAGTCCCAAAAAACGTCGCACTGATTTTTTGTCTGATGGGGTAGGAAATTTCGCCACGGCAGCAATCTTATCCGGATCGGGTCGGATCCCCTGGCTGCTGACGACGTGTCCGAGGAATTGAAGTTCGTGAAAGCCAAAGTGGCATTTTTCAGGTTTCAATGTAAGACCGGCTACGCGTATTGCTTCGAAAACTGCTTCCAGTCTTCTTAAGTGTTCATCGAACGTAGCAGAAAAGACAATCACGTCATCGAGGTACACCAGGCAGGTTTGCCACTTAAGTCCTGATAGTACAGTGTCCATTAGACGCTGAAACGTTGCTGGCGCCGAACACAAACCGAAAGGAAGAACCTGAAATTCATAAAGTCCGTCGGGCGTGACAAAGGCGGTCTTCTCACGGTCTCTCTCATCCACTTCAATCTGCCAGTAGCCGCTTTTCAAGTCCATTGACGAAAAGTAGCGTGCGTTTCGTAGTCTGTCCAGGGAATCATCAATGCGCGGCAGCGGATACACATCCTTCTTTGTGATCTGGTTGAGCTTCCGGTAGTCGACGCAGAAACGCAAGCTGCCGTCCTTCTTTTTTACGAGTACTACAGGCGATGCCCAAGGACTGTTAGATGGCCGAATAACGCCATCTTCCAGCATCGTTTTCACCTGCTTTTGAATTGCATCACGCTCCTTTGGGGCAACACGATAAGGATTTTGCCTGATGGGTCTGGCGTCAGAATCTGTGATGATGCGGTGCTTTGTGAGCGGCGTTTGACCAACTCTTGAAGTTGATGAGAAGCAGCCGTGGAACTTGTGGATCAGCGCAAGAAGGCGGTCTCGCTCGACGGTCGATAACGTCGGACTAACGTCAACAGGTGTCGGTGTAGTGATAGGAGACGCTGCCACCTCCTCCACTAGATGGCAATCTTCAATTTGCGCGAGTTCGTCGAAATAGGCAATGGCAGTGCCTCTAACAATGTGTCGGCGTTCCTTGCTGAAATTCGTCAACAAGAGGTCAGCGCGTCCATCGATCACATTGATGACAGCCCTGGCAATAGAAATGCCGCAAGTGAATGCTAGCTCATTGATGTGTTCAGCGATGCCAGTGCCGCTCTGCAGGCTCTCGCAGTGCACGGGTACGAGGCAGCAACTCCGCGGCAGCAGTATGACGTCGTCGCCGGCGATACGTAATCGAGGTCGTTGGTTTTCCTCATCATTAGCAGTGCCCCAGGTTGTAGCGAACGTTACGCTCCTGTCGCGGATGTTAATGACAGCCCCGTATTCGCGCAAGAAATCCATTCCCAATATGAGCTGTTTACAGCACTCATGAAGGATGACGAGGGTGGCGACGAAGGTGGAACCAGCGATTAAGAGTCGGGCCGTGCACTTTCCAACAGGTGTCATTAACTGACCTCCGGCAGTTCTTATATTGGGTCCGTACCATGGCATCTTTACCTTCCTTAGTCTGTCGGCTAGCTGTAGGCTTATTATGGAAAAGTGAGAGCCAGTGTCAACAAGAGCTGTCACTTGATGGCCGTCAATGTGGACGACGAGGTCAGCGCTGACGACGTCGGTTACATGGGCAGCTGGCGCATTCGTCGTATTCGTCGGTGTGCTCGTCGTCTTCGGCTTCGGCGACTTCGAGTCGTTCGTCTGTAATGGGGGCTGTTCGGAATTTCGATGATTGGCAACCCCACCCCCGGAGGTCGCTGCGTCTAGTTTCCCCGTCGCGGGCTAGGGGACCTGCCCCTAGTGACGTCGGCAAAACTGCGACGATTCGGTGAACTGTACCGCGCAGGAGATGGAGAACGTGATCGGGGCGTCGCTGGATTTTGTGGCGGTATGTCGAGAGGAGCGTCGTTGTACGTGCGTCGACCGTCATGCGTCGCGTAATCAGGGTGGGGAGGAAATCTCGAGTATTGAGCGTCGCGATAACGGCAAACTCGATAGACGTGCCCTGCTTCGCCGCAATGGAAGCACACCGGTCGACGGTCAGCGGTACGCCACAAATCGGTTTTGCGACGCTGGTAGTTCAGTGAGGATTCTCCATTGAACCACGTTGCGGTGTTTGGATGTCGGCCATACGGCATTCTTCGTGGCGGCGAGATCGGCGAGGTTGGGAGAGTCGCCGGCGATGAGATCGGCTGTGCGAGGGTTGGTGGTGGTCTAGGCATTGGAGCCGGCGGCGTCGAAGGTGCGATGACTGGGCGTCGGACAGTATCAGCGTAAGTAAGATGCCGCGGCACATCACAATAGCCGGGCGATGAAAGAGCCTGACGGACCTCATCCCGGACAACATCAGCGACAAAAGACAATGCCGGCGCCGGTTCTGGTGGAATTAAACCAAGCTGCCGAAGCTCCTCTCGCAGAATCTCCCGGATGACTTCACGTAGAGGCTTCTCGTTGCTCGCAGTCATAACAGAAGTACTCGCTACAGAGTTGATCATGTTGTCATGCAGGCGGTACCGTTGCTGTAGAGCCCGTTCGATCGCTGTGGCTTCTTTGGTGAATTCAGCTACTGTCATTGGTGGATTTCTCACAAGCCCAGCAAACAGTTGCTCCTTCACTCCTCGCATGAGATACCGTAACTTCCTCTCTTCCGGCATCTCGGGGTCTGCCCTACGGAAAAGACGGGCCATGTCTTCGGCGAACATAGCCACGCTCTCGTTTGGTTTTTGGATGCGGGTTTCCAAGAGACGTTGTGCACTCTCCCTTCTGTCGACACTAGTAAAAGTGTCAAGCAGCTGGGCGCGGAAGTCGTCCCAAGTAGCCAAGCTTCTTTCCCGGTGGATGTACCACGTCTGAGCGTTGTCCTTCAGGTAGAAGTAGACATTCGAAAGCTTGGCTTCTGGGGTGGCCCATTGGTTGTATTTCGCACAACGCTCGAACTGGTCCAGCCAGTCTTGGGCGTCTTCATAGGCTTCACCATGAAAGCACTCAGGAATCATAGGATTCTGCAGTGTCAGGTGCGATGGAGCTGCAGTGGCCATGGTTGAAGGAGGCAAGCGATTGCTGGAATTTTCTGACAGGGGGTTGAGCTCGGGCGCCAGGCCTAACAGACGGCGACTGAATCGGTGGACCGGTGTTTCGACGCGTGGTGGCGATTCCGGGCTCGATTGTCGGCTCCGCGAAGGAGTGCCAAGCATGAAGCTTACCCAGCACCTCCACCAGTGTAACGACGTGGGATCGACGAGGACACGGAGAACGATAGGCAAACACGCTTTGTCATTCAGAGAAAACTGCCACGTCTTCTGCGTCCCCGCGATGGGCCAAAAACACTCGCGCTGCTTCGTTGCCGTCGCCACTGGCACATACGCGCGGCAATATGAAATGAAATGCCTTAACAGTTATCTTCCACGTAGACCCCCACGCGTGCCGGATTGATAGGTTCTCCTGTTGCATGGGCATGCGCAGATAAGTTTTCGTGCCTTCGTTCTTTTCCGACGTTGTGCGTCTCTTCAGTTGTTAGTCGGCGTTTGTGGTGTCCTGACTTCTTTCTTGTGTCCGTATTTCACGCCCTGTTTTTTAGATTGCTGTGTCGTGGCCTGCCACAACAGTGCAGACAACACCAAGGCACGCGACTCACGTGTGAAACTGTATCTGTCGCGGGGCATGCTGCACGAGAAATAAAGGCGACAAGCGTGGGTAACCGCAGTAAGGAAACTCAAGTATGTCCTACCTGACAGCGCTGTCTCGCATTCTGTTTTGCTTTCATTCGTGCGCTCGCGCCAAGGAGAAATCTTCTTCGTCTTGCTCTTCGACCGTCTTGATGATACGTGCAGTGCGTGCGCTCGCACAAAGGAGGTCTTCGTCTTGTTCTTCGACCGCCTTGATGATGATACGTGCAGAGCACTTCAGGTAGAGTGCACTAGAAAATTACACTCTATTTCAGGGGCCCGGGTTGACGTATGCTGTCCTAGCTTGGCGTAACGCAAACAAAACCACGTGTGGTGGCATGCGCTAGCGCGTTCAGGCCTGTTTAAGGGGCTGGGTAACGCGCTGTGGCCTCTCCCCCTTACACTCTCTCAGCAATCACGTGATGGCGTCGGGGAACGAGATTCTGCGTAGGGGAACGAGCCCGTACCAAGCCCGTCGAAACTTGGTACGGGCTCTGGTGGATTGGTCGGGCACTTCCATCTGTTATGATGCGATGTCTCGCGACTTGGGTCTGTCGAATTCTTGAGGACGACGAGAAGCAGTCCTTGTATTGCAGGAGCAGGGTTTTGACCTGGTCCTGGTTGACCTGCGGAAGGCTCGGGTTAACGTCAAAATCTTGTTCGGGACCTCCATTCGTCGAAGCAGGTTCGGCAGCATCGAAGAGGGCGAAAGCATTGCTGGCAGCCACACATTCTTCGATGTAGGCGACCGTCGTACCGATGTTGAGGTGCCTATATTCGTGGCTGAAGTTTGTCAGCCCTACCTTTGCTTTAGTCCTCCCCCCCCCCCGTCACGCAGTTCGGCTATGCCTTTTGCAACGCAAATTTGACGGTTCAGGAGTAGGTGCTGATCACCCTCGGTGAGACCTTCAAGGTTCGCAGGTATTTCGGTGCCGACGGAAATAATGACGCTGGAGCGCGGCGGAATGGTCTCCTGCTCTTCTATCACATTCAATCCATGGTTCCCTGGCGTCGCGTGGGGCGGGAGCGCTTTGTCTGAGGTTAGTGTTATCAACTCAGACCTCAGGTCGATGACGGCGCCGTGGTCACTTAGGAAGTCCATTCCATGTATCACATCCCTGGAGCAGTTTTGTAGGATTACAAAGCTCGCAGGATAAGTTCGGGTATTGATGGTGACTATTGCCGAGCAGACTCCAGCCGGTGTAATTAGGTGGCCTCCAGTTGTCCGGGTTTCGGTTCGGCTCCAAGCGGTCTTTACTTTCTTCAGTTTGGTGGCGAATGACCCACTGACGATGGAATAGTCGGCCCTAGTGTCGAGGAGAGCGGTGCCGTTGTGGCCGTCCATGAGAACGTCGAGGTCGCTAGTTCGTCGTCTTGCGTTGCGGTTGGGTCGCCGCGTCGGGTCAGGGCTGAGTCGGTTTGTTCCGCTGCTTCAATGTCCCGTCGTCGGGTTTTCTTCGGTCCGCGAGATTTCGAGAGCCGGGCTTCATCTGCTTTGCGTCGTGTCCTGTAGATCTCGTCGCGTTGTCGTCGTCGGCGGCTGCGGAGGGTCTTTGGCATTTCGTCGTACAGCAACCGCACCTCCATCGGGTGCTGCCCTTAGTTTCCCGGATACGGGCTAGGCGACCGGCCCCGGTTTGGGCCAGGGTACTGCCGGCGGTGTGGTGACATGTCGCGGCCGGGCGACGGCGAGCGGGAAGGTCGTCGTTCTTGCCACTGTGTTCCTGTGATGTGGTCGTCGATGTCGCGAGGCCGTTCGCCTGGGTGCGGGCGCGGCGCGTTCACGGCGAATCCGCGTAGCCCCATCTCTCGGTATGGGCAGCGGCGGCACGTGTGGCCGGCCTCCCCGCAGTGGCAGCAGAGCGGGCGGTTGTCAGAGGCGCGCCAAACGTCGGTCTTCCTTGGTGCGTAGCGCTGGCCGACAGGTGGACGGTAGGGCGTCTGTGGCAGCGGCGGCATCTGGCGACGGTACTGCGGCGGTGCGGCGTCTTGACGTGGGCGTGGAGGAGGAGCATGACGGCGGGCTGCAGCAGCATAGCTGAAAGCTTGCAGCTGCGGCTCTGATAGCTGAGGAGGGCCCAGTGACTGCTGGATCTCCTGGCGCACGACGTCGGCGATGGAATCGACTTGAGGTTGCGGTGATGGTACAATTTTTCGCAGCTCCTCTTGCACGATTGGTCGGATCATCTCAGGCAGGTTGACAGATCCTAGGCATTAAACGACGGCGTAGCTTGTGGCCGAGAATCTGCAGTTGTGTTGCTGCGTTCGCAGTTCAAGCGTTTTCTCGATTGTAGAAGCCTCGGCGAGGAAGTCGGCGACCGTCGTGGGCGGGTGGCGGACAAGTCCCGTGAACAGTTCTTGCTTTACGCCCCGCATAAGCAGGCGAACTTTTTTGTCTTCGGGCATCGCAGCGTCAGCTTGGTGGAAAAGTCGAGTCGTCTCTTCCGTGAAGATGGTGATGTTTTCATTTGGTAGCTGCACCCGGGTCTCCAGCAAAGAAGCGGCCCTTTCCTTGCGGACTGCGCTTGCGAACGTGTGCAGGAATGCGCTGCGGAATAGGTCTCAGGTTTGAAGTGAGGACTCACGATTCTGAAATCAGGGTCTTGCCGCGTCTTCCAGGTAGAAGTCGCGAGGCCAACTTGTCTTTGGTGCTACAATTTTTAAAGGCGGCTACACGGTCGTACGTTTCAATCCAGGTTTCCGGGTCTTCGAATGATGAACCGCGGAACGTTGGCGGCTGTCTGGGTTGCCGGAGCACAATCGGTGCAGGCGGAACAGTGGCTGTCATCGTCGCTGTTGTCTTCCCTGTGGCTCTTGTCTTGTCCGGTAGGAGTCCAAATTGAGGGGGCAGTCCTTTCAGTCAGCGGCTGGCGCTACTGTCGCTGATGGTGTCGGTGTCTTCTTCGCGACGTGGGCTGGGTTCACGGCCTGACAGGGGCGTCCGGTACATGAAAGAAGCAGCACTTCGACCAGATGTTACGTGGTCATGACGTCGACGAAGACCGCAGGCGACGTGTTCAAGATAAACTCTTTATTTATTGGGGTGAGGGGGAGGGCAGGAGGAGAGGGAGGGAGAGGAGAGGCCTGCTGCCGGCACTAGACGAGCCGAGCATGCGAGGGAGGGAGAGGACAGGTTTGCTGCCGGCACGAGACGAGCCGATCATGCGCAGTGGGGGTGTGGACGGCGCCGCCGACGGCGCAGGTGCGACTAAGAAATGCGTGCATTTTAAAAATATGAACATTCGGGGATTAACAAAAGAATATCAAGACATAATTACGAACGCCATAGCGGGGCTTCTGAACAATTTTTGCCACCTAGGGTCCTTTTCATCATCATCATCATTATCAGCCTGTCTACGCCCACTGCAAGGCAAAGGCCTCTCCCATGTTTCGCCAATCAACCCGGTCTGTGCTTTCTGCTGCCACGTTATACCTACAAACTTCTTAATCTCATCTACCCACCTAATTTTCTGTCTCCGCCTCACGCGTTTGCCATCTCTTGGAACCCAATCAATTACCCTTAATGACCACCGGTTATCCTGCCGACGTGCTACGTGCCCGGCCCATATCCATTTCTTCTTCTTGATTTCAACTATGATATCCTTAATCCCCGTTTGTTCCCTGACCCACTCTGCTCTCTTCCTGCCTTTTAAGGTTACACTATCATTTTCCTGTCGATCCCTTTAGATGTTCCTTTTAGATGTGCTTTCAGAATTTCAGGAAGTTCTTGCATGATATGCCCAAATGATGATTTTCAAATGATGTGGGCCTATCAAGCAACAACTTCCTGGAATTCTTAAAGTTTTATTTGAATTCTACGGTTCTACAGATGGAAGACAAGTTCTATGTGAAAATGAATGGTATATGTATCGGATCCTCGGTGGCACCCATCCTATGCGACATCTTTTTGTCTGTGGTTAGCGCGCGCATTAGATCGAGGTTGCAAGACGGAAATGTCATGACACTTGTAAAGAGTCACGCCTCGTGTCATTTTACGTAACAATATGTAGATATGTTGATGATGTTTTGATTGCCTTGAAAGGAGCCGCAGGCGAGAATTTCAACCGAATTATTGCTAACGTATTTAGTGTTTTTGAGGATGAAAGCGAGGGATTAAAATATGCCTTTGAAGTCCTAGAGAATGATAAACTTCAGTATTTGGTTATTAGGCTGCGTTTCTTGCATGACCATGTATGC
The DNA here is from genome assembly GCF_013339695.2 of Rhipicephalus sanguineus. Classification (NCBI taxonomy): domain Eukaryota; kingdom Metazoa; phylum Arthropoda; class Arachnida; order Ixodida; family Ixodidae; genus Rhipicephalus; species Rhipicephalus sanguineus. The sequence goes on along the minus strand of NW_023615822.1, from coordinate 644,896 downwards.
TGGGAGTACCTTCCAAGGTCAAAGAAGGTGTTGCTTCCTTTTGATAGTGCTCACTCCAAGCTTGTTAAGAATTATCATAAAGAATTATCTTAACTCAGCCTTAAATAAGTCGTGTGTTCATGTTATGTCAGCCAGCTTTCCCAATCAAATTGCCTGGCTCAAGGAAGCTGGCTATACCTCGATGATGATTTCAAGTGTTTGTGAAGCGCTGCTACAGAAAATTAAACCACCAGAACGCAGCACTGCAGCAGAGAAGAAAACAAAAAGACGTCCATGTGATTCCATATATTCACCGGGTGTCCCACAGCATAAGGAGAATAGCGTCCAAACACAACGTTGAAGTGGTGTTTTCTGCACCCTGCAAGCTCTCTAAATTATGTGCGACGACAAATATAGATTCACGATGGTAATGCACTACGAAGCACAGAACGCGCTACACACGATGCGTTTGCAACGTGGTTTACAAATACCCGTTACCTGTGGACGCCTGTATACAGGGCAGAGCAGAAGATGTTATAATGAGAGAGCGAAGGAACACAATCTGAATGTGCGTAACAAAACGGGAAGCTTTCTGGCAGAACATTGCAAAAAGTGCGGATGCGCGACCACTTTTGAGAATGCGCAATTTTTAAAGAAGGCAAACGGCAAAACAGAACGTGAAATCGTGGAAGCGTTTTTTATTAGGGAAGCAGGAGACAGTTGTATCAGCAAGCAAACTATTTTGCTCACTGACGCTGAGATTCAATATCTCAAAGGTTTCATATAAATCATTTCCTTTAGCGTGTTTTTTGTTGGTCATCCTCTAACTTTCTATCGACTCACTCTAAACCACTGTTATCGCGGTAGGTGAGCCTGCGCCTCGAAAATGGATTGTTGATTGTTTGTTGGTCTTTTCTTTTTTTTGTCGTTTTTTTCTGTTGCTTGTTCATCCTTGCTAGGAACTGGTTTTATCGGTTTGTCACTTTTGTTCACTTTATCTGAGTGTGGAAGATGCGTGCGTACGGTGTAATTCATGTACACGTGTTAGGTTTCAGTGAAAATGTAGTTTGCATACATGATGCTTTTGATTGGCGATTTGATTGTAATGGTGTGCTCGGTTTGATACACTGTAAAAACGAGCGGTAGGTGCAATGAAGATGAAGATGTCAGCGCTCGTCCAGTCTACTGTGTTCCTGCGTCCTCGTCCTTTACTAAGGTGCGTATTTGGGCCGGTTGGTACATGTTCAACGATACGAGAAAAGCGCAAAACACGGGACAGTGAAAGCGCTTGGTCCGTCTCTTTCACTGTCCCGTGTTTCGCGCTGTTTCTCGTATTGTTATCCTCGTCCTTTATTGCGCTGTTTTTCCCCAGCTAATCAAATTTAAAATCGCCACTTTCCCGCCGCGGTATGCTCCGCTTCCCTTTCTCGCGCTGCTGCTTGTCTAATGGTAAAGAAAACGATGACGCCTTTTTCGTTTCCTTGTAGCCGGAACGGCACCCTGGCACCCAACACCTAGCTGTTAGGCATCCTACACTCACAGCGGCAAGAGAGTGCTAGCAACTCTCTTTGCGAGAGTAAACGCTTGTCCCATATTTCACTCCCTTTTCAGGAGTGCTGGGAACGCTCTGCCGCACAGAGTGGGCACACTCTCTCGACAGAGTTCTGGCACTCTGGCTGAACCAGTGTGAACAAGCTCCCTCGCCAAAGTAAAATTACGCTTTTGAAATGGAGTGCATACACTCTCGGCTGGATTACGCTACTCCCTCGCAGAGTTTTACAATGCTGGTTGGGCTAGAGTGCATGAACTCCCTCCAAGAGTAGAATCAATCTTGCTGCTAGGACTAACGTCTAAAAAAAAGGGAGAAAGCGAAAACCGTCGTGCGTTTTCCACAATGTAACAGTGAACCTTGCTGGAATGCCTGAAGCTTACCTCACACATATACAGAACTCACATCCGCACACTCATTCATACACAACACAGCAACACTGAACATACGCACTACTGGAGCTGCACGCAACCATACACCCGGTAACCGGTATATATATCCATGATGTTTTAACCCTCTTCCAGTGCCAGTGGCAACAGTTCTGCTGTGCGTATTTGAACAGCAAATATAGACGGCACACGTGTAAGTATCTAATGATATATTAGGATATTGTTGGCACATCGGCCTTTTACTATAAAACATCATAATATTCAAAACTGTTTTCATTAGTAAATTCCAAATATCAGCTGGGACTCTATCATATCGGCTCAATGCAGCAAAGCAGCTCATGCCGCAGTCTAAGAGTTGTAGCCACGCGCTTACAAATACACTTACGACGATCTTTTACCAGGGCTGGCTGATGAATACTTTAAGACGTTACGATCTGGCGTCCGATCGGACATGCGGTGCCGCGGCAGACGCGGCATGTACGCCAGAAAAGCTACGCCGGTCAACGTAACCACAATACAAACGCATCTCTGGCGATTCTCGCAATTTCGCTTACCTCGGTTGCACATTAATGTAACAGTGAAAAGCTTTCGACGCTAAAATGCGCATTCATCAACCTTCGCCAGCCACTTGCGCCGAGATCGGTCCCACTCAATATGACGCGTACGACTCCCAGCGAAGGTAGGCCTAGCGCACCTGGCGAGTCCGTGTGTACATGCAGTCGGCGCTTCTGGGTTTAAGGATACGGAATTCCGACGTGTAAGAATGAGTGTACAGTATTGATTTAGTATCGGTTAACCTGCATGAGCCATTTTTTTCTTGCGTACGGTGCCCGTACGCAAGAAGCGATGGGCATCCTTACGACGCACTTTCAGGAAACGCACCCCGGCAGCGACCGAAAGCCGCCGGCCGCACTCGCCGGCACTTCGCTGACACACACTTGTCAACTAGTACGCCTTGTTGAACTAACATGATGGCATACTTTCTCGCACGTTCAATTTGGTGTTTGGCGATCAGTTATGCATATAGTTGCACCTATTGACTGAGCTGCAAATCAGTACACTGACACGGCCGATGGACTGGTGTATCGTCGATTGCGCGAGAAAATACACGTTTTTCATTGTGATTCGTGGTCGGCAGCTGTTTGTGTGTTATGAAGATCGCGTCTATCTTCAGTATACGACCCGTTAAGATGAAGCCGAGCGGTGAGCTCTGTCGTTTCTAGTTTTTTTTTTTACGGCACGATTGCTGTGTTGGAGCGTGGCGTAGTAGTAAAGACTTCGGCTGAGAATTTGAGGGTGGCAGGTTCGATTCCTCCTGCAAAAAGGTTGTTTTTACGCCTCTTTTTTTATTGCAGTAATTCTTTAGTGTCTACCTTATTCTAGTAGCAATTACTTTGTGTCATAAACTAAGTTGGCGTGCGTTCGAAGTTGCCGATGTTCGAGGCTTCGAAGCTGCCCCTGTTGGCCTTTCAGAAACCAAAGGCTGAAGATCACAAACACTTTCTTTTGTTATTACTGAAAGCTATCGTATTAACTTGCACATTAAGACAGAAAAAATAGACAACCACCCGATTGTAGCACGAAGCCACAAGGAAATCCATACGGATCCGTATGGATTTCCTTGTGTCTTTGTCCTACAAACGGGTGGTTGCCTATTTTGCCTTTCTTAACCCTTCCGCCAGCTTGCGGGATTCCGCAGAACTGGTTTTTAACTTGCACATTAAAGTGACATTTGTGGCGTCTACGCTGGATGGATTGTGGTTAAGAGACAGTTATATACCGCTGTGCGGCGTCGGCCAGAAGCTCGCGCTAGTTTGTACTCCGTCTGCTTGGGAGGGAGTTCCCGACCCCTATTCAAGCTACGTCGGGGCGGGAGTTCCGTGGATTGGGAACTCTATCTTAGTAGCACAGAGTTCGCGGTCTCTTTTACTCTGCCTTCAAGCAAAGACTAAGTTCCGCGGCTAACCCTCCACTACTCCCCTACGGCGTTAAAGAACTCTGGCGAGAGTAATACAGTCGCTCTACTCTTGCAGTACTCCCTCTACATCTGTGAGTGCAGTCTTGAGACAACGTTTACGCTAACTTAAACATATCATATCCAGCAGCTTGTCTCGTACTGCGCGAATATTTGAATACGCGGACGGCGCAGACGATCGCCTCTGTGGCGCAGCAGCATTTTAGAGCAGCGTATGAAGCTCGCCCATAGCGTGACGCAGTGCCGTGACCATAGAGAGAATTGAATGACTCTGGTAGAACTTAGACCAGTCGTTTTCAGCCGTCGATATGTCGGGGAACCCTTGTGGACTGGTCGGAGTGATGGCGGACCCCTTGATGTGACAAACAGGGGTGAGGGGGTGTATCGGGGGATCTGATCTAGCAGGCTTAGTATTTAATTGAGGGGTCGTTCCACGCCAAACGTCCCAGACATTGCGCTCGACCCTCTCCAATTGTATTGTAAGAAATTGTGGACGTTCATATCAGTGCACTATTTGCCCTCGGAAAGTATTTTCTGGAAAAAAAATTTTTCTTGTCTGTTACAGTGATTTGAATTTTGCCGTAGTGGGTGAAACATAGGTTCCTAAAAAATACTCTAAAAAATACAATACTTTGCGCAACGCCTAAAATATCTGCTGTTTACTTGAAAAGGAATGGCACTATCTTATTATCACCCATTGACGACCACTACTTTGTCTGACGATGTGCTTTGTGGTGAAGCAATGCTGCAATTCTGCGCCCATTTTGACTATTTTTTAAAAATGCTACGAATATTACAGACAAAATAGGACTATATCACATGGCTGGATAGTTGGCAGTAAGCGTGTCAAAAAAGTATTGAAGTCGACGACCGAGCGGTTTCGAAGTGGAAAGGGCGCAAACATTGAAAAATGTGTGAAATGCTCCACGTTCAGACACATGTAGAGTGGTGATGCAGTCGAAGTAAAAATGCACGCTTGGTCTCGTTGGGAAGAGTAAACAAAGGAGATTTATTTATGTAAGTTTCATCGGAGTGTTTTTTGTTTTTGGCAAGAAACAAAAATTTATGTTGAGCGTTCGCGGCGTGCCTGGGCGCGGGCCCGTAGGTCCGCTTCACTGCGCCGCCACTGTTCCTTGGGGCAACGGAAGTATGCAGCGCCCACGCGGGTGGCACGATCGTGTGCATGCTGTGAGCTTTCACGTCGCTGAAAACTTGCAAACAGTGTATATGACTGGCAGAATGTTTCGGAAGAGCACTAAAGGCTGCCGCTTAGTAGTCGGAGCAGAGCACGATTTCATTGCCACGTCACTGCATGCACACGTATGACAGGCGCAGAGCTTGGGTTGTGTTTTCGATCTCTGCGGAGGTTGCACTTCTTACTTCCGCTGCCGACGTATGGTCTTCGCCACTTGAAATGCCTGTGTTGCTGAGTAGGTGGTGAGCCCGGCATTAAGAGTGATCAGTGATGATGGCACGAAAAGGTGAAACGTGCGCGTAACCTTGAGGGAGATTGTAGACTCAAACCTTGCTGAGAGCTCAACTTTCTGCCACGCTGCAAGCGATGCTTTCATCTTAGTAATCGCCTTGCGATTACTAAACGAAGGCGATAGACATTTAAAAGGACGAAGCCGCCTTAAAGGCGGCTTCGTCCTTTTGTATATTTATCACTTTCGGTTTCCGTTATGCAGGCTCTCCGTCTAAAATATGACACGATAGCAGTATACTCACCATTCGCAATGTTTATCTTACGCGCTGCCAAGGGATGCGGCCGAAAGACGAAACTTCGAGTGCCGCGTGCTCGCTCGGCGACGCGATCACCGAAGCAAAGTTCACCTCTGCCGAAGATCCGAGCGTAAGAATACGTAGCACCATTCGGCTCCGAGGCACGAATGGCGCGAGTAACGTTCAAGCGAGCTGCCCATAAAAAAGAATTATAAGTGTATTACCGGTGCCTGTTAGCCACTTTTATTATATAATAATATATTTTAAACGACCCATCACTCGTTTTTCCTGACACTTCGTCGGCGGCACTGTGGAAAGCCGAAGAATGCGTGTCGAAACGAGAAAACTCACAGCAGCACACAATCATGCCACCCGCGTGGGCTCTGCATACTTCCGTTGCCCCAAGGAACAGTGGCGGCGCAGTGAAGCGGACTTACGGGCCCGCGCCCAGGCACGCCGCGAACGCTCAACATAAATTTTTGTTTCTCGCCAAAAGCAAAAAACACTCCGATGAAACTTACACAAATAAATCTCCTTTGTTTATTCTTCCCAACGAGACCAAGCGTGCATTTTTACTTGGACTGCATCACCACTCTACATGTGTCTGAACGTGGAGCATTTCACACATTTTTCAATGTTTGCGCCCTTTCCACTTCGAAACCGCTCGGTCGTCGACTTCATTACTTTTTTGACACGCTTACTGCCAACTATCCACCATGTGATATAGTCCTATTTTGTCTGGAATATCGAGAATTTTAAAAAATAGTCAATGGGCGCAGAATTGCAGCTTGCTTCACCACAAAGCACATCGTCACAAAGTAGTGTCGTCATGGTGAAATCATAGTGCCATTCCTTTTCAAGTAAACAGCAGATAGATAAGGCGTTCCGCAAAGTATTGTATTTTTTAGAGTATTTTTTCGCAAGCTATGTTTCACCCACTACGGCAAAATTCAAATCACTGCAACAGACAAGAAAAATTTTTTTTTCCAGAAAATACTTTCCGAGGGCAAATAGTGCACTGATATGAACGTCCACAATTTTTTACAATACAATTGGAGAGGGTCGAGCGCAGTGTCTGGGACGTTTGGCGTGGAATGACCCTGAGGCATTGGGGCTGCGAGGCGATCTTGTTCAGAATGTTGCAGCACTTCCCGGAGCAGGACTTGGAACTCAGATAGGTAAAAACTAGCCTCCAAAAACTGATTTTTTTTGCGGGCGACGGCGTCGGGAACCCCATTTGAGAACCACTGACTCACAGTTTTGTAAAACAGCAAGAGAGACACTTCAATTACTTAGGCATTACGATACCAGATGACTTTAAAAATTTGTCGTGATTCGGCGTATAAAGCAAGTTTGTCGAGCGATAGCTCGGTTTTCAGAAATGCTTTTTAAGTCGCAATGCAGGACATACACAAGATAGGACACGGGAGGAAGTGCCACTAACAAATGATTTTTATTCGCAGAAATGCACATACATATAAGTCGTCCTAAGCGCATGCGCAGAAAAATGTATTGCCAACAATGGGGGCGGGATAAAGCATGTTCAATGAACTTTTTATCTGATTTATACAAAAATATAGAAGTGTCGCTAACGCACATGTCACCTGTTTTATCGACAAAAAAATGCTTCCATTAATTCTTTGGCAGTTCTGCTCTGTTTTACTTTCTTTATTTTTATTTCTAAAGCACTGCTAGCCTAAGAAGGCTGTAAGCAGGAGTGGGGATACAAAGATGAATACATACAAACACATACAAAAAGAATACATACATACTACGCAACGAACAAGAAAGTGATAGCGCCATCCTACACACTGAGTACCTTTTTACAGCAATAATATGAACACTTACATCGATAATCACAATATTACATAACTGCACTGTAACCATTATATTCGAAATACTACTAACGCATAGTGCACATGGCATGAAAAAATATGCGCATTTTGTCGCATGTAAGGTAACTGATACTGAATTTATGTATCGTCAAAAGAACAAAAGAAAAAAACAGAAACTTGCTGGGAAGAAGGAGACCATTGATTTGCATATCGCAGGTCTTCTTTTAGGCACTACCTTAATGAAAACCAGCAGATAACGAAGCCAAGGAACGTATAGGCGAGGTTTATTGTGGTAATGAGTATATAGGTCTGAAGGAAGCAAAGTGGACGAATAGACAGCTAACCGCCGGCAGGGACTGAACCTGCAACCTTCGGATTACGCGCCCGATGCTCTTACCAACTGTGCTACGGCGGCGGTCGTAGTTGTGGTCCACAACCAGACTCTACGGCGTCGGTGGCAGCGGCAGTCTCGCGACGGAGCTGCATTAGTGCAGCGTCTTTCCGTTGTCGCGGAGTGGAACAGCGAACTGCAGCAGCGTGCGTCATGACTGTCGGCTGTGCTGCCTGAATAACTAGGAAGTGCGGAGCAGTAGTTCCCCTGTTGACTACGCTACGCTTCCTCCTTTCCCTCCACCTCACACCCACTTCCTTACCCTTGCTCTACTGTACTACACATGACTTTTTTTTTTCCTTTCTTTCCACACCTTCACATCTCTCCTCCACATACGTCCATTTTCCACCCACGTGCTGTAGTATAGGCACCGGTCGCGGGGCTAGTTATGACTGGTGGCGCCTCTATCGGTGGAAGCGCCAAACTAATGGCATGTGGGTGCCGGAAAGGGCCAGCCAGGTGCTGCGGGGACGTGGGGCTGGATGTTGACTCAGCTTCACTCTGGTTTCGTGACACGTGTCCTGCGCTGCCGAAATGTAGGCGTGTGCGAATAGAGAATTTTAGAACCGAATTGAATACGAATTGAATAGTGATGACCCAGAACCGGATCGGAACATGAATCGAATACTCTTCGCACAGAAAGACAACCATTTTCAAAGCCGCTCTAGGCTGGTAAGGTAAGAATTTTTAAAACAGCCCAATGATTCCACAACATTTTAATTGAAACAAATATTTGCAAGTGTCAACAAAGAAATTTTACAATTACTTTTAACCGAAAAAACAATATGCAATTATTTTATCTGAGACAAGCGCGTATACAGCAGCAACTATTGAGCCTTCGGAATATTTTGTGACTGGCTGAAATATAGCAGTGAGTACAGGTTTCAAGGTGGTGCGTTGTCAACAGCTTTTAAATAAACCTGATTCTTAAATATAAAACAACTTTCATGAGTTATTATCATGAATGTCATGCTAGTGCATTGATGCCATGTCATGCAGTGAATACGACAGTGCCATGACATGATGACACTGTCGCATCTGTAACACTAGAGTTTTAAGCAGTGCGCCTTAATACTGTGATCATCATAGTGTCGATCATAGTGTGATCATCACAGCGGTAATACACGGGCTGCATGCATCTGGGTAATTCGATGATGAAAACAAGGAAAGCTACCCCTCACTGTACCAACGTCTCGTTCCTTCGGGCATTTTTCGTCATGGCTGATTATTCGAAATATATAAGGTATATCGAATATGCACTGTTCGATTTGAGTACCGATTCGAATAGAACACTATTCGATTCGTTATTCGAAATTTTCGAATATTCGTACACCCCTGTCGAAATTCCTCAAGGTACCAAGTCCGAGCAGACATGTTGCTTTGTAGGCTGTACAAACAGCTATAGAAACATGGATAAAGCTGGGGTGAACATCCAGTTTCATCGGTTCACGCGTGCAATCGCCGTCGACGCCGGCGTTGCTCGTGCACCAGCCACCGGCCTTCGTTGCGTTAGGCTACGTGAAAAACACAGACTGAAGATTGCCTTAGAATAACGGAGAGCTGAGCTAGTTGGTAAGCGTTCGTTCTAAAAAGGCAGGGCGTGCAAACACGGACACAAGAAAGAAGTCAGGAGACCACAAACGCCGACTAAAAATTGAACAGGTGCGAAAACTAGAAGCAGCGCGAAAAAAACGACGACAAAAATAGGAACACACACATCAGGACTAGCGCTGTTCCTATTTTTGTCGTCGTTTTTTTCGCGCTGCTTCTAGTTTTCGCATCATGAACCGACTCGCCCAAACCTACAAGTTGTTGCTAACATTGAATAGGTGCACAACGGCGGAAAAGAAAGAAGGCACGAAAACTTATCTGCGTATGCCCATGCAATAGGCCAACCTATCAATCCGGCACGCGTGGGAGTCTACGCGAAAGATAACTGTTAAGGCATCTGATTTCATTTTTATGCAAGTTAATCGACGGTTGGCTCACGCATGCGCTACCACTATTCTCGATATGCCATGCCTCAATCATCAGACGCGTTTCTTCATTCATATGTCGGTACAAAACTGCGCATTCATTGAATTGTGGCGTGCATTTACACTCTCGACAATGTAGCGATAGATTAGAAGGTGAGCCTCCGGTTAGTGATCTTTTGTTCTAATAATCTCTGGTTAATGCAGCGGCCCGTCTGTCCTACGTAGAAGCGGCCGCAGCTGAAAGGGACCTCATACACCACACTCGTACGGCAATCAGTGAAATTGTTGGTGTGTTTTACGAAACAAATATCGGTTCGCTTCTTCTCCTTTTCTCGCTCATTCTTCCTCTGCACAGCGGCACAAATCTTACCTAGCTTATTGGCAGCCGTGAAAACAACATTAACGCCGTATCTACTTCCTACTTTCTTTAGCCCGTGAGATACGCAATGAATATACGGTATAGCTACGACACGTTTCTTCCTATCGCTTTCTGCAACCATGCTCGGACTAAACATGATGGACTTCTTTAAACGCTGAGCGACAGTGGCCACTGCATCACGTGGATGACCTATATCGAAAGGCGCATAAGCTGTGCGTTAAAGCTATCGTTCATTTTGTGCTCACACGATTGAAGATTGCCATTGCTGTTAAAATATTAGGAACCGGGTAACATCGAAAAGAAAACAAAACGGTAAAAGGAGTGTGCAAGTACAACTAAGGAACGTGTGCAATCGCCGAAGCATCGCGTAAAAAAGACTAAAAGCGAATGGGAGGCGTACGCTCTCCTTTTCTAAATGTTAGGAGATAATGTTAATGTGCAGACAGAGTAAAAAAAGTATTGGAAAAATAGAAGAGGTGCTTCTTATATCAAGCTCCACATCGTGGCTTATCGGGTTAAATTTTGTCTGCGGGGCGCTCTTGCAACGCAATTTGACTCGTTGTGGCCTCTATATTGTCATGTGCCGCTTACGTAGAGGACGAAGAAGAGGAGGACGGGTTCGTTGCTTTTTCGCCATCTTGGTTGTTACCCCGATCACTGTGATTGTGTCAGAATTGTAAATGCAGCCTTCTTCTGGTCGTCTCCCCACAACATTTTTGGTGGAGGTGCGGGATATATCCGAAGCACACCATGAAACGTCTCAGCGGGCGTCTCCTTGGGCAATCCATCATGTCGACAGGCAGGCCCGTTGATCCTGCCCCCGCTACGCCAATTGAACCCAGCCACGTCATTGTGACCCATCTCCGAGACCCTGGTACCTTCTGCGGAACTGACAACCTGCATGTCGAAAAGTGGCTGGCCGACTACGAGTGCGCCAGCAAGACAAATCGGTGGGATGCCACTTTGATGCTGGCAGACGTCAGTTACTACCTCAGGGGAACGGCCAGTGTGTGCTTCGACACCCACGAGGAGGAGCTGACCAGCTGGGATGTGTGCAAACAAAAAATGAAATACCTTTTCGGAAAGCCTATTGCACGACATCGAGCTGCCCAGAAAGAACTTTAGTGCCGTGTACAAGCCTCGAGGGAGCCGTACACGGCAAAAGGCAATGACATCGAGGATGTCTTAGCGTTGTGTCGGCAAGTTGATGACCAAATGCCACATTCATAAAGGCATCGCCGATGACAATATTCACTTGCTAGTCTACAAAGACTCCGCCACCATCGACGACATCATCAGGGAGTCCCGACGCTTTGAAGAAACGAAGAGTCATCGAGTCACGCAGCTATTTCTTCGGCCCATTAACAGCGCAGCCACGTCGTCGTGCGAAGACGTCCAGCTCCAGCCGCCGCCCAGTACCGAAACGTCCTGCGCCTTGTGCGGCGAGAGATCGAGGCAGCATCCCCATCCGCACCGCCCACCCGTTCATACAAGGAGACCCGCCCGACAGTGTGGTTAATCAAGGCCGTCGTGCGCGAAGAACTGGCAAACGCAGGTATGCAGCCCACATGGGCCTGAAGTCCCGCGGTCAGCACTGTTCCATCCTACCGCCCACAACCGACCTATTCCCGGTTCCGTGATCCGAACCAGTGGCGCACACGAGATGACAGGCCGGTATACTTCAACTGCAACGGGGTAGCCCACAGTTCTCGTTATTGTCGCTATCGTCGACCATCATCTCCTCGTGCAACGTACAATGCACAAGGCACTCGATCCTCACCTTTTCACGCCCACGAAGACCCTACGAACATTAACGCCCAAACCTCGGCCCCACGTTACGACCGCTCGCCGTCCCACGCAGAACCAGAGACGTTCTCGGTCACCTTTACCCCGTCGCTCACCTTCGCCGTACCCTCGCCGTCGCTTCTCGGAAAATTCGCCGTCGTTCCTCGGAACCCGGATGTGATGCTGCATTGGCCTACCGACCCGAAAATCCTCTGTTGACTCTGGCTACCCGACAAAACCTTTTGCACGTAGAAGTAGATGGCGTGCCTGTTTCGGCGCTCATCGAGACTGGCGCCCAATTATCAGTAATGAGCGCTCACCTTTCTCGCCGTCACCGCAAGGTCCTTACCCCGCTTTCATCACCCGTTTGTTCGTGTAGCCGATGGTGGTACACCTTGCGTTCTTGGAATGTGTACTGCCCGTGTGAGCTGCGACGACCACAAGACCTCAATTCTCTTTGCTGTTCTGGACGAGTGCCTTATGACCTCATTCTCGGCCATGACTTTCTGAGCATACATTCTGCCCTTATCGACTGTTCTTCTGGTCTTCTACAGTTAGAGGTTCCTCCGTGCCTGGCCTCGCCATCTCGTCGCCACCACGTTTATGTGCTGTCCATTTGGTTCGCTTGCGCCGAGGTACAGCTACTTACGTGTCATTTACCCCAGACCCTCCTGTACGTCATGGCGACTACCCGATTACCCCTTCCTTGGACGTTCTTTTTGACGCGACGTGTAGATCTGACTCACTCACTTGTGACTATTTAACCGATCATGCATACCTGTACTCAACTTTGGACGTTGGGCACAACTGCTTCCCGAAGGTGCCACGCTGGGCACTATATCAGGTTTAGACGCACACGACCCTGTGGCCCTGGCCATTGATACTCCACAACCGGCTTCAGGAAGCCCACTTAAAGGGACTGTCTGCCGTCCTTCATCGATTTTCTGTTTTGTAATGCAATGGAAAGCGTACCGTCTGAAATGTTCAAACTTGGAGCGGTTTCTCTGGAAAGTGAGTAGAAATTTTAACTCAGAAGTTTTCGATCTGCGTTAGGGTTTTCTTCCACTGGCGTGAAACACGCCCACAACACAGGTTGGTGCACGCGATGACGATTGTAGTGCCGATAAAAATTAAAACCGAAAGCACATGTGATTTCTGTAGGATTACTTTATTTTCGCTGAACACTATTGTAATAAATGAAACAGTCGTTTTCAGCGCGCTTGCGGTTAAATGAAGCCTTATTATACGATTACAGAACACTTGTGTTGCTGTAATCGCAGTCTATGCGTTTATTTTAGCACTGCTGCTGCAATCCAAGCCAAGTTGACTCATCAAAAAGAGACAATAAATGCACGCCTTCACAGCGCAGCACATGTGAGACATCCTAACAACAATACAGCGGCACAGTGCGACAAGCGCGGAGAGCCGCATGACATAGCGCATGAGTTGAAGCAGGCGAAAACGAAGACGGCGCCGCAAGCAGCGCCGCCGGGCGTCTTTTCGTATGCGTGAGAAAAAAAATGTTGCAGCGGCTTAACTTGACTATGCCATGATAATGTAGCGTTAGTAAAGGTTTATCTAATTATTCTGCTTTCCTGTTTAATGTGTACTGATGCGCTGGCTGGTGAGCCATGATTTTCAAATAGGCAGCGCACAAAAGGGACACAAATACGTACACATAAAAAGACGCAAACACAAGCGCTGTGTGCGTCTTTTTGTGTGTACGTATTCGTCGGCCTTTTGTGCGCTGCCTATTCGAAAATCATAGCTTTCCTGATTGTCTAGGATTAGCTTGATTATCATGCTTACTGCTGCTCCAGTGACACACACACGGTATACGTATTATGTGGCACATGCATATTTATTTTGCCAGGAAACTACTTCGGGATCTGATGAGTTAAGCTTCTCCGCTCTTCTGCACCATGCGCCTCTGACTGGCAAACGCCAGTGAGAGGCGCTATCAAACGGCTCTAGCGCAGTGTCAGACGGCGAATGCACAGGGAAGGCGAAGAGCTGCGCGCGCGCCGGTGCCAATACGTCTGCCAAGGCTACGACGTCACTCCTTTGGAAAGCGCAGACCGGCGGCGGCGAGTCGCGCGTACGGCTGGTGAAATCGATGAACGATTAATCGATTAAAGGAGCACCGTTAATCGATTAATCGTAATCGACTTCCGCCTTTTGAGTTAATCGAATCAATCGATTAAAACTCTTCGATTAATCGATTCCGGCAAGCCCACCACCCCCAATACCGCCCCTTGGCCGATGCGCATAAATGCGAGGCGAGCGATTCCGAGACGCAGAAGTCGAGCGCAGCTGCTCTTTTTCACTACAGCGCGTATCTGTACGCTAGCAGAACGAGCCCGAAACCGGTGGCGGCCCTATCCCTCAGAGGCAAAAATTAACTCGCCCTGTGATCCGTCGCCTACGGCGTCTACCTCCAAGACCTGCCCAAGGCTTCAAGCCCTGGCAGGAGGCTACCCCACCCCGACGAGGCACAGATGCCCTTGACCGCTTCTCATTGCTCACAGCCAGGGCTGGGCAGTATCGCGATACAAGAGTATCGCGATAGTATTTCAGAGATACATTTGAGCATCTGCATTTCTGTATCGAGATACATTTGAAAAATGCATTTGTATCTCAGTAGTGAAATACATTTACAATGTATCGTTTGTATCGTGATACAACGCAGGACACGGTTATTCCGTTACATTTTTTTGTCGGGAATGAGTTAAGGCGTATTTCCAAGGGGGGAATGACGTTTTTTTTGTGCCAAGACAAGCAAAGGCGCGCTGCCGGTCGCCGACAGAAAGGGCGGCGATGGTTTCCCCTCATGCACAGAATGGCCCATGTGGTAAAGCGCGCGACGCCACAGACGGCAGAATCGCGGAGGCAGTGTTGTCGGCCTCTGCCGACAAAAGTCGCTGTCTCTCAAGGCCAGTGCAGCACGCCTAATTTTTTTCGGGTGGCAAGCCATTACTTCGTGACCCTCCCGCGCGGATACCGCCTTGCAACCGAGGGTTTGCAATGCTTCGCGTGCGTTCAGGTCTCAAAGCGGCGCCACTTCGAAAAGCCGTTCCCGTAGTCGCGGCGGAAGTGACTAGAAGACGGCTATCTTATTCCGGATATCTGTATTCCGGAATACTTTTCCGAGTATCTCTGCCCAGCCCTGCTCACAGCCTGCTGCATTCACCTCCTCTCGCCCCCCTTTTATCCCGTGCTGGTTAACTGTCGGCAAAGTGCACGTGATGCTTGCTTGCTACATTGCGTTATTATTGGGTGATTCCACGTAAGATCGAACAACCAATGGCTGGTCGACCTCTCAAATTTCTTTCAAAGTTTTATATATCATTGGCTGATGAGTGGAAAGAAGAGAGCCGCAATTTGTTTTGCCAAAAAAAATTTTTTCAAGGCACAGGAAATCAATAATGATGAAGAGGTGGAGTGGAGCGCTCATCCGCTCTGCTGTTTTGGCCAACTTTCGTTATGATTTACACAAAATATATTAAAGTTAGGCAGTTGAAATTTCTTTAACTAAATATATGGATGTTTTTGCATCTGCTCAGGTATTTCGAGGTTTTTTTTGTGCAGTGTAGATGTTTTTATAAAAAACCTCAAAATTGGCCCAGGAAACGTTATGTTCTTTACATTGAAGGTCTTTATCTCAAAAAAGCCTTGTACCACAGCGACGAAAATTCCGCGTTACGTTCTTCGCCTACTTATCTACCAAACTGCCGAATTTTTATGTATTTTCAGTAAGGAGATGCAATCGGGCTAAGTTCAAGTAAACACCGAACAGTGGAAACTTGTGACGACAATTAAAAAAAAACATTTCTTTTTATTTCTTAAACTTTGTCCACATATTCTCCTTCACATCAGCTTTCGCAATCATTGAAAACATGTTGCATAATTTCGTTGCACTAATAGTTACGGCCCCTCCAATGAGACCCTTAGGCAAGGATTGGAAATTCCGACTCATTGCCCAGCAAGTGTATAAAATACAGGCAGGATTGAATTCCTCTTTATTAAAAGGCCAGCAGTACCGAAAACAGTGTCGGCGTAACTGAAGACGTTAATTTTGTAATTATTTGGTCACTGCAGCGGCCACGAGCGCAGGGCTACCAAGGAGGCGCGCGCGCACCCGAGATGCTCACTGTAAGAGACGGCGCAGTGAGAGCTCGTTTTCGTGTCTTCAGACCGATTGAGTTCGAAACAGCAACACCTCTCGGGTGACTTCAACGCACGTGCACCGGTAGTTGCAGTGATCTGGTTAACGACGTCGATTTCTTTATCAGGGGGCATAAGAATGGCATCGTTCAAATGCGCGTTCCGTGAAGATCTTTGATTGCAGTCGTAGCAAAAGCACGCGTAGCACAAGTAGTCCGTCTTACTGACAGTCACTGATCTTGCGGGTGTTAAACGTTCCTTCAAAGCATCAATGTCTAGGTCTGTAACTCTGCGAAATTTTGGCTTCTTTAGAAATACTCGCAGCTACAGCAGAGAAGAACCTACCAGATGGCAAGTAAGATACTTCCGCCCGAGCTCATGTTCATCGGACCTTCCCACAAGACGCACTGAGGAGGAAAGATGATGTACCCAAAAAGCACAGCGACATTTTACAACACTACAGGCTAGGCCGAAGAACTTATCCGCCAGCTCTCCCCAGCCTAATTAGGAAAGAGGCAGTAACTCTCAGGATGTTGCAAACAAACACTTACGTTCACGGTATATTACTTCGCCGTATCTCACCGACTGAGCACCAGTACATCTGCAAGTATCGTGATGTCCCGGACACTCTATGCCATATGGTACGGGGATGTATACAAAACCTTAGCACCTCTACACTAACCGAAGAGCAGTGGGAGGCCAAGCTATCGGACCCAGACCTGAAGAATCGGCGAAGCCTGGTTCAACATGGCGCGAGACATGGCGAAGGCCCGCAGCTACCTGGAATAAGGAGGCCGCCCACCTTGGGCGCACAGTGCGCTTGCTCAAAATAAACGTTTATTCTCTCTGTCTCTTGCAATAATTCAGCTTCTTGTGCTTCGAAAGGTAGTCTACACAATACACTCACTCAGAGCTATACTTTCTCGTCATGAGACGCACAGGAGGAGTAGAGTAAGAGCAAAGCGCAAGCACTATCGGCGTCGAATGAAGTGTGAACAGCGGACGGAACACGCGGCCACTTCAGGCCGTCTGCTGCCGACATCTTATATAGGCAAGCGCATCCGGTTACCGATAGTTTTGCTTTGATTTCCTTTGACATTCCATATTTTGTTTTACCCCTGGAGCGCCACGTTCATTCTTTCCACTGATCGCAACTAGCGCAGCGCCGTTTCTCTGGAAACAGCTTGCGTGAAGCGAGCGCTCATAGCTCCATAATAGAGTTTTCATCTTGCTTGCATCTCCGCCGTGTTATCAGAGCCTACCTGCGATGCGAACAGAGGGTGGATAGAAGAGCGAAGCTCCAGTGCACGTGCGTTCAAGTCACCCTGGAGGTGTTGCTGTTTCAAACTCAATCAGTCTGAGAACGCGAAAACAAGCTCTCACTGCGCCGTCTCTTACAGCGAGCATCTCAGGTGCGCGCGCGCCTGCTTGGTAGCCCCGCGCTCGTGGCCGCTGAAGTGACCAAATACTTACAAAATTAACGTCTTCAGTGCCGCCGGCCCTATTTTAGGGGCGAAGCTCCTTATGCCGTGGGTCTGTCCATCCTCCGTTCGTTTGTAGCGTTGTAGTAGCCTCCTCTAGCTCGTGAGAAGCGCGCGTTCTGGTATGCAGTAGAAGAAGAAGACGACGTTGACGAGTGAGGCTCTCGTGCGTGTTCGCCTGTGTGGCGTTCTTTCTTCTTTACTGTGCGCGTTCTGGTATGCAGTAGAAGAAGAAGACGACGTTGACGAGTGACGCTCTCGTGCGTGTTCGCCTGTGTGGCGTTCTTTCTTCTTTACTACGTCTCGTGTTTCAAACGACACCCTAAGACAACATTTCAGAAGTAACGCGCCATGAGGCTCCCTCTTGGCACGCTTTCTCTTTAGCTCAGAGTCGCCAGATGGAAGACAAGGCTGCGGGACGGAGGGCACGGAAGGCGGCGGCAGCGTGCGCTCGCAGACAGAATCCTGATGTGAGAGCCCGCGAGGCCGAAGCTGCACGTCGACGCCGCGAAGCAGATTCCGCCGTTCGAGCCCGCGAAGCCGAAGCTGCTCGACAAGCTGCACGGCTGCGGCGAGAAGACCCCGCCGTTCGAGCCCGCGAGGCCGAAGCTGCTCGACAAGCTGCAGGGTTGCGGCGAGAAGACTCCGCCGTTAGAGCCCACGAGGCCGAAGCTGCTCGACAAGCTGCACGGCTGCGGCGCGAATCGGATCTTCAAAATGTGAAGGACCGTGAAGCGGCGAGAAAGCGCGCGTACCGGCACGCAGGGCCCGAGGCTGTGCGAGCACGTGAAGTGGCTGCAAAACGCACCAGGCGGGCTCCGCCCGAAGGCGCCGACGCGCGCTTCCAGCGGGACTTCCTTGATAACAGTTTCGGCCATAGTTGCGGTGTGTGCAACAGATTGTGGTTCTCAAACAATCTAGTCCCAATATCTTCCATCAAGAAGGACCACGCTCGCGCCAATGCCATCGCCGTGCTGCAGTTCGCTTCGCCCCACTCATGATCATTCACCACGTGGATATGCTGTGATTTTTTGGGTACTGTTGGCTTTTTAATAAAAAGAAATTCTATCCTGCCTGTACTTTATACATTTGCTGGGCAAGAAGTCGGAATTGCCAATCATTGCCTAAGGGTCCCATTGGACGGGCCGTAACTATTAGTGCAACGACATTATGCAACATGTTTTCAATGATTGTGAAAGCTGATGTGGAGGAGAATTAGTGGACAAAGTTTAAGAAATATAAAAAAATGGTTTTTTTAATTGTCGTCAGAAGTGTCCGCTGTTCGGTGTTTTCTTGAACTTAGCCCGGTCGTATCTCTTTAGTGAAAAGATATATAAATATAATATTCGGCAGTTTGGTAGATAATTATGCGAAGAACGTAACGCGGAATTTTTGTCGCTCTTGTACAAGGCGTTTTTGCGATAAAGACCTTCAAAGTAAAGAACATAACGTTTCCTGGGCCAAGTTTGAAGTTTTTTTATAAAAACATCTACACTACACATAAAACTGAGCAGAAGCAAAAACATGCATATATTTAGTTAAAGAAATTTCAGCTACCCAACTTTAACATATTTTGTGCAATTCATAACGAAAGTTGGCCGAAACAGCAGAGTGGATGAGCGCTCCACTCCACCTCTTCGTCATTATTGATTTCATGTGCTTCGAAAAAAAATTTTTCGGCAAAACAAATTGCGGGTCTCTTCTTTCCACTCATCAGGCAATAATATATAAAATTTTGAAATAAATTTGAGAGGTCGACCGGCCATCATTCGTTCGATCTTACGTGGAATCCCCCTTTAGTTACATTTTGTTCGCACACTGTTTCCTTTGTCATGTTCATAATGGCGAGCAATCGCAAGAGGAGCGCGTTGTGGACGTTGTGCACAGAAGATTAAAAAACGACGACTGCGATATGTGTGATAAAGGTGGTAAGCATTACTCGAAGCCAGCTACGGAAACTTTAGATATCGCCTGCTTTCTCGTTCACTTTAATAATGTGCCAAAGAACTAGTCGTCTTCCAAACAAAAATAGTGATGACTAAAATTACAACGTTGAAGACTCGAATCCGCCTCTTCAGGTAAGTTAGCACGATCTCGCTTCTTAGCCGAGATCCTTTGAGTAATTTATCTTGAAAATCAGGTCGCTCTTCAATTACATAAGCGATTTTTATGTTTGAAAATGTTCAACTCTTGTTAATTCGTATTCGTTCAAAAAGCTGCGTCCTCTTCGCAGGACCTCTTCCCTGGTCCCTGTGTTTTCAGCGCTATGATGCGGAAAATGTAGACTCAGCAGCTCTCTTGACTTCAACACGCATAATAGACAAACCCAAGGACTTGCAACTAGCACCTCGTCTCCACTTGAAGCACGAATGGTGCCGCCTTACGTTCGGCGAATATGCAGCGCAAGGAAGCGCGCTCGCGGATTATGAAAATAGCTGACAGAGCCTGGAGAAAAGCAGCTTTCAACAAATGCTTGCACTCCCTCGTCGTCTTCTGCTGTTACGCGAAAGGAGGACAGTCGCGAAATACAATGCGTTCTAATGAGAACTAACAGACAAAAAAGCCAAGGAAAGTATAGGGAATGTTATTTGTAGTAATTATGATGCAAATGTGGAGAACGTAAAGTTGACGAAAAGGTAACTTGCCGCTGGCAGAGACCGAACCTGCGAGCTTCGAATAACATGTCCGATGCTCTACCAAGTGAGCTGCAGCGGCAATCATCCCCCGGTCCACTTTATGGGGTATACAGTCGAAACCCGCGATAACGAAATCCCGAGGGAACGAAATTCTGACCGCAACGAAATGTTTTCGGAGCACCGGCGAACGCCCCTAGGAGTTGATGCATTTCGTAACTCGCGAATACGAAAGATATTCATACCGCAGTCCCTCATTAACGAACTTGTTGAAACACGAGTGCGCGAATAATCTACTCTCGCAACGTTAACTACATTCGAAGACTGCTGAAATGCATTCATGCTACACTTTAATTGTGCAAAACTATCGCTACAGCGCACTTGAGAAGCAGCCGCCATCATTTTTTACAAAAAAAACATAAAGCTGGCGATAATGATGATGATGCTGGCTTGCCGAAACCCCTGCTCGTTATCGCGGACTACCCAGCCAAATCCACATTTCTCATGGAGTTTCGTTCGTTGGCTTGGCTCTGTGCTTGCCTTTGTCGGCTTTGCGCGCACATGGTCGCGTGTGTGGAGCCATTTGTGGAGCGTTTGCTTTGTCGCTTGGTGCAACGTGAACTGTGTGTTGCGATTGCTTCGTCCGATTTCGCTGCCTGCGAAGATGCCGCCACCAACGAAACAGCGGAAGTTCATCACGCTGGAAGATAAGGCTGCAATCATCAGTGAGGTGGAAAAGGGCAGGAAAAAAATGGACATCGCCGAAGAATTCTGTGTTGCGTGCAGCTCGCTGTCCACGATTCTGCGCTGATCCAGCGGAGCCGGAAGAAGGTTCGCCTGGAGGCGCACTTGATGACGGTACTGGTGACAGCGCAGTGCCGCCGTCACTGACCAGCGCATGGGGCGAACCTTGTGCCATGGCAAACGAGATTCCCGATCGAGAGGCATGAAATTGCTGCATGGTAAGGCCTGCCAAAGCAAACTTACTGACTTCTGGAAATAAAATCTCTTTTTTTGTAAATTCCATCTTTTCTGCCGCATTCTCGCGCCAACGAAATTCCCGCAAGAGCGAAATTTTCTGCTTTTCCCGGCTCTTTCGTTATTGCGGGTTTCAACTGTATATGTTTTTCTTCTTGCTTAACAAAGAAAAACGAGCCCTTAAAGTTCTCGTTTTTTCGTTTTTATGTTCTAATGTCTGATACATTACATACGCTCAGAGTTCAGGCTCCTCGGTGGTCTAGTGTTTACGGTGATCGACGGCTGACCCGAAGGTAGCGAATCCTGGCTGCCGCGGCTGCTATTTCGGTGGAAGCGAAAATACTTGAGGGGCGTGTACTTAGATCCAGGTGCACATTTAAGAACCCCAGGTGGTCGAAGTTTCGGGAGCCCTCCAATACGGCGTCTCTCACAATCATATCGTGGTTTTGGATGTAAGACACCAGATAATAATAATAATAATAATAATAATAATAATAATAATATAATAATATAATAATATAATATAATAATAATAATATAATAATATAATCATCATCATTATTTATTTAACGTGCCCAGGAACAACCGTAAGGTCTTTGTGCAGGCGCACGCAAAAAAAAACACCAAAAAGAAACAATACAATACAGACAGTTTTCAGAAATAAAAAGAGCAAAAACACGTACACAAAGAGAAATGAACACAAAAGGGGAGGAGTAAAATAAGACAACACGAGAAATATTGACGGGGAATAAAAAATTAGTTTGCATATATATAACTATGCGGAAAGACTGAGAAGGGAATACTTTGTACATTGTGTCACACTATGTCAAAACAGTGCAAAGCTCGGATAAAAACAATGATTGTGGACTATGAAAAACGTCAAGATTAAGAAAATTCACATTATAGAGACTTTGTATCCTGTGAACGGTAGAGTGTGGGAAGAAGCAGGCGGGTACATGAAACGGTCTGTTCTCTCTGGTTAACTTACGCGGAATTCGAAAATTAACACAATTGAGAAGTACAGGGCAGGATATGATACCGTGGACTAGCTTGTAAAGAAATAAGAGGTCAGAACGATTTCGTCGGCAGTGAAGTGATTGATGGCAGTGATAATAATTCAGCAGTATTTGAACGAGATCCAGAGTCATTTTTAGCAAAGCGATGGTTATATATGCTGAGGAATTTTTTCTGGACTCGTTCAATGGTGTTACCGCTAGATTGAGCAATGCCATTCCATATCACGGACGCATACTGAAGTTGTGGAAGACATATTGCCGTGTACAATTTGTGGAGGGCCATGGGAGACCTGAATTCTCGAGATATTTTACAAACACATCCGAGAGAATGAAGGCCCCGCATAGCAGCCCGCTTAACGTGAGCACAAAAGTTTAAGGCGCTGTCAACAACAACACCATGATCACTGATCTCATAAACCTTGCATAATGACACACAATTGACAGAGCATTGAAATGACACGCTAGATGTTTTGCGAGTGGTAGACATAAATTTTGCCTTCGAGGTATTCGGAGAAAGGTTGTTACCATTGGACCATTCGGAAAAAGAGCGCAAGTCTGACTGCAGCAAGCGACAGTCGTTAACTGAATGAACTTCCTTAAAAATCTTGATGTTATCGGCATACAAGAGGAAAGAAGAATTACGAATGGCAAAAGAAACATCATTAACGTAAACTAAAAATAGAAGTGGGCCTAACACCGACCCGTGAGGGACCCCACTAGTCACTTTATACAAAGAAGACGTTTGGCCATTTACGGCTACATAACAATATCTATGGAGCACATAGCTCTGCAGGAGATTCACAACCAACATATCTATGGAGCACATAGCTCTGCAGGAGATTCACAACCAACAAGTCAACATCAAAGTGCGCAAGTTTAACCATAATCAGTTTGTGGCTGACTACGTGAAAAGCCTTGCTCAGGTTACAGTAAATTACGTCAACCTGTCCTCTCTGAGAAGTAGGTGTGGAGATCTGCGTCATGAAACTAGCGAGATTTGTGGTAGTTGAGCGGCCAGCGAGAAAACCATGTTGATTAGGAATCAATGAGTTTTTCACACTAAAAGACAATATGTTGTGAAGAGCCAGCTCGAAGATCTTTGATGTGGCACATAGTAGAAAAATCGGGCGATAATTAGAAGTATCTGTTTTAGAGCCCGACTTAAATACTGGAATAATAATGATAATAATAATAATAATAATTATGATAATAATAATAACAATAATAATAATAATAATAATATTAATAATAATAATAATAATAATAATAATAATAAGTGGTCTGTTTGAGGCCACTATGTTGCTGAGCAATATTGCACGGGTGACATCAAAAAAGACATCACGTCAGTCAGCAATTATAGTATTATCGAGGGCGTCCACAACGTCTAACGAACAAGCGGAGAAAAGATGGCGCCCCTACGAGTGCGAGCGTCTTATTTACTTACTCTTCCTCCTTGTCTCTGCTTTGCCTTTCGCGGGATTTCGCCACGTTGCATGTTTCCGGTGCGTCTTTTCGACCAGTGTGGTAGCCGACAACGCCTCCGATTTCGGTGCGCTCGAGGAGGCAGGTTTCGAGGAAGTACGACCTGCGGCCGAATCGTCCATGAATGATGGCCACAGATCCTTCAAACCGTGACCTCACCCAAAGAAGACGGGCCCCCTGTAACCATTCGGCGAAAGTGCGAAATCACCTTTTTTCACGACGCCCCTGCGCTTGCGCTCTTCCCTAGCGGCAAAGTGGCGAACCATCTCTTCATCTCGGAGGCTTTGCTTCTGGCAATACCGATTGTCCCGGCCCCTACCGAACCCCTGCCAAAGCGTTAGAGGGCAGCACAGGAAAATGAAAGAGGCGGATTCTCACGAAGGCGCAAATGCGCACATGTGATCTCTAGCGCGCCTTATAGAAAGACTTCAGTCGAGATCAAACACAAGCAATGTATCTCATACTATGAGATATCCTTTTTAAAGCACCCATCAAAAAAGTCGATCAATCGAGTAATCAATAAAACATCACATGGAAAGCAATTAATCGATGAAAGGCTAAATCGACGAACGATTAACGATTAATCGAATAAAAATTTAAATCAACCATCCCTAGTCGCGCGCGGCGGCGCCGGAGTGCGCGGGAGTTGCCCGCTCCGGTGCGTGACATCACTGATCCTCGCGCATGCGCAGCGCGGCACTTGAGGATCAACGCGAAACTGGCTCGGCTAGGCCAGTGTAGCTAACGCTACAAAAGCAAAAAATTACTCTCTGACGCAACCGAAAGCTGCGTCAAGTGCGTAAAATACAATTTCGAGATATATATGTTTGTTTTCAAGCAAAATGAGTCTACCTGCGAGGATTTCTTGTCCTACCAGTAGATTGACCACATCGCTGTTGGGTGACGCTAGCGGTCAATTTTTCACGATTTTCAACATCAAATTAAAAATTCAATTCCTTTGTTATGGAGCAAAAGCATGCTCGTTGTCGCCGATGTGACGAACGATCTTCTCATTTTCACCAGAATCACAAAAATGTTTCGAACGGTAGACAGTCCCTTTAATGACCCGGACGACGACATGAATGCCCCGGACCTTTCCCCTTCTCAAAGCAAGGAACTACGCCTTTTGTTAGCGTCATACCGCGACGTTTTCGATTTCGCTTCGTCGCAGCTTGGGCAAACATCTCTGGTCACCCACTGTATTGATACCGGGGACGCAAGACCCATTCATCGACGTCCTTACCGCGTCTCTGCTACCGAGCGCGGCGTCATTCAAACGGAAGTCGGCAAGATGCTCGCTAAGGACATCGTCGAGCTATCTTCAAGCCCTTGGGCGTCCCCTGTTGTTCTTGTAAAGAAGAAAGACAACATCTGGCGGTTCTGCGTCGACTACCGGCGCCTTAACAGGATCGCCAAGGAAGACGTCTGACCTTTGCCGCGAATAGGCGACGCTCTTCACTCTCTTCATGACGTACGGTGCTTTTCTTCCATAGAACTTCGCTCAGGCTATTGGCCAATTGCTGTGGATGAACATGATCGGGAGAAGACGGCCTCTATTACATCGAATGTGCTCTATCAGTTTAAAGTCAAGCGCTTTCGGTTGTGTAACGCGCCCGCAACATTTGAGCGCATAATGGACTCCCTACTTCGGGGTTTCAAGTGGTCCACATGTCTCGGCTACTTCGACGACGTCGTAGTGGTGCAGAACTATCCATGGTGCGGAGGACAGCCAACTCTTTCTCACATTACGTGGGAATGTGAATTAAGGCCCCCAAAAATTAACTCGCCTCAGATTCCGGCGCAAAAATTCAGAACGGAGCAGTGGGAGATCCTGCTCGCCAGCGAGGAAAAGGAGGCCCCAGTGGCTCTCCTGGAGCAGGCGCGGCGGGCTGTTGAGGCCAGTGGAGCCCTGGACTAGGGGCCCCAACCACCTGCTTCTCAGACCCCTTTTGTTTTTTTAATAAACGTTTTTCAATTCAATGACACTATCGATACTATCGATAGCTGAGTCACTATCGAACTAGCTATGGTAAATAATGCTATCGATAGCGCTATCGATAGTAAGTACTATCGATAGTATAAAATCAACAGCGTCAACTCATTGCAGCATAAACGTGGCTCCCCGCGCGCGTGGTATGTAGTGGAGCCGGAGGACCAGGTTGAAGGGCAAGAAAGTTGACATGCTTGTGTTCTTCACGAGAGGACTTCGCTGACACATGATCATGAAGTCAAACTGTTGAGCTGTAGAGGAAAGGAAGCCGTTACGTATGGTGGAACTGCGCGGCCTCAAACTTAAATTGAATTTTGTTTTCAAAATAAAAAAATTATAAAGAACTCAATTTATTAATTGTAAGGTGTAAATGGTTCCTTTTGAATATGAATTTATTGATGGACATATTCCACCATTTTCACTGCGGATATAATTTATTTCTCTCGACAAAACTTGCTCACAAACTAAGCGAAGCTTATGGTAAGCTATCGCAAATTTTTTTTCCAATACGGCCAGCCAGCAACAGCACCATTATTCGCATCACTATGGATAGTTTGTCACGTGCTTGGAAGGTAAAGAATGCTGCATAAAGACTGGGAAATACGAAGCTCTTTATTTGGGTGAACTTGTGCCCAGAAAATCAAAACTCAAAATACAAGCGATACACGCGGCGCACTGATAGAGGCGAGAACATTCGCCGGCCGTCGAGTAATCTGATAATCGGTGGAACGCTTCGTCTTTTATACATCAGTCATCGCTCCTTACAGCGTTATTGCTGGTGCTCGCGTAATCTCTCGAATAAAATTATCTATTCGCGTCCGGCGCGTAATCTTAACAAAATTATCTCAAACCATGGCCAAGATTCTCAAACAGTGCGGCGCGGTCTGTGTCAAACGCTGCGAACAGTCTTTCTGGGTAAAACCCGAATACATCAAAACAAAGCAATAAACACGCGTGGCAGTAATAACGCTAGTGATGCAAGTCTTTCGCACCGCAGGTCTTCAGCTCAACTCTTCAAAATGCCGCTTTGGCCACCGCGAGATCACCGTGCTCGGCCATCTTGCTGACGCTGCGGGTATACGACCTGACCCTGCAAACATGCGCGCCGTTACTACTTGCCCACTCCACGTTTTTCCAAGGACATTCGCTCGTTTTTTTGGCCTATGCCCGTATTTTCGTCGCTTTGTTAAAGATTTTGCAGCGATTGCGCAGCCCCTCACATGCCTTCTTAAGAAGGACGTCCCCTTCTCCTTGTGGTCCTGCCCAAGCGTCGGTATTTTCTCATCTCGTAAAATAACAGCGCAAAAGACGACGGACGAACACACAGAGAAAAACGAGCGCTGACCTCCAACTGGTTTATTTATGCGGAAACATAGAAATTCGTAGCACTCACATATCACAAGGATCAGAAAATTACATCATGCGCAGAAAATCATTTTCTTTATTAAAAAGAGCTATTGAAGGAGTGCTAACACACTTATCACCAAGCTCATCAATCAAGTCAGCTTCTATGATCTCACGCGTAATCTGTTCTCGGTTTTTAGCGACGACACGCGACTTGACAAACAACGGAACGTACCCGCAGTGATAACAGTGATAAGCTAGATTGCCTTGCTTATGCTTCTCTACATTGTAGTTGTGTTCAGATAATCTAAAATTGAGACACCTGCCCCTCTAGCCAATGTACAATTCACGGCACGATAACGCTATACGGTATACAACGTTCACTGTGCACTGGACAAAGTTAATGTTGTGCTTAATAGTGCATGCTGCAACGTTTCTGCCGTTCGAGTCAGTGATCTTGCAAATCTTGGACAACTTATCAGGTGCAGAGAATGCAACACGAACATTAGCTCGCTGAGCTATTTTTTTCAGATTGTGCGAAAGCGTAGGCAGATATGGAACAACAGTGGTTTTTTTGCTGTTGATCAGCCAACCTGCAAGTTGATTGCTCAGATCTGTGCTCCTTTCTTAGCAAACCCTCAAGTATTGAGGTTAACGAAAACTTTGGAAACCCCGCGTCTGTTAAACAAAGAGCTTGTCTGTTAAGGCTCTCGGTCATGGCATGAGAACATAATTTCTTAAGCGCATTAGTGATACATAGCTTAGCTATGCTTCGCTTGACAAGTTTTGAATGCGCGGAGTCCTACTGAAGTAAAGGTTTGTATGCACGCGGTTCATAAATCCAACAAGTGTGCTGGTCACTGAATGTTAGATTAAGGTCTGGAAATCTGATAGTGTCGTCTATTACTGTTTCATGCGTGACTGGCAGTGGATGCAGAACTTCCTGAAAGATTGTCAATACATCTGCTACGTCGGCTTTCCGCGAAGTGCTGAGATCAAATAATACCAAGTAATCGTCAAAAAATCTAAATTGAATACGTTAATGCTCTTTACGCGCATGGAAATTCGTTTGTCCAGTGAAGCTAAAACTATATCGCTAAGTATGGGTGCAAGGCAGGAACCAATGCACACTCCTTGCTTCTCAATATAAAGGCAGTCCTCCCAACCTACGTAAGTCACGTGCAGGTAAGAAGCGAGTAACTCTAAAAAATTGCTAACAGATAGCCCAGTGGTTTTCTCAAAATTAACGGCAGCAACCTTGTCAATGCTATGTTCAACACACTTCAAAATTAGATCTTCTAGACCTTAAACTAACATTCAGTGACGAGCACATTTGTTGGATTTATGAACCGCGCGCAAACAAAGCTTTACTACAGTATGACTCCGCGCATTCAAAACTTGTCAAGCGAAGCATAGCTAAGCTATGTATCACTAATGCGCTTAAGAAATCATGTTCGCATGCCATGACCGAGAGCCTTAACAGACAAGCTCTTCGTTTAACAGACGCGGGGTTTCCCAAGTTGTCGATAACCTCAATACTTGAGGGTTTGCTTAGAAAGGAGCACAGATCTGAGCAATCAACTTGCAGGTTGGCTGATCAACAGCAAAAAAACCGCTGTTGTTCCATATTTGCCTACGCTTTCGCACAATCTGAAAAAAAAAAATAGCTCAGCGAGCTAATGTTCGCGCTGCATTTTCTGCACCTGATAAGTTGTCTAAGATTTGCAGGATCACTGACTCGAACGGCAGAAAAGTTGCAGCATGCACTATTAAGCGCAAGATTAACTTTGTCCAGTGCACAGTGAACGTTGTATACCGTATACCAATATCGTGCGGAAAATTGTACATTGGCCAGACGGGCAGGTGCCTCAATTTTAGATTATCAGAACACAACTACAATGTAGAGAAATATAAGCTAGGCAATCTAGGTCATCACTGTTATCGCTGCGGGTGCGTTCCGTTGTTTGTCAAGTCGAGTGTCGTCGCTAAAAACCGGGAACAGATTACGCGTAAGATCATAGAAGCTGACTTGATTGATCAGCTTCGTGATCAGTGCGTTAGCACTCCTTCAATAGCTCTTCTTCATAAAGAAAGGGATTTTCTGCGCATGATGTAATTTTCTGTTTCTTGTGATATGTGACTGCTATAAATTTCTATGTACCCGCATTATTAATAAACCAGTTGGAAGGCAGCGCTCGTTTGTCTGTGTGTGTTCGTCCGTCGTCGTTTGCGCTGTTATTTTGCGATCATGAGCAACCAACTAGCCCGATTTATCGTCATTGTGAAGTTTTCTCATCTCGTTGACCTACTCACATCGCCCCCTGTGTTGGCTCATTTCGGCACCCACTGAAGTACGTACTAATGCTAGTGGTCATGGCATCGGCGCTGTTCTCGGCCAAAGTAAACGTGGTCAGGATTGGGTTATTGCATACGCCAGCCGCCTTCTTTGCGCAGCTGAACGAATTTGTTCAATAACAGACAGACAGTGACTCGCTCTTGTTTTGGCCGTCGGAAAATTTCGTCCTTATATGTACGGCAGACCCTTCACCGTTGTCAGTAATCATCACGCCCTCTGCTGGCTGTCTTCTCTTAAGGATCCCAGTGGTCGCCTTGGTCGTTGGGCATAACTACTTCAAGAGTACACGAGCACTGTCGTCTACAAGTCTGGCCGCTTGCATCATGCCGACTGCCTGTGCCGTTATCCCGTAGACCCATCAGAACCTTCGGCGAACGATACCATTCAATCTGTGCTCGCAATAAATGGCCTCTGCAACATCTCTGCTGAGCAGCGCTATGACTCGACTATCCGCAAGATCATTGGCCGCCTCAACTCACCGACTCCTGACTCCTCCCTGCGTCTCTTCGTGCTACGCGATTGCACCTTGCTTCGTCGCAGTTTCATACCTGACGGTCCTGACCCCTTGCTTGTGATTCCGGCACACCTTCCTTCGACTGTTGTGGTCCAGCTTCATGATGTGCCGACAGCGAGGCACCTCGGATTTTCCCGCACCTACGATTGTGCACGCCGTAGTTCCTACTGGCCAGGAATGTATAGGTCGGTACGCCGTTACGCGACCTCGTGCGACCTTTGTCAGCGCCGGAAGAAGTCAACACTCCCGCCTGTTGGCCGTCTTAAATCACTTGACATCCCATATGAGCCGTTTCATCGTGTCGGTCTCGACTTGCTTGGTCCGTTTCCTACGTCCGTCTCTGGAAATCGATGGATCGCCGTTGCCACGGACTATGCTACACGGTTTGCAGTTACTCGCGCAATTCCAACCAGCTGCGGGACCGACGTAGCAGACTTCTTGCTCCATAACGTCATCCTTCAACACGGGGCACCACGCCAGCTCTTGACAGACCTTGGCAGACAATTTATTTCCAGGGTCGCAAATGACATCCTCACGTCTTCCTCGACCAAACATTAATCTAACCACGGCCTACCATCCACAGACGAATGGCTTGACGGAGCGGATGAACCGAACCATTGCCGACATACTAGCAATGTACTACGTGTCGGCCAACCACCAAGATTAGGATACATTACCTTCGGTGCTGAGAACTGATAAAGAATTTCATTACCTTGAGAATCAATAATTTCCAGGTAGCACACGTGTTAAGGTCCGGTTAAGATAAAGAAAGAGGGCGTGGGGGTGCGTGCTAGATAGTATGTTGACATGATGGTGCTCTTTACGAATGCGTGGTGGTGTGCCAGGGAAAACCGCTTTTTAATAAACTTCAGTTGTAAGTCCAGCGTTGTCCTGTGCGTTTCCTTTCTTGTGCTCGTGTTTGAAATTGCTGGAACCCTTCAACACTCACCTTTTGTGACGTTCGCGCATAACACGTCCCGGCACGAGACGGCTGGTTATTCGCCTTTCTTTCCCTTATTCGGCCGGAATCCAACGTTGCCTATGGACACGATGATGCCTCCTTTCATGTACCCACCTACTGAGTACGCTCAAGAAGCTATTGCCCGCGCTAACCATACACGTCAAGTTGCGCGCTTTCGGTTAACCAAATCGCAAGCGGGCCAACAATCTTGCTAAGATCACCGTCACAGAAACGCCCAATTTCTTCATTAACATCTTGTCCTTCTTTGGTCTCCACCATGCCATGTTGGGCTTTCTGGAAAGCAACTCTTCCGGTGCATCGGACCATACCGTGTATGCCGCCAAGTTACCGACGTGTATAAAATCGAGCCATTGTGTTCGTCCTCGTCTACTTAGCTCCGCACCAACATTGTTCCCGTTGCCCGTCTGATGCCCTATCATATACCGAAACCCACCCAAGCGTGTGTATAGTGACCATTCTCACGACCGTCTTTGCCAGGGTGCACTGAGTCGGTGCATTCACGGCCGTAGAGTAATGGTATGCAACAGGATAGAAAGTTGGAAAGTTGGGCTAGTTGGTACAAATGCATTCTCGATGCAGCGCTAAAAGCCAGAGACTAAGAAGGAACATTCACACAGGACAAACGCCGTCCCGACACTCAAAAGTGATAAAGAATGGAATAGCGTATTCCGCTCTGAAGTCTACATTGGCAAAGCCTTGAGAACATGACATGGAGCGTAGTTTCTTAACACAGATCCAGAGACTTCAACAAGCGGGTTACTAACAGTGTGCTGTCTAGTTGTTCGCGACGCTGTTCGGGAAGGGCGCTGCTGGCACCTTACGACGGCCACCCGGCGCCTATAGTATAGATGGCTTCCACTGACGTCACTGAAACAGCCACGTTGGAGCACCAACATGGAGGGACGCGAACTTTGTGATGTCACTTTAGTGTTATCAGTACATCGAATTCTGGTTCCTTATTTATATTCGTGCACAGAAGCCTAATAACGTTCCAGCGACGTCGTTATCACACTGAAGCAGTTTAATCGTCACGTGATTATGCTGCCTCGGCGTCACCTAAGCCGCCACGTTGGAGCCAAGTTATGCGTCCATGACGTCATGTGCAAGCTATCACTACACGGTTATGATATTGTCACGGGGTCGTGACGTGCACGCAGGCAGCAGTGTCCAAGATGAAACTTTATTTGCTCAAACTTGTGGCAGAGAAGCGGTAAGTCAAACTACAAGCAACACACACTGTGGACTGATGGCGGAACCGAGCGTCGGCCGTCGATAGACTGCTCTGCGGTAAGGCGCGTCGGCATTTATACGTGCGACGTCGAACATTCCAGCCTTATCGCTGGTGGCCGCGCTAGTTCCAGCATAGACTCAGCTGTTCGCGTTTCCACCCTCAATTTTTATAGATGATCCTATAGTCGTTGATAGCCTAAGAATAGATATAAGCTCCGCCCACGAGGCCGCATTGCTCATATTTTGCACGCCTCCGCACCGCAAACGAAGTAGTTCCTAAACAATGGCAGTAATTTTCACGCATATAAACCTTATTTTGCAATATTGCAATAATAATGAAATAAAGAAAGCAAAGCTGGATAAGATAAATTGAAGGCACGGAGTTCAGCATCAGCATAACATATGTGTGTTGTTTAAATCGAACCCCCTGCCGCGTTCATCTCGGAGTCAATACGAAGAAGTAATATACATCTCAAAGCTGTTGTTTCTGAGCAGTACCTATTATGGCATTAAAACAGGTAATGCCAGATTTAACATAAAGCTTAAAATAAAGGAATCGTTATTTGATGGTTTCACAGAACAAAACCGGGACATTAATCATATTTGATAAGGTACTTTGTAATTTTTGCGGAATTTTCGCTGCCATTTTTATTCACTGTCTGCTATAACTATGGCAACTGTGACACAACGCGAAGTATCGCGAAGTGGTCTGAGATTGCCTTTGTGAGTCTCGACTCGGGTGTTGCCGTAAATTTCGCATTTGCGTCTCTAGTCGCCGTGGTTGTCATCGTGTTTGAGGAAGACGTCAAGGCTTCATTTGACGCTTTCTTTCAGCGAATTAAAAGCGTGTAGCACAAATGGCGTTTAACTGTGGGGGCCATTGCATGTGTTGCCGTTACCTTCACGCCAATGAGATGTACGCGGCTAAATTAGCATTGTCTAAAAGCCTTACGTGGGATTGTTTCTCGCTTCGACACTTGCACTGGCCCTGCCATTACGCCTTAAGCCCTTGAACGTTCAAGTTTTGAATTATTTATTATTTATTTATCACATACCTGCGTCGCCCCAGTGGGCATTACAGCAGGGGGGCCCACTTTTGCTAGTAGAGGGGCTTCTACCTTCTCTATATGTGTGTGCCTGTGCGAAGATATATATATATATATATATATATATAATATATATATATATATTATATATATATATAATGGCAACTAACAGACAGCAATGCCAAGGAAAGTATAGTGGGTGTTATTTGTTGTAATTAGAATATAAATGTGAAGAAAGATAACTTGCCGCCGGCATGGACCGAACCTGCGACCTTCGCATAACGCGTCCGATGCTCTACTACTGAGCTACGGCGGCGGTCTCTCCGTCCACTTTATAGGGTATATATGTGAATTGAGACTTAGGAGTGTCAGTCAGCGTCATATATATATAATATATATATATATATATATATATATATATATATATATATATACGTAGATTGTGAAGAGGCTGTCATCGGTTGCCGTAAGAAAAAGGATACACGCTTCTCAAAAGACAGTTCATTGTCAACGTTTCGATCAGAGACCCGTCTTTATCAAGGCAAAATTTATGAGGCTTCGATGCGCTTTTATAGCATCGTCCTCCGTGCAGGCAGAGCGAGAAAAAAATGTAGATATGAAAACATCAGTAGCCAAATGACCACACGTATACACTCGGACATAGAAAAAACACGTGCAACCTTGAAGAAAAGAAAAAAAGAAAACATATAGATGTCTATATAGATAATCTCGCTGGACACAATCATTAAGTACATTCCTTTCGTACATTGTCAAACCCCACCTCTCCGGCTCCCCCCTCCTCATTTGTTCGTGAAGCATAGTGATAGGGCGAGGCTTCACAAGAAGGGATAAGCGCTTAAAAATGGGTCTATGCACTATAAGCTTCACGAGTTTAATATAAACAGATTATCACTGCGTAATACATGCACACAATACGCGCGAAATGCTAAAAAACGCACGTTAGACAAAAACAAGTATTCCATATATGATATCGTGAAGTACGACGCAACGCCATTAAAAACAAAAGCTTTTATTTTTTCACTCAATAATAGATTTAGCGCCGTCACTTCAGTTACGATCACGATCCATGCAGTCGACGTGTAACAGCGAGCATATCCTTTCACAGTTTGTAGACAACGATTACCTCGCACGGCGTTTCTCATTGCAAGACGTTCGTGCATCGAGCGCGATACTTACGCGATGAGCACTTCAACCTAGCACATCATTCTGGGCTGGTAGAACTGAATTCCATTAAGACGACGCGACTGCGCCATTAGGCACACATCACATAATCACACACGCACCAGATGACCACAATTATCTTCTTATAATGCACACACCACTGCATATTCTCGACACCAGGTTTGTTTACTTTCGCATTGTGTTGCGCTAACGGGCTATGTTGGTCGCTTTCTTTCTCTCACGCTTTGTCCGCACATATGTCAGTTATATAGGCACACAGCACGCCGCATATCACAATATATCACCAAAATTCCCACGTTGCGAGCTCCAAGTAACAGACACACACACACGCGCACATGTGGCAACGCTAATGCCATGGCTTTTGCGGGCGGTAAATCGTACACAGACGCGCATATTCAGACTTCACTTTCACCTCACTGCACACGAATGAACGCGACGACAATCGCCGATGTGGTGACCCTAAGGCGATGTGCTTGGTGTATCCGAGCGATGGAGGGAACACACGCCGTGTTGCAACTTGACGCTGCCGAAACAACGAAACGCGCTAAAGCGTTGTAAAACACTCCGAGCTGCTGCCGCTTCGGTGCACTTCAAATGCGGCACAGTCACAAGCTTCTACTGCATCGGATGACGACCGGCGAGGATGATGCTGCTGGGTACGTGCGGATAACAGTAGGAAATAGTTTCTTCTGGAAGAAACAAACACCGCAGGAAATTCGAATTGATTGATCTCGGTGTCGGTCTCGGTGCAGCGGTACCTCGCCTCTCGTCGCGAAAGGCGCCATGTTGCGTTTTTCATTGGTTCATCTTAACCGTTACGTCATGGTAAAGAGCGGCCGTAGTTGGACGCGCATAATACAAATGAACAGTGGTACAGTTTACTTTTTATTCTTAGCTTGTCACCGACTATAAAATAATCTGGAACGTTCCAAGACATTCTGGCGCGGCTTGCACGAGGCAGTTGTAACAAGTGTATGGGGTCTCTAACATAAAACAAAGAAATAAAGGAGGTCGAGTGGCATTGCCCCGCTCTGAAAAGGCATCCTCCCGATGCTTAAAACAGAAGTGAAGCGCAATAATAAAGGAAAAAGTACAGTCCGCTAAAGCGCAATAAACAGCTTAAGGCAAACGACATGACCGACTTCAGGTCGTAAGCGGCGCCGTTGAGAGTTCGCAAAGCCGTCCTAGGATAACCTCGTAGTCCACGGTGCTGAGACGTCGGAGCACCTTGTATGGCCCGAAGTATCGCCGAAGAAGCTTCTCGCTAAGTCGCCGTCGGCGTATCGGCGTCCACACCCGCAAGAGGTCACCGGCTTGGTATTCCATGCGGCTTGGTATTCCAGGTGGGCGAGCTGTCGAGATTCGTCGGCGCGTTGCAAATAGGCGGTGACGTCCTCATTGTCTTCGTCGGTGGCAGTTGGTAGCATTGCGTCGAGCGTCGTTGCTGGGCTCCTTCCCTATACCAACTTTTCTGGAGTCTTCTGCGTCGTGTCTAGTAGTGCCATGTTGTGTGCGAAGGACGCATACACAAGGATGCAATCCCACGTCTAGTGCTCGACGCGGACGTCCATGGCCAGCGTGTCGGCGATGGCCTTATTT
Organism: Rhipicephalus sanguineus; assembly: GCF_013339695.2. Lineage (NCBI taxonomy): Eukaryota > Metazoa > Arthropoda > Arachnida > Ixodida > Ixodidae > Rhipicephalus > Rhipicephalus sanguineus. The sequence goes on along the minus strand of NW_023615822.1, from coordinate 608,898 downwards.
AGACGCTCGATGAGGCCATTGGTCTGAGGGCGATAGGCGGTGGTCCGGCGGTGGCTTGTCTGCCTGTATTCCAAGATCGCGTGAGTTTGGTCCGCGATAAAGGCCGTAACACTCTCAGTAATGAGGACCACTGCGGCGCCCTGACGCAGGAAGATGTTTTCAACGAAGAACTTGGCTACCTCAGCAGCACTGCCTTTGGGCACCGCCCTTTTCTCGACGTAGTGCGTGAGGTAGTCGGTAGCAACGACGATCCATTTATTTCCGCAATTGGACGCCGGGAATGGCCCCAGTAAGTCCAACCCGATTTCCTGGAACGGCCGCCGGGGTGGCTCGGTAGGCTGCAGAAGACCGGCCGGACTAGTCGGCGGTGTCTAACATTGCTGACAGTCTCGGCAGGTCTTCACGTAACGACCGACGTCGGCAGCAAGGCGTAGCCAGTAGCACTTTTCGTGAATTCTTGCTAGCGTGCGGGAGACACTGATGTGTCTAGCCGTCGGGTGGTCGTGCAGAGCCTGGAAGACCTCTCGTCGCAATGTCGTGGGCACCACGAAAAGGTAGTCGGCTCGAACCGGCGAGGAGTTCTTCTTTAGAAGGATTGCGTTGCGCAAGAAAAAAAACGACGCCGGTCTCCGCGTGAATACCTTCGGAACAACGGCGGACCTGCCCTCGATGTATTCCACGCGGCCCCTGAGTTCCGGTTCGGCTCCCTGTCATTCAGCGAAGTCGTTGGCACTTATGGTTCCCAAGAAGCAGTCGTCATCTTGGTCGTCCTGCGGCGGTGGGTCGACGGGGGCACGAGACAGGCAGTTGGCGTCAGAGTGCTTTCTTGCGGACTTGCAAACTATTGTAAAATATTGTCGAATTCTTGAATCCGCGGACAACACCGTGCAAGGCGGCCTCAAAGGTCCTTCAAGTTAGCTAGCCAACACAAGGCGTGGTGGTCGCTCGCAACCTTGAAGGGCCTGCAATAGAGGTAGGGGCGAAACACTGACGTAGCCCACATGTCAGCCCAAAAGACACTCCTTTTTCGTTGTGGAATACTTGGCTTCTGCCTTGGATAGAGACCAGCTAGCATAAGCGATAACGCTTTCAAGTCCACCAGCCCTTTGCACAAGAACGGCGCCGAGTCCTACGCCGCTTGCATCGGTGTGTATTGCTGGCGGCCGGCGAGCAGTATGACGTGAGTGGTGGCGGCGGAATTGCGGCGGTGCAGCGTCCTGACGTGGGCGGGGAGGGGGAGCGATACGGCGGGCCGCGGCTGCGTAGCTCATAGATTGTGGCTCAGGCTGTGCTGGTTCAGGTGCTCTCAGAAATTGCTGAATTTCCTGGGGTACGACGTAGGCGATCAAGTCCACTTGAGGCTGGGAGGAGGGCAAATATTTACGCAGCTCCTCCGGCATGATGGCTCTGATGGGGTGCGCAGGTCATTCAAATGCAGCGCCGAAACCTCCCTGTACGTCGTCGTAGGAATGCGGTGGTTGGACTGCCTCGTACGCATTTACAGCGTCTTCTCGATAACTCATGCTTCTGTCAGCAATTCCTGAACGGTCTTGCGTTGGTTACGCATCAGCCCACCGAAGAGTTCTCGCTTGATTCCTCGCATGAGAAAGCGGACTTTCCTCGAGCATGTCGGGGTCAGCGTGGCGGAACAGTCAGTTTATTTCTTCCATGAAGATGGCGACGTTTTCGTTCGGGTGTTGCGCCCTGGTCGCAAACAACGACGCGGCCCTTTCCTTTCGGAAGACGCTCGTGAGCGTCGCCAAGAAAGTACATCAAAAGAGGTCCCAGGTTCAGTGGTGCGGAGTCCCGAATCTCGTACCATGCACTTGCTGCGTCTTGCAGGTAAAAGTACACATGGCGCAGCTTGTCGTCGAAGTTCCAGTTCTTCAATGTCGAGACCCTTTCAAACGTCTCCAGCCAGGTTTCGGGGTCTTCACAAGGGGAAGCACGGAATGTCGGCGGCTCCTTGGTGGCTGCATCGCTATCGCTACAGGGGACACTGCGGGCGTCATCGCCCGTGTTGTCTTCGTCACTGTGGCTTTGGCTTGTCCGGTAGGGGTCTGTATTGCGGGGGTAGACCTTTCAGTGTGCGGCTGGCTCGACTGTCTCTGAAGGTGTCGGTGTCTTCTTCACGACGTGGGCTGGGTTGACGGCTTGAAGGGGGCGTCGGGAACATGAAGGAAGAGCACCTCCACCAGATGGCACAGCGCCGTGACGTGGGCGCATGCAGCAGTCGGCTTGTCCAAGATGAAAAACTTTATTTGACCCAACGTGTGGCAGGGAAACGGAAAGTCAAACTACAAACAATACACACTGTGCACTGACAGCGGCGAACAGAGCGTCGGCCGCCGATAAACCCTTATGAAAATGAGTCTTGAATGTCTAATGTCGACAAAGTGCGCTCCTAATGAGTCACTAGACAGACATTAGACATGCAAAGCCTAATGTCGTTTAACATTAAGTGTACATCAGAGAGTCAAATGACCATGTGCATTTTAATTTCTGGTGACTGAAGTGTTCAGACTTTCAGTTGCCGTTCCTAATGTCAAAACGCGCATCACACCAAAGAAGATAAAAGCCTTAATTGCCACCGTAAAATCAGTTTATCACAATAGACAAGTTCGTCTTTCAGAGAATACACGCAATAAACAATTTGTGTTGCAATGTACACAAATATTGTGTTTCAGTAGAATGCGTAAATATTTTACATAAATCGCCCATGCACCGGCGATCGAAGAATTGCTGACGACCGCAGCAAGGTTCATTATACTACCTGTCGTATATATAGAAGTAAGCATTTCCTTATTTTAAAAAAGCATGAATCGATCGCATAGGCAAATATGAACAGATATGATCGAGTGACACTGCAAACACTCGCTCAGGGGCCCGTGTTGCCCATTTGTCCAGTAGAATTTAACGAAGGAGAGTGGGAGTTCCCCGCACGGCGTCGCGAAGGATTTTGGGGGGCGGAGAAGAATTGGAACTGTGGACAATGGGTGACGTATAGAAAAAAAACATTGCTGATCCCTCCGTCATAGGAATCAGAATAACACGAAAGTAAAGTGCGCCCTTACAGAAGTAACTGAATCTTTACTGTACATTGATATAAGAGAGTTTGCAAAATGTATATTGATGTCTCGCAGCTGTAGCACCCTTTAACGCGGATGAACCCACTTTGATGATTGGTGGTACGTCTCCATCCTGACGACTAACGTCCATGCTAAATGATTAAACAAACCCTTGTGGTAGCTGTAGTAGTTAACGGTGAAAGCGTAATCAGAGAACGAGGGGTGATAGCCAGAGGAGAGTCGCATATTGGACGCAGAACTTGGTCGCCATCCCGCGGCATGTTACAATGTGATTGAACACCACGGCCGGACTAGAGGGAAACGCAAAGCGCGTCGTGCCGCCCCGGTAGCCCGGCTGCGATTTTTCTCGGGGTGAGCGCGTGAGCGGGGAACGCGGTGTTAGAGCCAGGTGAGGCCGGCGCGCGTCGCAGAGCTATTTTTGGTTTGGATTAGCGTGATGCAATGAGCGAGGCAGACACTTTTACAGTCCGATGATCTCGTGCTGTATACTGCACGAGATCATCACCTGAAGCCACTTGTACGATGGCTTCTCACTTCGGAAATAGAACTGGTTTAAACATAACGTTCATCGCCTAGCCTTCTCATTATGCAGGTAGAGACGAAGTAACTCTTCAGGAAACTCAGTAATAACTGGCATGTAGTACGCGGGGAGGAAGATATAAAAACACGCTGCGGCTCCACATGCGCGCGCGGTGCTCTGCAGTGGCGTGTGTTTGTGGCTTTCTCCGCGACTACCGCACCGCGCTTGTTTTTGTTAGAAGTTAGTTGCACTATGGTTAGGATTTTAATCTGACAGTGCAAGGTCGTTGCTACGAGAAACGAACTTGCGTTGGGTGAACCCACTTGAAGATAACATAAGTCAGTGAATGGACCATTTGCAAAAATCTGCAAGGCGGCTTTACTGGAACGTTGTTTTCCAACCAAAAGCTCTCCGTCGCAGACTGGTTTTCTCGCTCATTGTACTTTTACCGCTCCTGATTTCAGTGAAGGCACGCGAGTACGACAAAACGACCTCTTTCTCCAACAATTACTGTGGGGCCGCCTCGTACGAACCCTCAGCCTTCGCTAGGTGGACAAGGCACCCGTCGTTCGTAAGAAAAAAAAGGGAGGTTGGGGTAGAGAAGCAAAAACAGAATGAGCGAGAAAAGGAGTCAGGGATTGAGAATATTTGGTTGGAAAACAACCTTGCAGGAAAGCCGCCTTGCAGATTTTTGCACATGGTTCATTACGTTATATTCTGGTACTTACACCATGTGTACAATAATTTGAAGTAGCACAAGATGTTTATAATCATCAATTCTAGACAAATATGCCAGTTAGTTGCGTTTGGCAAGGTGCCTTTTGTTGCGATATTTGTGTTTGAGAAAAATGATGTGAAATATTTGTCCCGTCGTTATAGTTGTTTCCTGAAGCATACCGGTTTATATTAACAGAAGTTGTTTTAATGGTTAAGCAGCACTGTTCCAAGGGCTTTTTATCCACTGTGCTGGGGTGGAAAAGCACACCTCAATTATGTGCTTATCTAAAGTTCATGCTTCTTTTGTGAGCTTTTCTTAAGGCAGCATGAAACATACAAAAGATCTCTTATTTGCAGGTTGTGCGACTAAGATGTAGCATTCATTGTGAGAATGCTACATTAATTTTATGAAGTAATTATTAGGGGAAACAAATCTAAATTCTCATATGTAACTATGTGTGCAAAGGTTTACAGAAGGCTGGCAAGAGTGGTTAACGGTTTTTTTTGGATGGCGTGCAGCACTACAAGTTCAAATCAATATTCCAGGCATTGAGTGGCTTTAACACGACGAGAACTACTTTCCTGAATGGCTCAAATTCATCATATTATACCATATGTAAAGCTCGGCATTATGGAGTGTGCACATGGGCCACACATACTCTTATTTTATCAATTTATGCATTTTATCTTGTGTAGCAGAGCTGATGTAATTTTCGTCATTTAAATGACCTATATGGCAATCTGCGTTCTCCAACCACACAGTGTTTACTAAGTAAATAAATTTCTGAAAGTTCGGCTTGCAATGGCACCATTACAGTTGTCTGCCATGCGCCGTTGCTCAGGTTATACCTGTTCTTATAGCGCAATCTGAGTCCATCATTCAAGGCCCTTGTTGGTATATAAACATAGACTTGCCTGAATACGTTGTATGTATTGTGTGTCAGCTGTAAGATCTGTGTGGCACGCCAACTCATGAATGTTTTCTGGTATCCTTTACATATGTACCCGGTGATCTCACCAGTTCGTGGAACTGAAGCAGACGACAGCTTGCAGAAGAAGATGGGAGCGTTCTACCTGTGAGCCTGGTTGAGCCTATATTTTATGGTAGTGCATTTCTTTCAATCTTTACAAGAAGCTTGGACATGTTGCATCTGTTCATTTTTTTAGGGACTTCCAAGATCAAAGAAACACGACCCTAGACGTATACATATAGAACTCCATTAATGTATACTTGATGCAGGACTTGGCCTTCTGTGTTGTGTTCCTGTTTTCTAAAAGGATTTGCTGAAAGTTTTGATTGGAAATGCGATATAACATGCAATTTTGACTAGCTCTAACTTCACAAAAGTGTTTTATGTCAGCTACCTGCACCGGGCCTTGGCAGCACATCTAAGTGTTCTAAGGTGCATGATGTGTAGGATAAAGTTTTCTTTGCAACTCTTATATTTTTACTGCGATCTTTTGTGCAGGATACACATGCATGGATACATATACATGGATTCCCTACAAGGATCATGCGCATCAAAAGCAATCTATCGTCAATGTTAAGTAGGGAGATTAAACGAAAGGAAGATATGGCAGGTGTGCACCATATTTTCTGTCATTTAACCTCTGCATGTTTCCGAGTCAATAAATATTTTTATTCATTTTCTTTTGTTGAGAAATGTCTTTGTACAGTACAAGTGTGTAGAAGGTGCATGCATGCACTTTTGTATGATGCTTGGCTGCGTGTGTATCAACAAACACATAGTTTTGATGTGTCCTTATGAGCGACTTTCTTGTGAGTATGAAATATCCTGTTTGCAGTGACCTTCGGCCAAGCTTGTGCTTCGTGGCCAACGACATCGATAACATTCCTGAAACAGACTAACAGGCGTTTATTGACGGCTGGATTGACGGCGACGATGCACAACAGTCACGACGGAGCGCAGACTTTCACGAGCACGAGCACGAGGGGCGTGCTCTCCGAGAAGAGGCGAAGAGGGCGACCCACTAGAAGGCGCTGGGGAGGACGGCCCATTACAACTTTCCAATGCTTCTTTACAATTACCCCGGGTACGAAAAGGGAGCCGTCTGGCGACCTAGCAGCTGGTCACTATGAGCGGGTCATGGTAGGGCTTGAGGCGCTCCACGTTGACAATGTCGGGCCCTCGACGGCGCATATCGGAAGATGGGTCGATGGGTTCAATCAGGTAGTTGACCGGGGATGTGAGTTCGACGACACGGTAGGGGCCTTCGTATTTGGGCAGCAGTTTGGAAGAGAGGCCAGTTGCAGTGGTAGGGACCGAGAGCCATACGAGGGCTCCAGATATGAACGTGGCTGCAGAAGTGTTGGTCTCACCGCGGATACTTTTCTGCCGCTCTTGGTCCGGCGTAGTAAAGGTCTTCGCAAGCTCGCGACACTCCTCAGCAAGTCTGGCTGTGGCCGAAATAGGCGCACACTCAGATCGATCCGGCTTGTATGGAAGGATTGTGTCGATTGTGTTCGACGGGTGCCTGCCGTACAATAGGAAAAATGGTGAGAAACCAGTGGGGCTTTGAGGGGCGGTATTGTAGGCGTAGGTGACGAAAGGTAGAATGGAATCCCAATTTGTGTGATCGGCGGCGACATACATCGAGAGCATGTCGCCGAGCGTGCGGTTAAAGCGTTCCGTGAGCCCATTCGTCTGCGGGTGGTAAGCAGTAGTTTTGCGGTGAACAACGTTGCACTCTTTGAGGATGGCTTCGACGACTTCCGACAGGAAGACACGGACTCGATCGCTCAGCAGCTCCTGGGGTGGACAGTGGCGCAGCATGAACTGGCGGAGCAGAAAGGAGGCTACATCGCGCGCTGTAGCCGCTGGGAGGGCGGTAGTTTCGGCGTATCGCGTAAGGTGGTCTACAGCGACGATGGCCCAGCGGTTACCAGCCGAAGTCAGAGGGAGTGGCCCATACAAATCGATGCCAACGCGCCCAAACGGCCGGTCAGGGCAAGGTAAAGGTTGCAGACCTGCTGGTGACTGGTGCGGTGAAGTTTTGCGGCGCTGACAATCGATGCAGGAGCGGACGAACTTCTATACGTAGCGGTACATCCCTCGCCAAAAGTACCGTTGGCGAATGCGGTGGTATGTTTTCGATACCCCAGAGTGCGCACAGTGCGGATCAGCGTGGAACGATTCGCATATTTCAGAACGCAGACTGCGGGGTATTACTAGTAGCCACTGGCGGCCGTCGGCGTTGTAATTGCGTCGGTGGAGGAGGTCGTCGCGAATGGCGAAATGGTGGGCTTGGCGACGCAACGCGCGATTGGATGGTGTTCCCGAAGGATCAGTGAGCAAGTCTAGCAGTGAAGCGATCCATTGATCCTTGCGCTGTTCGGTAGCGATAGTGTGAATGTCGATGGAAGAAACGGCATTGTGAGACATTGAGCTGTGGGGATTGTCGTCAGGCAAGGGGGAGCGCGAGAGTGCGTCGGCGTCAGCATGCTGGCGTCCTTTGCGGTACAGCACGCGGATATCGTAGTCCTGTAGGCGAAGTGCCCAGCGGGCGAGGCGGCCTGATGGATCCTTCAATGATGACAACCAGCAGAGTGCATGGTGGTCGGTGATGACATCAAATGGGCGACCATACAAATAAGGTCGAAACTTCGTAAGGGCCCAGATGATCGCCAGGCATTCCATTTCGGTGACGGTGTAATTGGTCTCGGCTTTGGTGAGCGTACGACTTGCATATTCCACGACATATTAAGGGAACCCTGGTTTGCGCTGCGCAAGGACAGCGCCAAGGCCAACACCGCTGGCGTCTGTGTGTACCTCTGTAGGGGCCGTAGGGTCGTAGTGGCGGAGTATGGGAGATGACGTCAACAGACGACGGAGCTTCGCAAAAGCGTCGTCGCACTCTGACGACCATGAATTGAGGGACCCGTTACTTCTGAGGAGCTTCGTCAGCGGCGATATGACAGTCGCGAAGTTTCGAATGAAGCGCCGAAAGTAGGAACACAGTCCTACGAAACTGCGCAGTTCTTTGACGGACGTAGGTTTGGGGAACTCGGTCACGGCCCGAAGCTTGGCTGGATCGGGAAGAATACCGTCCTTGGACACGACGTAACCGAGTATTGTCAGCTGCCGTGCTGCAAATCGGCACTTCTTTAGATTCAGTTGTAGACCGGCGGCGCTCAAACGCGTCAAAACATGCCGCAGGCGTTGAAGATGCGTGGAGAAGTCCGGAGCGATAACAACGACGTCATCGAGGTAGCGCAAGCATGTGGGCCATTTCAGGTTGCGCAGAACGGTATCCATCATGCGCTCAAACGTCGCGGGCGTATTGCACACCCCAAAGGGCATGACGTTGAATTCGTACAAGCCGTCGGGTGACAAACGCTGTCTTCGGTCGAGTGTCATGAGCCATGGGGACTTGCCAGTACCCTGAGCGCAAATCGAGCGATGAAAAGAACTCTGCTAATTGCAGGCTGTCAATCGCGTCGTCTATTCGCGGTAGTGGATACACGTCCTTACGAGTGATCTTGTTGAGTCGTCGGTAGTCCACACAGAACCGCACAGAGCCGTCCTTCTTCGCAACAAGAACGACAGGAGACGCCCAGGGGCTGTTAGAGGGTCGAATAACATCTCGTCGAAGCATGTCGTCGACTTGCTCGTTGATTACACGGCGTTCTGTGGGAGATACGCGATATGGACGTTGCCGCAGTGGCGGCTGGGCGACAGTGTCGATGCGATGCGTAACGGCCGAAGTGCGGCCGAGAGAAGTTTGAGCGACATCGAAAGAAGAGCGAAATTCGTCCAACAGGCCCAGAAGCTGGGAACGCTGGACCGGTGTAAGGTCGTCAGCAATGGAGGAACCAAAGACATCAGCGGGTGATGAACCAGACGTCGAAACAGCGCCGAGCGTACTGGAACTGTGGCAGTGCATTTCATCTGGTTCCTCCATAACTTGTGCGTCTTCGAGGGGTTCCACGCTGCCGAGACATTCCCCTCGGACCAACGTAACACTGTACGGAGATGGGTTGATAACAAAAATTGACGTACTGCCCTGAGTGACATCCACGGTCGCGAAAGGCACCAGCATGCCTTTCGTCGTGCAAACACGGTCAGATGGCGAGAGAAGGGCAACGGTGTCGAAGAGACTGGCGCAGTACACGGACACCGCCGTCGACGAGTTTGCAGGCACCTTGGTGTCGTCTTTGACAAGTACCTTGCCCGCAGCCGATGGACTGTCTGCCGGCGCCAATTCAGAGAATGGTGAGAGCTCTATTTCGGCTGGTGCGCAATGAATGACGGCGTCGTGGCGGGAGAGAAAATCCCATCCTAGGATGACGTCGTGAGAGCAGGCATGAATTATGATCAATTCGACGGCGTACAGAGCGTCCTGAATAATGACGCGAGCTGTGCACACCGCTGTTGGGTGAATACTTTGGGCGCTGGCTGTACGGAGGGAGAGCCCAGAAAGCGGCGTCGTCACATTTCGCAGTAGTCGGCTAAACTTGGCGTCCATAACGAATACGGCGGCTCCAGTGTCGATAAGGGCATATGCGCGAACACTGCCCACGAACACGTCATTCACGTTCGAGGGGCTTCGCTTAGGGCTTTCGAAGTTCGATAGCGTCGCAGCCCTTGCCTCGTGGACTGCGACGACTAGTTTTTCTGGTCGCGTGAGCCCGGACGTGGCCGCATCGGCGACAGTGAGCGACGTCGTGGAGACGGTGAACGGCGGGTAGATGGTGCGGGGCGGGACGTCGGTGACATAGGCGGCGCTTGGTCATAATAAGGGCTGCTTGATGAGCTGGTGAGGGTTGATGCGACCCGAGGCGACTGCACGCGATTGCAGCAGCGTGCGACGTGACCGGCGCAACCGCACGCAAATCAAATGGGCCGGTTGTCGGAAGTGTGCCAGCGGTTCGCGGGTCCCATCCATGTCGCAGAACGGGATGTACGAGGCGGCTGCTGATATCAGTGCATTGTGGGCAGCAGTCGGGGCCTGGGGACGACGTCGACGTATGTAGGCGGCACAGCCGCGTCGAAGGCCTGTGGTCCGACGACGGCTTCGGCGTAACTCCACGGGCCAGCCACATGAATCGCTGGGGGCGTCCTGGCTACAGCTTGCGCGTAGCTTAGTGGTGCAGGCACTAGAGGCGGCTGGTGGTATTCGGGAATGACCTCCGCGATTTCTTGCTGAATCGCTCGGCGGAGAGGAGGTAGAAGTGTAGTTGGCGGCTGGTCAACATGCTGCGGTGGAGTGAAAGCCAGTAGAGAGACCTGGCGGGCAATTTCCTCACGCACGAACGACTTGATTTCGGCGAGCAAGGTGGAGTGGTCAGGAATTGCCGACAAGCCTGCGAGATCAGCATCGCGTGATGGCGGTCGACGGGTCATCAAGCGCTGCCGGCGCAGCTCCTCGTAGCTTTGGCACAGGGTAATGACCTCTGCCACTGTGCGAGGGTTTTTGGCCAGCAGCATGGTGAAGGCATCGTCGTCGATGCCTTTCAGAACATTCCTGATTCTGTCAGACTCCGACATGCCTGCGTCGACTTTCTTGCACAGGTCAAGGATGTCTTCGATGTAGCTCGTGAACGATTCCCCTGCCTGCTGAGCTCGTTCACGTAAGCGCTGTTCGGCTTTATGATTACGAACGGCAGGACGGCCAAACACGTTGAAGAAGGCGATCTTGAAATCGGACCACGTCGGAAAATCGGACGCATGGTTGTTGTACCACATGCCTGCCACACCCGCGAGGTAGGAAACCAAGTTGGTCAGCTTGCCTGCTTCGCCCCATTTATTGAGAACACTCACCCGTTCGTAAATCGCGAGCCAGTCCTCCACGTCAGTGCCATCCGCGCCGGTGAAAACAGGAGGGTCGGGGATACGGGGGACACCGGGACAAGCGGTCGGGGCAGGAGGCGGCGTTTGCTGAGCGGCGTCTTGCGGCATGGTAGATGGCACGGTACGGGATCGGAGCTCCAGGGGCATCGAATGGAGACCGAAGTTGTCGTGACGTTACAGCACTCTCCACCACTTTGTAAAGGCGTTTATTGACGGCTGGATTGACGGCGACGATGCACAACAGTCACGACGGAGCACAGACTCTCACGAGCACGAGGACGAGGGGCGTGCTCTCCGAGAAGAGGCGAAGATGGCGACCCACTAGAAGGCGCTGGGGAGGACGGCCCATTACAACGTTCCAATGCTTCTCTACACAGTGCATGACAACATTTATGTTATATCCGTACTATCATCCGACAAAACATAAATGTTGTCATGCACTGTTATAGTTCTGTTTCAAGAATGTTATCAATGTCATTGGCTACGAAGCACAAGCTTGGCCGAGGGTCACTGCAAATAGGATATTTCATACTCACAAGAAAGTCACTCATAAGGACACATCAGAATGACGGTGGCCATTACGTTTTCGAATGACATTCATCATCATCAGCCCGTCTACGCCCACTGCAGGGCAAAGGCCTCTCCCATGTTTCGCCAATCAACCCGGTCCTGTGCTTTCTATTGCCACGTTATACCTACAAACTTCTTAATCTCATCTACCAACCTAATCTTCTGTCTTCCCCTCACGCGTTTGCCGTCTCTAGGAATCCAGTCAGTTACCCTTAATGACCACCGGTTATCCTGCCGACGTGCTACGTGCCCGGCCCATATCCATTTCTTTTCAATTTCAACTATGATATCCTTAACCCCCGTTTGTTCCCTGACCTACTCTACTCGCTTCCTGTCTCTTAAGGTTACACCTATCATTTTCCTTTCCATCGCTCGCTGCGTCGTCCTCAATTTAAGTTGAACCCTCTTTGTAAGTCTCCAGGTTTCTGCTCCGTAGGTAACTACCGGTAAGATGCAGCTGTTATATACCTTCCTCTTGAAAGATAGTGGTAGACTACCATTCATGATTTGATAATGCTTGCCGAATGAGCCCCATCCCATCCTTATTCTTCTAGGTATTTCACTCTCATGGTTCGGCTCCGCGGTTAGTACCTGTCCTAAGTAGACGTACTCCTTTACAACTTCCAGTGCCTCGCCACCTATCGCAAAGCGCTGTTCTCTGCCAAGATTGTTCCACATTACTTTAGATTTATGCATATTAATTTTCAGAACTAGTGTTCTACTTTGCGTATCCAGTACAGTAATCATGAGCTGTAATTCGTCTCCCGCGTTACTGATCAATGCAATGTGATCAGCGAATCGCAGGTTACTGAAATACTCTCCATTAACTCTTATCCCTAATTCTTCCCAATCTAGGGCCCCGAAAACCTCCTGTAAACACGCGGTGAATAGCATTGGAGAGATCGTGTCTCCCTGTCGTACGCCCTTCTTTATTGGGATTCTGTCGCTTTCTCTATGAAGGACTATAGTGGCTGTGGATGCGCTGTAGATTTCTTCCATTATGTTTATATAGGCTTCGTCAATGCCCTGATTCCGCAGTGCTTGCATGACTGCTGATGTCTCCACCGAATCAAATGCCTTCTCGTAATCTATGAAGGCTATGTATAGGGGTTGGTTGTATTCCGCGCATTTCTCTATCACCTGATTGATAGTATGAATATGGTCTATTGTTGAGAAGCCTGTACGAAATCCTGCCTGGTCCCTTGATTGATTAAACTTTAATGTCGTATTAATTCTGTTAGCAATTACTTTTGTGAATAGCTTGTAGACAACGGACAGTAAGCTGATGGGCCTGTAATTTCTCAGGTCCTGGACGTCCCCTTTCTTATGGATCAAGATGATGTTGGCATTCTTCCAAGATTCTGGTATCCTCTCTTACGAGAGACACTTCGTATACCGGGTGGCCAGTTTCTCTAACATAATCTCTCCACCGTCTTTCAACAGGTCTGATGTTACCTGATCCTCACCAGCGGCTTTGCTTCTTTGCATTCCCTTTAGGGCTTTCTTTACTTCTCCTGTTAATACTGGTGGGATGTCAGATCCTCTGGGATATTACTGCTTCTTACGTTATCATTCTGACTGTCTCGGCTGCTGTACAGATCTCTGTAGAACTCTTCCGCTACCTCAACTATTCTATCCATATTGGTTGTGACCTTGCCATCCTTGTCCCTTAATGCATACATCTGATTTTTGCCTATGCACAGTTTTGTCTTCGTAGCTTTGAGGCTTCTTCCGTTCTTTAGAGCATGCTGAATTCTCTCATATTATACATTCTTATGTCGGCTACTTTACGCCTATTGATCAACTTCGAAAGCTCCGCCAGCTCTATTTTGTTTGTTGTATTTGAGGCTTTCATAGCTTGACGTTTCTTAATGAGGTTTTTCGACTCTTGGGATAGCTTACCAGTGTCCTGTCTAACGACTGTACCCCCGACTTCCACTGCACACTCCTTAATGATACTAGTCAGATTATCATTCATTGCGTCAACGCTAAGGTCGGTTTCCTCGGTTAAAGCCGCGTACCTATTCTGAAGTGAAACTCTGAATTCCTGTACTTTCCCTCGCAGAGCTAGTCCATTAATCGGCTTCTTGCGTATCAGTTTCTGCCGTTTCTTCCTCACGTCTAGTTGAATTCCAGATCTTACCATTCTATGGTCACTGCATCGGATCTTGTTAACTACTTCCACATCCTGTATAATGCCCGGGTGGTCGCACAATATGAAGTCTATTTCATTTTCAGTTTCGCCATTACGACTCCTCCACGTCCACTTACGAGTAGTCCGTTTTCTGTAGAAGGTATTCAAGATCCGTAAATTATTGCGTTCTGCGAACTCTACTAGTAACTCCCCTCTGGCATTTCTAGAGCCGATGCCTTATTCCCCAACTGCATGATCTCCAGCCTGCTTCTTGCCTACTTTTGCATTAAAGTCGCCCATCAGTACAGTATACTGTGTCTTTACCTTACTCATTGCTGATTCTACGTCTTCGTAGAAGCGTTCAACCAGTTGATCATCATGGCTGTATGTAGGCGCGTAGGCCAGTATCACCTTCATCCTGTACCTCTTATTAAACTTAATCACGATACATAACACCCTCTCATTAATGCTATAGTATTGCTCTATATTGCCAGCTATATTTTTATGAATAAGGAACCCCACTCCTAGTTCTCTTCTGTCAGCTAAGCCACGATAGCATAGGACGTGTCTGTTCTTCAGCACTGTATAAGCCTCCTGTGGCCTCCTAACCTCACTGAGCCCACATCCCATTTAACGCCCTGTAATTCCTCGAGTAGTACAGCTGGACTCGCCTCACTAGATAAAGTTCTAGCGTTATATGTAGCCAAGTTCAGATTCCAATGGCGGCCTGTCCGGACCCAGAGATTCTTAGCACCCTCTGCTGCGTCGCAGGTCTGACGTCCGCCTTGTTCAGTTGCTTCGCAGCCGCTGGGGACTGAGGGCCGAGGGTTAATTGCTGTATTCATGTGGGATGTAGTGGCCAAGTACTACACCAGGGTGGCCAATCCTGCTCTGGTGAGGGAGTGCACTGCTGGCTGTGGTCGCCAGTGAGGCTGCACCCCATGCGTTTTACATAATTCCATCAGCATGCGGATTTTTTTTAATCCGGTTGGGAATTTTCCGGCACCGGGATTTGAACCACGGACCTCTTGCATGCGAAGCTGATGCTCTACCCACTACGCCATCGCTGCAACCATCGCGGCACCTCATCAAAACCACGGAAAATAAGTGCGGCCCTTACACGAGTGTATACGGTGGCATCTAGAGAGAGGAACATTAATGAAATAAACTGGAGAGGCTGGCCTAAGTGCCATTACTCTAGCCTGCTACTAACTTGCATCTAAATATGTTCACATAACGGTAGAATAATAATGAAGAAGCGTAATAAAGAGTACTACACTGACAGAGCAGCCACATACCATCTTTGCTACATAAAGCTTGTAAAAAAAGAAAGGTAAGAACTAACAGACTGGATGACAGTTGCGTAAATGATAGCAGCAGTCTGGCTTGTTCTATGTCTCAACATTGTTTTTGTTGCTGCTTTGGTCAACAGTTACGCAATTAGTTTTTGACTCAACCTGTTTGCAGCAGCTCACACACACTGCAAGGACAACAGAAGCGCTGACATGAAATAATCTCGTAGAGGCACCGTTGTCAAGCACCAAACCTACATTGGAATCAAACGTGCCTATCACAGTCAAGCAAGACGAAGACTTTCTGAAACATTAGGCATTTGTGCATCCTGCTCACTAGCACTACGTCATGTTTAACCAGCTCGTGCTTAATCAGCTCGTGCTTAAGTAGTCCTGCTCGCTAGCAGTAGCCAAAGCAGTATTTAAAGCAAACACTGTCCACTGCAAAGAATCAAAGAAAACAGGACCATACTCTCCAGTTTACACTTCCTCAAGGTAACGTGAATCAGAAGCCTCTCTCATATGGCCCTTAAAGGTTAATGCTACCATTCATTCTACGAGCCACCAGGGTGCTCTATATCAATTGTGCCCCTAGACTGCACGCACAGTGATTAAGCAGCTGTCGAATTTCCTACACAGAAGTAAAAAGTGGAAATGAAGAACACAAGTTATTCTTTGTGCAGATTTGTCACTGACATCAGCAGTGCACAGAAAATAGGGAATAGGTTGAGAGAAGACACAGCATAGTAACATTTCTGTCCCTCGCCATCTGTGCAATGCTCCCACTAGTAGCAAATCGTCACAAAATAGATTATATCACAATCCTGTTAAGCAGGTTACCAACCTGCCTCAAAAAAAAAGCAGTAAGTCATCCACACTTGTGCACTACTACTCAACAAATTCTTGCGGTTATTTAAAAAATCTCATAGATGTTATTTTGACTTCCATGCCATTGACTTATATGTAAATAAGATCATAACTACTATAGCACCACCCGTACCGATTTTAGATCTAATAGAGGAGGTGTTTACCTAACAGAAGAAAGACCGCGGTTGCATGTGCAGTGGTTGTGGCAAACGGTAGTTTCATTTTCACTCCACGTGCGCTAGCCACACGCATGCCTTCAGAACTACATTGTTGCTATTTATAAAAACGCCTACAGCGGTTTCATTTGCAGCGGTTGTGGCAAATGATAAGCATAGTTTTGACTCTATGTGCACTGGCCGGAAACCTTGCAAGTAAGTTTTTGTGAGCATCCGAAGGCTGCAACTTCAAGTGTCAAGACAAAATGCCACGGCCTCGTTGAGCCTTGCTTCAAGGTGAGAGGCTCTTTCCAGACAGTGCTTCCTCAGCGTGCCGCTGAGGAAGCACTTTATAGTTAATAGGGAAGGAGCTTTTAAGATGGACTTGCCCGAGTGAGAACGACAATACAAGTACATTAAAAAGTTCTGAAGGAATACATTAGAGAATCAAATTAGTGTTGATGTCAAAGGTCGTTTCATGCTCTCTAGACTATCATATGTTAGTACGCATCGGAATAACGGTGGCCAATGCTCACAGACTATCACATGTTAGTACGCATCAGAATGACGGTGGCCAATATGTTTTTGGATGACATTTCAAGTACATTACAAAATTCTAAAGGCACACATTACAGCGTCAAATGACTGATATCTCAAAAGACATTAGACTTTCTTTTTGAACTCGTCTCACATTTTCATAAGCGAATTGCTCTGCGGTAAGGCGCGTCTGCATTTATACATGCGACATCGAGCATTCAAGCCTTATCCTTGGTGGCCGCGTTACTTCCAGAATAGACCCAGCTGTTCGCGTTTCCACCCTCAATTTTGTAGCGTTAGCTACACTTGCCTAGCCGGAGCCGATTTCGCATGGAGCGTCATGAGCCGTGCTGCGCATGCGCGAGGACCAGTGATGTCACACAGCTGGGTCACCGGAGCTGGCATCTCCCGCGCTCTCCGACCCCCCGGCGCACGGCTCGCCGCTGCTGGTGTGCGCCGCATTCGAGAGATGTGACGTCGTAGACACAGTGGCGCCAGCGCGCGCGCAGCTATTCGCCTTTGCTGTGCAGTCGCCTTCTAACACTGTGCCGGGGTCGCTTGATAGCCCCTCAGTCTGGCGCTTGCAGGTGGGTAACGCCATGGAGAAGGAGAGAGCAAATGCCGCTCGACGGCGCAGAAGAGCCAAGAAGCTTACCTCATCTGATTCCGAAGTAGTTGCCTGGCAAATAGCGGTTACTGTGTTGGGGCCATAGAGACGGCAGCGTGTTACTTCACTGACCACCGGGCAGTCTTTGTAGCAACACAGAAGCAACCTGACGTTGAGCAAAAATAAATATGCATGTGCCACATAATACGTAGACCGTGTGTGTGTCATTGGAGCAGCAGTAAGCATGACAATCAAGCTAATCCTACACAATCTGGAAAGCTAAGAATAATCAGCTGAACCTTCGCTAACGCTTCGTATATTCTGGCATAGCCAAGCTAAGTCACTGCAAGTTTTTACAGGTGATCTTAAAATAATCTGAAACGTTCCCAGACATTCTAGAGCGGCTTGCAGTGGCGCGGTGGGGCAGTAGTAACAAGTGTAACATAAAACATAGAAAGAAAAGAGCGTGTAAGGCAATATTCTATACCCGTTTCTTCTTCTCCTCCTCCTCGTCCTCACATCTCTCTTCAAGCTCACTTCCCTTAATGCTTTACCCTGCCCTCTTTTTCTGCCTCCTCCACACCTTCACCCCCTTTCGCACTCCTTCCTATACTATAAAGGACATGGCGATTATATAGGCCTCGAGCACTTAGTTGATGGCGCCACCGCTGTACGAGTGCGCAGCGTCAATGCGGCCACTTAGCACATTTTGTGCCTGTTCCCTTCCCGGCGCGTATCTCGAAGTTGTGTGCGGTGAACGTGAATGCGTGAACACGGAGCGCAAAACGAGCCCCGCTTGCTTTTTTCCCCCTACGGACAAATTTCAAACGTTCAGGAATAGTTCAAACGAAGTAGTTCGTAGCAAGGTCGACAGCTGGGCTAATTGGTAAGGTTCCATAATATTTGCCTTGGTTCTTTTAAGAGATCTGCCAGTTGCGAGAAAGCGTTCGTCTGTGAACTTTTCCTTTGTCCCGTCTTTTGCGCTGCTCTTAAATATTATGGAAGTAGTTCGCTTCGGCGTGGCGATTTGTATGTCGCTAGTGACGTATACTGCGTGATACAATAACTGCACACTGCCGTCGGTACATCGAAAATATTCGGAAAATGCGTCGCACAAATATTGAGCGTAGAATGCGACGTGCGTTTAGAAGCGAGTGAACATTTTTCTTGACATACGATAGAAAATACTTTTCATCGGCAGCCTCGCGCGTCACTTGCCCTACCACCTGCGTTCATTAGCAGAAAGCCGGGATAGTTGAAATTACGTATTAGCAACGTCAAAAAGATAGAGACCGCATGAAGTGCCCGTCTCTTAGTTTTCTAGCACTGCTCATGCGTCGAAAACATTGTTAAATTATATTTTTTGAAAATATGCATACTGTGTTTTTCGTCTAGGTCCTCCGATCTTAAAGCCGATCCTGAGGCCCCTCTGCCCAACAGTCGTGCGCAGCCGACAAAGTGGGCACTGCAGAGGACTGTTTTGCCTCGCAATGGTTCATGATGAACGAAAATAGCACAAACCAAAACGTAGGACTAGACGAAGAAGCGCATTTCTACGGCTTTTCTTCCTACGTTTTCGTCTACGTCCTACGTTTTTAACACGAAAGTGTTTTATGCCGGGGTCCACCAAGACTTCACTGACGTATTTCCGTCACGGAAATGGCTTCGAAAAAATTTACACGATCAGATGGTTAAGAAAAAAGTTCCGTCAACGGACGTCGAACCCACGACCACTCGGTCCGCAACAACAGATGCCGGACACGCTATCCACTGCGCCACGGTCTTTCCTTCGTTCTTTATTGCCTATGTACATACATACAGCAGTGACAAACAAATATATATACCGAACAAAGAAGAAAAAAGAAAATAAAAATTACAGTTTACAGGCTTCTTAAGTCGCTTCATCTGTACAAGGCTTTCTACTTGATGAAGCCAATCAGGTACATCTTGCTGGACCTTTCCTGTTTCCACAAATGAACATATAGATTCAAAGAAGTAGTGTCGAACCGGGCGTGCATTAATATCAGCATGGCGCACCGCCATTCTTGACTGCCATACACTGTGCAGGCCCAGTAACATAACTAGATCGAACGGTACCACTTCCTCATTTTAAACCAGGAGAAATCTGATGCCGTAGGCGTCGAGGGACAAATCCTTTTTTAAAATCCTTTGAAGAAAGTCCCCAAACAATACCGCATCCCAGCAGTAAAAAAAACAAGTTCGATTGTCTCCGGTTTCCTGCAGAGTAAACAATGGTCTCCCCAAGGAATGAATAAGCCCCGCTGCACCACGGTCGCAGACTCTAGAGGCGTTACAAACGCGCTTTTTATATCTACCACTCTCCCGGTCGGCGGGGTTGCGTTGTCCTCTGGGAGCGGTAAGGTAAAGTAATTCGTCATCCCTGTGGTCTCCGCGATTAACACCTGCAACGCGTTACACGTCCGTCCCAATCGGCGCGTTTTCAAAAGAAGTTCAATTTTGTCAATGGCTTAACACACCGCGAGGTGGCGATCTCAGCCCAAGCGTCGTAAAAGCGTCGGCCTCACTCATCATCATCATCATCATCATCAGCCTGTCTACGCCCACTGCAGGGCAAAGGCCTCTCCCATGTTCCGCCAATCAACCCGGTCCTGTGCTTTCTGTTGCCACGTTATACCTACAAACTTCTTAATCTCATCTACCCACCTAATTTTCTGTCTTCCCCTCACGCGTTTGCCCTCTCTTGGAATCCAGTCAGTTACCCTTAAGGACCACCGGTTATCCTCACTCATAGCATCACGCTAATCCAAATAAAAAATAGCTCTGCGATGCGCGCCTGCCTCACCTGGCTGTTACACCACGCTTCCCGCTCACGCGCTCGCCCGGAGAAAAATCGCGGCCGGGGGGCGGCACGACGCGCTTTGCGTTTCCCCCTAGTCCGGCCGTGGTGTTCAATCACATTTTAACATGCCTCGGGTTGGCGATCAAGTTCTGCGTCCAATATGCGACGCTCCTCTGGCTATCACACCTCGTTCTCTGGTTACGCTTACACCGTTAACTACTGCAGCTACCACAAGGTTTTGTGTAATCATTTAACCTAGACGTTAGCCGTCGGGATGGAGATGTACCACCAATCATCAAAGTGGGTGCATCCACGTTAAACGGTGCTATAGCTGCCAGACATCAATATACATTGTGCAAGCTCTCTTATATCAATCTACAGTAAACATTCCGTTACTTCTGTAAGGGCACGCCTTACTTTTGTTTTATTCCGATTCCTATGACGAAGGGATCAACCATATTTTTTTCTTGCTATTTTCATTCACAATGAATTGGAAAGTTGTTCAACAATCTATACGTCTTCGCAGTGGTTTCCACAAACCTCCGTTCGGGCTAACAGTAATAAAAGACACAAGGGAACCAACAATGCGTCAATATTACCTGGAGCAGTAACGTAGCCAGACACTTCTTTTTTTTTGGGGGGGGGGAGGGGTCACCCATACTTTGTGTATGTTCGTCTGTGCGTTTGTATGTGTGCGTGTATACATACACATGCAAAATTTTTAAAAAATTGGGGAGGGGGAGGGGTTTTGACTCCCCCTGAACACGCCATTGACTTGGATAGAAGGGGAAATAAACCGTGCGAAGACAGGACGCGTTTGATTATCGGGCGCTCTGAACGGCTGCGTCGCAACGTTTTCGCCTATCAGCCTCGTACGACTTCCATAGAAAATAATAATATTCCACCTTCGGCAGTTTCCGGACCGTGTTTTTGTAGCTTTTTGACATGCCAACTGGTAAGAGTAAATAGAAGTCGACGTTTTTCACCGCGTACGCGCGCTTGCGCTGCTAGGGGCAATTGCCAACCTGCTGCGGCCAATTGCCAACCTGTGCTACGTAGCTGTGCAGAGGGAACAGGGACATTTTGCCAGCAGCCGCCGCGGTGGCGCTGCATGCCCGATTTCAGACAGCGACGCACGAGCTCTATACTATGCGATGCTCTGCCTTCTCCCATCCTCATTTCAATCTAGCTCACCGTCACATCACTCCTCACCCTCATTTCCTTTCTCCTCCCGTGCTACACATGACTATGCTATAGATAGCTATGTGTACATCCTCAGTACGAAGAACAGCACACCGAGATGGGACAAAGGAAACGAAAAGATGCACGTATACACAGCGCTGAGTGTGTACTTCTTTTCGTTTTTCTTTGTCCCGTCTCACTGCGCTGTTTTTCGCACCCAGTATGTAGCAACAGGCCCTCCAACAACCTGTATTGTTGTATACATCGTTTTTCCTGTGTGACGTCATATATTGCATGCTATTATTCATCGTCTACCTTCCTCCTTTCCTTGTCACCTGATTTCCCTTTGCCGCACCCTTACTATGCCATACTACGCATATGCCGATGCTATGGAAAACCAGTGCTGGCCAGCTGGCCAGGCCTAAAAGTGGCACGATGCACCACCCTGCTGAGCTGGCTGAGAAAAACGTTAGCAGGTGTAAGGGGCTAGGTTGAAACGCATGCTGAACGTCATTCGACACGACCACGGCTTTTGCCCGATGTGCGTCGTCTTATAGGAACTCTGGAACGCGCAAGAAAAGCGAAGATCGGGACACCTCGCTGCACTGTGACACAGCGGGCGAGCAGCGATGCCACCGATTATTCTCTGCTGTGGCTTCAGCAATGTGGTGTGCGCGGACGGTTGCCTTTGCAGGAGTGTGCTGTCGAAAGAACAAAAGCTGTCGAATGCGAAGTATGCAAACGACGTGAAGGAAACCGTTTTTGGTAGAGCGAGCTATTGTGACCTTTCGGCGGCCAAGTGCCAAGCATCGCGCGGCGTAAAGTTACAGGTAAGCGGGTTGAAATTGCGCAAGCGAAGCTCGGCGCAGTATGCAGTGTGCTCGTTATGCGCCTGCTTTGAAATATTAGCGTCTCAGGTAGAACTGAGGTAACACTCCGCCCAGTGATCGTTAGTGACCGGTTTTATTCTGCGTTACAGAAGCTGTTTCACTACACGCTTTTTTTACGTTATTTTCAACCAGCGAGTATGTGCGTACTAAATGCTCGTATGAGTCTTAGAAAAAAATGTTTTTGAAGCTGATGGCGGGGTGTGATATAAATGCCCAAGGTAACCTGCTCATGAAAGTTGGAGGTTCTAAAGTGGAGGTTAGTGGTGTTGGCGGAAATGCGCTCATGCTTTAACGACGCCGACCCACAATCGTCTGCAGACCATTTGCAAACGTGCGGTCGGCTGTCTTCTAACCCCGATATTTAGTAAAGAAATGCCTCTAAATAACCTACTCATAACTGACTTAGTGATGGTTCCGTGTCTGATGCAGTGTGTGATCAGTAATCGAACACGCGTAGATAACACGGTTTTTCCAGCAATCGTCGTTTTGTAATCAGTCTGGAATTGTTATGTGACAATAAAGTATAATGTGTGTAATCTCGGCCGCGATGTTTACGCAACCTAAGGTGTCAACTGCTTACCTTACCTTTACCTTTAAGACTACTGCTATTTTGCAGAGCGCCAGCACATGTGCATTGGCGGCGAGCGAGCCCGAACGGAGTCAGCTATGCTCTGGATTATATTTTGACATAATAAAAGCCTTCTTGATTGCGGCACTTGGAACACAATACTGCCGCTCTCGAAGCTTCTTTTCCCTCGATCGATCACCGTGCACGGCAACATGATTCACTTTAGAAGCCACTTGTAATTGTTTGTATGCCGAAGTGTTTACGACCGCGCTCGGCAGGGCGGCGCTCCTTGTCCGTGAAAAATTTGCTGGTTTCTCATACATGACTTTGCTTACGTGACGTCATACATTGCTGTGCTATGTTTTACCTCTTGGTTCCTCCTTTTCGTCCTCCTTACTGTATCTTTCATTTCGCAGCACCTTCTGGCTATTCTATACATGGATTTGCCTGCGTCGCGCCATACGTGGCTTTGCAATGCTTTACCATCTCGGTTTCTCCTTTTCCTCCTCCTCACTCTATCTTTCATTTCGCAGCACCTTCTGGCTATTGTATCAATGGTTTTGCCTGCGTGACGCCATACATGGCTTTGCTATGCTTTACCCTGTCGGCTCCTCCTTTTCCTCCTCCTCACTGTATCTTTCATTTCGCAGCACCTTCTGGCTATTCTATACATGGTTTTGCCTGCGTGGCGCCATACGTGGCATTGCTATGCTTTACCCTGTCGGCTCCTCCTCCTCCTCACTCTATATTTCATTTCCAGCATCTTCTGGCTATTCTGTAGATGGTTTTTGCCTGCGTGCCACCATACATGGCTTTCCTATGCTTTACCCTGTCGGCTCCTCCTTTTCCTCCTCCTCCTCACTCTATCTTTCATTTCGCAGCATCTTCTGGCTATTCTACACATGGTTTTGCCTGTGTGTCGCCGTACGTGGCTTTGCAAAGCTTTACCATCTCGGTTTCTCCTTTTCCTCCTCCTCACCCTATCTTTCAGTTCCAGCACCTTCTGGCTATTGTATCAATGGTTTTGCCTGCGTGACGCCATACATGGCTTTGCTATGCTTTACCCTGTAGGCTCCTCCTTTTCCTCCTCCTCACTGTATCTTTCATTTCGCAGCACCTTCTGGCTATTCTATACATGGTTTTGCCTGCGTGGCGCCATACGTGGCATTGCTATGCTTTACCCTGTCGGCTCCTCCTTTTCCTCCTCCTCACTCTATATTTCATTTCCAGCACCTTCTGGCTATTCTGTAGATGGTTTTTGCCTGCGTGCCACCATACATGGCTTTCCTACGCTTTACCCTGTCGGCTCCTCCTTTTCCTCCTCCTCCTCACTCTATCTTTCATTTCCAGCACCTTCTGGCTATTCTATACGTGGTTTTGCCTGTGTGGCGCCATACATGGCTTCGCAGTGCTTTACCATCTCGGTTTCTCCTTTTCTTCCTCCTCACTCTATCTTTCAATTCCAGCACCTTCTGGCTATTCTATACAGGGTTTTGCCTGCGTGGCGCCATACGTGGCTTTGCTGTTTTACCCTGTCGGCTCCTCCTTTTCCTCCTCCTCACTCTATCTTTCATTTCCAGCACCTTCTGGCTAGTCTGTACATGGTTCTGCCTGCGTGGCGCTATACATGGCTTTGCTATGCTTTACCCTGTCGGCTCCTCCTTTTCCTCCTCCTCACTCTATCTTTCATTTCGCAGCACCTTTGGCTATTCTCTACATGGTTTTGCCTGCGTGCCGCCATACATGGCTTTGCTATGCTTTACCTTGTTGGCTCCTCCTTTTCCTCCTCCTCACTCTATCTTTCATTTCCAGCACCTTCTGGCTAGTCTGTACATGGTTGTGCCTGCGTGGCGCCATACATGGCTTTGCTATGCTTTACCCTGTCGGCTCCTCCTTTTCCTCCTCCTCACTCTATCTTTCATTTCCAGCACCTTCTGGCTAGTCTGTACATGGTTCTGCCTGCGTGGCGCCATACATGGCTTTGCTATGCTTTACCCTGTCGGCTCCTCCTTTTCCTCCTCCTCATTCTATCTTTCATTTCGCAGCACCATTGGCTATTCTCTACATGGTTTTGCCTGCGTGCCGCCATACATGGCTTTGCTATGCTTTACCCTGTTGGCTCCTCCTTTTCCTCCACCTCACTCTATCTTTCATTTCCAGCACCTTCTGGCTAGTCTGTACATGGTTCTGCCTGCGTGCCGCCATACATGGCTTTGCTAAGCTTTACCTTGTTGGCTCCTCCTTTTCCTCCACCTCACTCTATCTTTCATTTCCAGCACCTTCTGGCTAGTCTGTACATGGTTCTGCCTGCGTGCCGCCATACATGGCTTTGCTATGCTTTACCCTGTCGGCTCCTCCTTTTCCTCCTCCTCATTCTATCTTTCATTTCGCAGCACCTTTGGCTATTCTCTACGTGGTTTTGCCTGCGTGCCGCCATACATGGCTTTGCTATGCTTTACCCTGTTGGCTCCTCCTTTTCCTCCACCTCACTCTATCTTTCATTTCCAGCACCTTCTGGCTAGTCTGTACATGGTTCTGCCTGCGTGGCGCCATACATGGCTTTGCTATGCTTTACTCTGTTGGCTCCTCCTTTTCCTCCACCTCACTCTATCTTTCATTGCCAGCACCTTCTGGCTAGTCTGTACATGGTTCTGCCTGCGTGCCGCCATACATGGCTTTGCTAAGCTTTACCTTGTTGGCTCCTCCTTTTCCTCCACCTCACTCTATCTTTCATTTCCAGCACCTTCTGGCTAGTCTGTACATGGTTCTGCCTGCGTGCCGCCATACATGGCTTTGCTATGCTTTACCCTGTCGGCTCCTCCTTTTCCTCCTCCTCATTCTATCTTTCATTTCGCAGCACCTTTGGCTATTTCTACATGGTTTTGCCTGCGTGCCGCCATACATGGCTTTGCTATGCTTTACCCTGTTGGCTCCTCCTTTTCCTCCTCCTCACTCTATCTTTCATTTCCAGCACCTTCTGGCTAGTCTGTACATGGTTTCCTGCGTGCCGCCATACATGGCTTTGCTATGCTTTACTCTGTTGGCTCCTCCTTTTCCTCCACCTCACTCATCTTCATTGCCAGCACCTTCTGGCTAGTCTGTACATGGTTCTGCCTGCGTGCCGCCATACATGGCTTTGCTAAGCTTTACCTTGTTGGCTCCTCCTTTTCCTCCACCTCACTCTATTTTCATTTCCAGCACCTTCTGGCTAGTCTGTACATGGTTTTGCCTGCGTGCCGCCATACATGGCTTTGCTATGCTTTACCCTGTCGGCTCCTCCTTTTCCTCCTCCTCACTCTATCTTTCATTTCCAGCACCTTCTGGCTAGTCTGTACATGGTTCTGCCTGCGTGGCCATACATGGCTTTGCTATGCTTACACTGTCGGCTCCTCCTTTTCATCCTCCTCACTCTATCTTTCATTTCGCAGCACCTTTGGCTATTCTCTACATGGTTTGCCTGCGTGCCGCCATACATGGCTTTGCTATGCTTTACCTGTGGCTCCTCCTTTTCCTCCACCTCACTCTATCTTTCATTTCCAGCACCTTCTGGCTAGTCTGTACATGGTTCTGCCTGCGTGCCGCCATACATGGCTTTGCTAAGCTTTACCTTGTTGGCTCCTCCTTTTCCTCCACCTCACTCTATCTTTCATTTCCAGCACCTTCTGGCTAGTCTGTACATGGTTCTGCCTGCGTGCCGCCATACATGGCTTTGCTATGCTTTACCCTGTTGGCTCCTCCTTTTCCTCCACCTCACTATATCTTTCATTTCCAGCACCTTCTGGCTAGTCTGTACATGGTTCTGCCTGCGTGCCGCCATACATGGCTTTGCTATGCTTTACCCTGTTGGCTCCTCCTTTTCCTCCACCTCACTCTATCTTTCATTTCCAGCACCTTCTGGCTAGTCTGTACATGGTTCTGCCTGCGTGGCGCCATACATGGCTTTGCTATGCTTTACCCTGTCGGCTCCTCATTTTCCTCCTCCTCACTCTATCTTTCATTTCGCAGCACCTTTGGCTATTCTCTACATGGTTTTGCCTGCGTGCCGCCATACATGGCTTTGCTATGCTTTACCCTGTCGGCTCCTCCTTTTCCTCCTCCTCACTCTATCTTTCATTTCGCAGCACCTTTGGCTATTCTCTACATGGGTTTGCCTGCGTGCCGCCATACATGGCTTTGCTATGCTTTACCTTGTTGGCTCCTCCTTTTCCTCCTCCTCACTCTATCTTTCATTTCCAGCACCTTCTGGCTAGTCTGTACATGGTTCTGCCTGCGTGGCGCCATACATGGCTTTGCTATGCTTTACCCTTCGGCTCCTCCTTTCCTCTCTCACTCTATCTTCATTTCGCAGCACCTTTGGCTATTCTCTATGGTTTTGCCTGCGTGCCGCCATACATGGCTTTGCATGCTTTACCCTGTTGGCTCCTCCTTTTCCTCCACCTCACTCTATCTTTCATTTCCAGCACCTTCTGGCTAGTCTGTACATGGTTTTGCCTGCGTGGCGCCATACATGGCTTTGCTATGCTTTACCCTGTCGGCTCCTCCTTTTCTCCTCCTCACTCTATCTTTCATTTCGCAGCAACTTTGGCTATTCTCTACATGGTTTTGCCTGCGTGCCGCCATACATGGCTTTGCTATGCTTTACCCTGTCGGCTCCTCCTTTTCCTCCTCCTCACTCTATCTTTCATTTCGCAGCACCTTTGGCTATTCTCTACATGGTTTTGCCTGCGTGCCGCCATACATGGCTTTGCTATGCTTTACCTTGTTGTCTCCTCCTTTTCCTCCTCCTCACTCTATCTTTCATTTGCAGCACCTTCTGGCTAGTCTGTACATGGATCTGCCTGCGTGGCGCCATACATGGCTTTGCTATGCTTTACCCTGTCGGCTCCTCCTTTTCCTCCTCCTCACTCTATCTTTCATTTCGCAGCACCTTTGGCTATTCTCTACATGGTTTTGCCTGCGTGCCGCCATACATGGCTTTGCTATGCTTTACCCTGTTGGCTCCTCCTTTTCCTCCACCTCACTCTATCTTTCATTTCCAGCACCTTCTGGCTAGTCTGTACATGGTTCTGCCTGCGTGGCGCCATACATGGCTTTGCTATGCTTTACCCTGTCGGCTCCTCCTTTTCCTCCTCCTCACTCTATCTTTCATTTCGCAGCACCTTTGGCTATTCTCTACATGGTTTTGCCGATGTGCCGCCACACGTGGCTTTGCTATGCTTTACACTGTCGGCTCCTCCTTTTCCTTCCCCTCACTCTGTCTTTCATTTCCAGCACCTTCTGGCTATTCTGTACATGGTTTTGACCCGGCCAATGGGAGGAATGAGGAATCCCTCCCTTCTGGTCTTTTAGCAATCTGGGTGTCTGCTCCTGCTTTGCACTTCTCAGCGATGCCGGAAAGATACTGAGGAGTGTGTTGATTCGACAGTGGACACTTGACTCATCGTGCAGAACACGGGCGAACCGTGCGGGCACAATAATTGTACGGATATGTTCAACTGTTGGCGCCTTTGTGCCATCTTAAGCAATAACATTTTTGTTTTATTGTCGTATATAAAGGTCGCGGATGTCTTCATTTGAACGTATTTGCATTTATGTGAAATATTATTGTGCCTCTAAATATGATTTTGGAAGCCTAAAACATTGTTTTGCCTGCCTACGTTTGGCGCCTAAAACGAGATTTGTAGTGGCTAAAAATCCGGCCTCCACAAGTTATAATGTTAAGCTTGGGAACATGGCATAGTTTCGCAACCCTATTGACCCGTATTATTATGTATAAGTAGTAGACCAATGATTACAATATATACACGCCAGCTAGCGCCATCAAATGCGACCGGAAAACTAGTTCCTCGTCACCTTCACCAGATCAATTTTTAACGCTCATGCAAAAGTATCACATTGAAAATGAATCCGAATACCATGACAGGAAAGTTCCCTCGGAGTTGGGCAATGCCATGCTTTGAATTAAAAATTGCCTATCAATACTGGTGGTGGCTTGGCACATTAGAGCCAAGGACTGGACATGCCATGAGGTTGAATGAAAATTGAGCAGGCAATAAATAACGGAATTATACAGACAAGAATCATGCTTAGTAAATAAATGAGCTTACATTCAGCATTTCTTCTCCAGCCATGCAAAATTTCAAATGCACACTGTTATTGGAAAGTTTGGACTCAGCACCGTGCATAACAGTGCAGCAGTCCAAGTGCTGACAATCCTAAATACTAAGAGATGTACAAGATGATCAGTATAGTGTAGTGAAGGCACAGGAGTGTTCGCAGAAGAGGCCTTCATGTAGACAAACAGGTGGGCCAGAACTGTTGCTGCTTTGCCAAAAGTGTCCGTCTTCCTGAAAAAGATTTCAAGTAAAGAAGGCCATTAAGCTTGCTCCATCCATACAAAATACCAACTTGACTTCTCTTACTGCAGAGTTTTCTAAAAAAGCATAAATATACAAAATTAAGAAGCTGCCGAGTATTTTCTTGTGAGATATGCAATGAGTGTGCAGCACACGTTTATTCTTGTAATATCTAGAAAGACGCAACTTTATGATACAGAAAGACGGGGCTCACTTGCTTGTCCATGTTTTGCTGCCATGCTTTTATACACGTAGCGAAATGACAAGGTACAATAGCTAGTGTGCAGTGTTGCTTGTTCTTTCGTTAAAGAAACTCCTACTAGAAAAATAATTCATTTATCATCAAACTTACTGCATGTTCTGCTAAGTAAATTATTTAAAATCCCAGGCCAGACGGGACAAAATGGAGATATACACAACTTGTAAGTTTGGGCGAGTCGGTTCATCATGCGAAAACTAGAAGCAGCGCGAAAAAAACGACGACAAAAATAGGAACACACACAACATAACTAGCGCTGTAGCGCAGTGGAGATGTTTACTTATGAGGCATGCCGCAGTGGACAACCCCAATTTTTAATTTACATTTAAATATAAAAGTCTGCTTATACCAAACCAGCATCTAGACGTTGTCTTTCTCACTGCACTTCTGACTAAACCAGTGGTGTACATAGCACCAGCCTATATAAGCACTGCACCCTCCTGCTTCTGCCAACTATGAAATGCGTGCGCACTGAAAATTTTCTATGCTGCATACTGCTTGCTATTACCTTATATATCCCCTAGCCAACACAAACTAGACAAGCAATTATTATAACTATCAAGTGTAAATGAATGTAAAAATTTTACTAACAGTGATAACTTAAATCACGAGGCGCATGCAGCCCATCCTGTGCCCTGTTCAACTCTGTTCAGCACATTTACTTATTTGGAAAGTCTAAAAAACTCGCAAGAAGCTGGTTCAACCTTGTGAGTTCAAGATAGAAATCAGAGCATGGAGGCAGTGCATTACCTTTCAAATTGACTTTCTTAAGACAAGGTTTTCAGTAAGCACAATAGCCAAAAATATCTGCCACTGCGAAATAAAACTTACACCTAAATTTAATAATTCAGGGCTAAAGCCTCATTTGAAGCAGTCACAACCATAGGTCAGCAAACTCAGACTCATGTAGAGACGTGAGTCTGAGTCCGAGTGATTTCGGTTGACAAAAATTATGGTGACTCTGAGTGATTCTGGTTGAGGAAAATTTTGGTGAGTCTGAGCCCGGGTGAGCCCTTAGGGCAAAATATATTACATGAGTGAGTTGGAGTGACCTCCACATTTTTCGCCGACCTATGGTCCTATATAGTCAACTTCAGCATTACTATCGCTTACGTCTATGCTCATGTATACTCCCACCTACTTTAACGCGCTACCGTTCATACATCAGCTCTATATTTATTGATCAGAGGCGTGATTTTTGGAGGGAGAGGGGGAGGTGGCTTGAGCTCTCCCCCCCAAACTTTTTCACAGGAAGTTATTGATAAAAACATCTCCCGTGAGACATCTCTTCGAATAAAGAGGTCCTTTTGAATTGCAATCCCTGATAACTCGTGTTTGAAGGCACGTGATCAAAAGGTGCTAAGCAGAGCACCGATTATACGAGATATTGGTGTTAAAGAGCATTGACACTATGGTAGAAAAAGCTATTTATAGGCTAACGGACTCATGAGTTGACTCACTCAGAATCAAACTGAGCCGTGAGTCTGAGTGAGTCCAAGTGAAATATATCTTGGTGAGTCTGAGTCCGAGTGAGTCCGGTTGAGAAAAATTATAGCGAGTCTGAGTCCGAGTGAGTTCGGACGAAGAAAAGTTTGGTGAGTCTGAGTGAGCTCCACGTTTTTTGCCGACCTATGGTCACAACAGGACTAACGTTCGTGTCGCAAATTTGTGAACGGTTTTGTAACTACCGAACATAAAAGTATTGCAAATCAGTTCTACGGAATCCTGCAAGGTGGCGGAAGGGTTGAGAAAGGGAAAATAGACAACCACCCGTTTGTAGCATGAAGCCGAAGTGGCTTCGTGCTACAAACGGGTGGTTGTCTATTTTCCCTTTCTGAACATAAAAGTAAAGTTCAACACCATAATAACAATGCGCTGGTGAGCCTCAATGTACTTCGATCTACATGCAACTTCATTGTTAAGGTAATGCATCGCAATACTGACCATCTGAAGCGAAAAGAAAAGGCGAGCTAGTTTGCGGGTAATAGGTGAGGTTCAAGTTTAGGTATATATTTTCTGCTGAAGCGATAAAGCTTTCAGTTGTGAATAAGCGCTCGTGTTGTGCACTTTCTTGTCCTTGTCCTCTTTGCACTGCCATTATATCAGTACTGACCATTTCGCCAGATCTCTATGAATCCCTCACAATACAGTCAATTTCATGCTACAGGTGTCTATTATCGAGGCACTCTAATGTAAATTCATTATAGTGTTATAGGTGTGACAAATGGCAGGTGCAGATTCTACATACTGCATCGGATGACTGAGATAGGAGCTACCATGAAATTGGACTCAAAATAGTGGTACTCTCAAGGTTTCCAATGTATCAATGACTTGCTTCATTGGACGTTCTTATGCATTGCAGAATTCAGAAATAGATTCTATTTGATCACACTCTCCTAACGAGATTGCTGCTACCAACCCAGGTTCTGTTAAGCATCCAGATGAGCTTCGAGAGCTCTTGTCAAGCTGCTGGTGTCCACAGCTGCATAGCGTTGCATGTGCCATCTTGAGCACCATCTGCAAAGTAAAAAAGATTGTGCAGATTTTTTTGCAGTGATACACTATTTCATGCTGCACTAAACAGCTGTAAAGCACACCAGTACCTAATTCAGATAACTGGCATAAATTCAGTTTGACGTGCATGCATGAAAAATTCGATTCACTCTAAATTTCTAATCGTAATGCACTCTAACACCAAGAACTAATTCAGCACATAATACAAAACTGGCTTGTAGATAAAGCGTTTTTTTTTTACTCCGGGAAAACAGATTCCACAGCTCTAAGATATTGTCATTGCTGCTCCCGTTTGATGTTAGCATTGAAAGCGTCGCTGTGCTTCTTACGCAAAAGAGACCTTAGCGACAGACTTCAAGAGGCGTCCTACTCGCCTTTCTTGTTTTGTTCTTTTTGTGTAATGTTTCTTTTGTAATATCCTTTATTCCTCGTACCCTCTTCCTTTGCACAGCATGGCCAGCCAGTTTAGGAACTGGCTAACCTGCCTGTGTTCCCTTCCATTTCTTTCTTTCTTTCCTTCATTTTAAGTCTTGCAGCATTTACAAATATACACATCTTCATTAGTCTAGTGTTGCCAACTGCACAAACATTCATAACCTTCACACAACAGTGTGAAGGTTATGCTGTATAAAACACTCGTTCGCACTAAACTCGAATATGCCGCATCGGTTTGGGATCCATATCACAATAACTTGGTGCATTCATTAGAAATGGTACAAAATAACTCTGTTCGCTTTATAACTTCTAATTACAATCGAACGCGAGTATCACACTAATGAAATCTAACCTTAAATTACCTTCACTTGCTTCTCGTCGTACACTCGCGCTTAACCCTTTTTCACAAACTTTACCACCATTCATACTTACGTGATTTGCTAATACTTTCGCCGCATTATGTTTCTCACCGTTTGAATCATGCTCATAAGGTTGGCATCCCATCGTCTAAAACTGAATCATTTCGACAATCATACCTACCGCGCACATCAAATGATTGGAATTGCCTTCCCGCATCGCTTGTAACAATTTCAGATCATGACACATTTGTGACTGTATTAGCCAATTCTTTTAATACCTTGTAGTTGTTTTCATCTCATATGCCATATTTGTCTCTCTATAAATAAGAACATTACACTGTCACCTGTTGTATTGTCACCTGCTGTATTGAATTGTGAGAACGATTGTTGTATATTGAGAAACATTCCTCTTATTTTTTACCAGAATGTATCCTTCTATTTTCTATTTTCCTCTTTGCCATTTTGATATTTGATATTTTTGTATTTTTTTGCCTATCATAATCTGTTGTTTAATCAGGAACATTGTTTTGCCTCTTTGTACTTACAAACTTGTTCGTTATTATTTTTACCACTCCCCTCTGTAATGTCTGTTGACCCTGAGGGTAAAATAAATAAAAAATAAATAAAACCAAAATTCCACTGCCTGTGTGAGACAAGAAAGCAAATACTTGCACTATCAAGCTCACTCCACACCTATCATTTCGTCAAAAACACAGCATTTGAGTTTCTGATAAATTGAGATGTTTGCCGTGTACCATGCTAAGGACTCAAAACAAAGCATGATACAGCATGGAGTAGGTGCCCAACTGCACATCCTTTGAGAATTTGCGATAGAATCATCTGATGACCTGCGTGCCATTGTCTACTGCTTCTGGCGCTGCACTAAACTCAGTATTTACATTCATCAAGAAGCATGAAGGTAGGAAGCTTAGATATGACTTACAGAACTAAACCATAAGAAATGGCGAAATGTGCTCTGTTCTCGCTGAACATTAGTTTTTTTTAACGGTGATAATGCTTAATGGCTGCTCAGCCTTGCCTCAAAACTTCATAATAGATGCTAGATACATTTTCTTTAATGATTGTCCCTCTAACATCAGGATTGCAATGAGCTGACTTGCACTTATGTGACTCAATCAGTCTGGCACAGCTCACACATCTTCAACTGGATGAGAATATTCACATGAAATCCAGGAAAGTTGAAGATGTCAGTAATTATGTCACAAAATTGCCACTAATTAAGTGACAATATCGTAAAATGCGTATGCTTCACCATACACACTGTCACTTAGCAGACAACTGTCACATAATACGGCCATAATATTATTTTCGCAGCATAAATTATTCGCTCTGGTCCAACCTAATGACGTAATTACCCTATGATATGCTGTTTTTGTCTTAGACACGAACAAACTGCGCAATGCAAAATTGTTATCGAAAAGTATTTCCACTTACTAATATTAGGGAGTTTTGGAATAGCATACGCAAGGCCCGTAGCCACGGGTGGGGGGGGCCAAATTCTGATGCAGGGGGGTGTTTTACCGAAAACGAATTATGAAAATAGGCGTTTTTCTAAAAAGTGAAGGCCGCAAAGGAGGGCTCCGGAAGTTTCGCCCACCTGTTTTTCTTTAACGTGCACTGAAATCGCAGAGTACACATCCGTTTAGCATTTCGCCTCCATCAAAATGCTGCCGCCGCGGCCGAGATCGAAGCCGCGACTTTCGGGACGGCAGCCGAGCACCGTAACCATCGCACCACCGAGGCTGAGAACTACAACTGAATCAAATGAAAATAAAAGTTAGTCTTAATGCACACATGACGGAGTGATAACCACGGCCTCTAGCTTGTGTATATTTTCTGAAAGCACGCTGCCGCATTCACGCTTTATGGCAAGCAAAGAAATTATATAGCACAAATTGTCTTTATTGAAGCGTACGCGCTCTTCGATAGACTGTCGTGCGAAGCCTCTAACTTCACAAAAGCTTTTTAAACGCGCATCAGGCATCACACGTATGTGCGCGTAATGCTTTTCTATTCTGCTTTTCGTTGTACTCTCCACGCGACACACTGTGCAGCACTGCACACCTGAGCGACGCGAAACTGAGAACACAGAAGCACCACTTACCGTTTACTTTTCCGAATGTGCCGAACCAGGTGCTGGCCGAACACGCATACACAAATGTGTAAGCTTGCTTGAGTTTCCAGACCATCATGAAATGAAACCAACACGCTCACAGTACGGGATGTTGCACTGCCATCGCTAAATGCCGTTCACGTCCAGCGTCGAGATCACAGTCGCGCACACACGGGACACGGGCACGCACTGCCGACACAACTGATCAATTAGGAAACTTCCATGACCGGGCAACATAAGAAAATGGCGAAGACAGCGACGGGGGCGATGGCGAGACTTCGACTTTAGCACGCACGCTTCTACTCTCCTGGTGTGTGTGTGTGTGTGTGTGTGTGTGTGTGTGCGTGCGTGCGTGCGTGCGTGCGTGTTTTTTTAACACGATAGTGTTTTATGCCGGGGTCCACCAAGGCTTGAGTTACGTATTTCCGTCACGGAAATGACGTCGAAAAAATCTAAACGATCAGATGGCAAAGAAAAAAAGTTCCGTCAAAGGGCATCGGACCCGCGACCGCTCGGTCCGCAACAACAGATGCCGGGCGCGCTATCCACTGCACCACGGTCACAGACTCCAGAGGCTTTACAAACGCGCCTTCTATATCTACCTCTCCCAGTCGGCGGGGTGGTGTTGCCCTCTGGGAGCAGCAAAGTAAAGTAATTCATCATTACTGTGGCCTCCGCGATTAGTACCTGCAACGCGTTACACGTTCGTCCCATTCGGCGCGTTTTTAATAAAAGTTCAATTTTGTCAACGCCTTAACACACCGCGAGGTGGCGACATTGGCCCAAGCGTGGTAAAAGCGTCGGCCTCGCTCATAGCATCACGCTAATCCAAACCAAAAATAGCTCTGCGACGCGCGCCTGCCACACCTGGCTGTAACACCGCGTTCCCCACTCACGCGCTCGCCCCGAGAAAAGTCGCGGCCGGGCTACCGGGGTGGCACGACACGCTTTGCGTTTCCCTCTAGTGCGGCCGTGGTGTTCAATCACACTTTAACATGCCGCAGAATGGCGATCAAGTTCTGCGTCGAATATGCGACGCTCATCTGGCTATCACAACTCGTTCTCTGATTACGCTATCACCGTTAACTACTACAGCTACCGCAAAGGTTTGTTTAATCGTTGAACATGGACGTTAGTCGTCGGCATGGAGATGTACCACCAATCATCAAAGTGGGTGCATACACGTTAAACGGTGCCATTAGCTGCCAGACATCAATATTCATTCTGCCAACTTTCTTATGTCAGTGTACAGTAAACATCCAGTTACTTCTGTAAGGGCATGGTTTACTTTCGTATTATTCCGATTCTTATGACGGAGGGATCAACCATGCGTTTCTTCTTTCCTCGCTTGCGCATGCGTCGTAAGGTGGCGTTATCGTTTTTCTCTCTCGGGGGCGCATGTCACAGCCCTCCCGTTTAGCGGCCGCTTGAGGGAAGTCGCGTTTATATTTTTTTGAACGCGACAGCGTCAAAGAGCTCGTTTCGCAGAAATTCCGGTGTCGGCGGCGTCGGCGTCATTGATTCTGAGCGAAAAAGCAGCTTCGGTCTTGAGCGAAAATTCGAGGGCGTTTGCACTTTGGCTTTCCTTGCGGCACTGTGTATACGTCTCGAGACTATCGAGAAGCGAAGGTAAGTTAGCGACTGAGAAGGCGATAGTGTGTGTGTCTGTGTGTGCATGCGTGTGCACGAATATCGCTGTCGCGTTTTAAAGGCGAACCGTAAGTGTCCCCCTCCTGTTTTTTTCTTTTTTTTTCGGGCTTTCTGTCCACAGCATTTTATCGCGTACGCTGCGGCGCGCCGCCTCTAATCAATGTATAACTAGTACCTGATTCAGAGTGTGCGTACGTGTAAACATAATCGCGTGCATTGATGATCGCGGATTCCTTGTGCATGTCAGCGGTTTTCGTCGCAATAAGTTGACGAGGAATGTATCGCCGTCACTTCATCGATTGAGCTGCTGCCAACGATATTAGACTGCACGAACTTTTCTTTACATCTCCTTGTACTTGGAGAGGTTCAAGACTAAAACAAGCTCTGAAAGAAGGTCTGATATGGCAGAAGAGTAAAACAAGCTTTCCTCTCTCGTGGGATGCAGGAGTGGAACAGGCACTTTACTCTGTCTCACCAGACGTGAACAGGCTGACAAGAGAGAGTAAAGCGCCTCCCTGTAAGAGAGTATAATGAGATTTGCGGGAGTAACACAGCTCTTTAACTCTCACTGCAGGAGTTTCACTTTTTAGAGTGAGTATCGCCGGCTAAATTGAACGGCTCAGGCAATAATGGCTCACTGCCGGCAACACTGGGCCTTGATTGAGCCTCGCACAGCCACCGTAAAACCATTATCGGCCCGACGTTGTGTGCTGCCTAGGAAGGGACTCTTTTTTTGTTGCGGAAGAATTGGCTTCCGCCTTAGATAGCCACGAGCTGGCATAACTTACAACCATTTCTAGTTCGTCAGTCCTCTGTAGTAGGACGGCCCCGAGTCCTACGCTGCTTGCGTCGGTGTGGATTTCCCTATCAGCTTTTTCACTGCAATTCGCATGTATCCGAGCCGTCTGCAGGCGTAGTTCCTCGACATGCCTTGACTTGCGCCGTTTCCTACTTGAATTTCATGTGAGTCTTCGTCAGGTGCGTTTGTGGCTTGGTGATCCGTGAAAGTTCCTTGACAAAGCGTCTGTAATAGGCGCACCAGCCCAGAAGTTGGGCTTCTTGTCGGTGGCCGGCTAGAAGGCAGTGATGACAGCTGTTTTCCGTGGGTCGAGGTGGACTCCAGACTTGCTGATCACGTAGCCCAAGAACGAGAGCTCCTCGTACGCGAAGCGGCACTTTTCTAGCTTCAGGGTGAGTCCGGAAGTCTTGATTACTTGAAGTACAGCTTGAAGGCGCCAGAGGTGCTCGTCGAAGGTTGAGGCAAGGAGAACGACGTCGTGCAAGTACACGAGGGAAGTTTGCCATTTCAAGGCTGCGAGTACTGTATCCATAACGCGTTGGAAAGTCGCACGCGCCGGGCCAATACCGAAAGGCATTACCTTGGACTCAAAGAGGGGGTCTAGTGTTAAAAAGGCGGTCTTTCCTCGGTATCTCTCGTCGACTTCGATTTGCTAGTACACGGTCTTGAGGTTCATCGACGAAAAGTACTTCGCGCTGGGAGTCGATGCAGAGCGTTGTCTAGACGTCGGAGAAGATACACATCATTCTTTGTGATTTTGTTCAGGCGGCAATAATCGACGCAGGAACTTAGGGTTCCATCCTTCTTCACTAACGCCACGGGTGACCCCCACGGACTCTTGGACGGCTGGATGATGTCGTCCTGTAGCATTTCGTTGATTTGCTTCTTTACTGCCTCGCGTTCTCGCGTCGAAACTCTGTACGGGATTCGACGGTGTGGTTTGTCACTTTCCTCTGTTATGATGTGATGTTTTGCGACTGGGCTCAGACAAATTCATCACAACAACGAAAACCAGTCCTTGTATTGGAAGAGCAATGTTTTGAGCTGTTCTTGCTGATCCTTCGGAAGTCTGGGATTGACGCCAAATCTGGTTGAGAGGCTTGGTTCGTCGGAGTAGGCTCGGAAGAATCGGTGAGGGCGAGAGCATTGGTGATCTAGTGGTCGGCACTGGGAGGCGTGCAGCGGGCGAAGAAGACACTAGGGCGTTAAGGCCATACGCAAGCGGGTCACACAATGGCTTGGTCGGATCGTTCGAGAGCGCACCTGGTGTCGCTAGTGGGCGCGA
The DNA here is from genome assembly GCF_013339695.2 of Rhipicephalus sanguineus. NCBI lineage: Eukaryota > Metazoa > Arthropoda > Arachnida > Ixodida > Ixodidae > Rhipicephalus > Rhipicephalus sanguineus. The sequence goes on along the minus strand of NW_023615822.1, from coordinate 570,346 downwards.
CTGGCAAAGGTATCCCCAGGTAGAGTTGTGGGCGGGCGCCGAAGGGCCAGTGTGGGCGATGTGGTCAAAATAGTGCTATGTACTTACAGCGGAGCTATCACGACCAAGCATCTACGAGTAACAACCGCGATGGGGCATCCGGTTGTGTGCCCGGTGCTGACATGAATGTAGACAGGCAGCAATCGTGAAGCGAACGGTGTCCGATGCTTGGCCGCTGCCGTTGGCCGTGGGTCGGTCACCTCAGTTTTGGCGGAACGCCGGCTTCAGCGCTTTATTCCGTCCAGTGCGCTGGCATGAGTACGCAAGTCGACAGATGCGGGAACGTCGTGCCCGAAGAGCAACGCCATAGGGACTGCAGTTAGGTAGGTGCACAGCAAGTGGTCGGGCGGTGCGTCGCGTAGAGGTAGTAGACGCTTGGGCCGTCGCGCAGGCCATGCCTGCATCGCGTGGCAGCAGAGACGGGCGACTGGAAAATTGCCGCTCTGTTGGGAGCAGAGAGCGCGGGCTTCGTCGTCTTAGTTGCGTGTGGGGCGGACCTACGGTCTCGGCACTATATTAAGTAGACAAGGAACGCGCTCACGCTCCTGGCTGGTCTGGACGCCTGCAGCCGCCGCAGCTCCGCTTGAGTGTTTGTCTTCCTAATAAAGAGGCGAGACAACGGCAAGGCCACGTCGGCCGCCTTCACGTCCCTCTCGGCTCTCGTTACAGTGGCCTCCACAATTTCTTCGATGTAGGCGACCGTCGTGCCTTGCCGTCGTTCACGTGCTGGTACCCGTTATTGAAAATTTGTGAGCACCTCTGCTGCTTTCCCGCCCCGCAGCTCGGCTTTTCCTCTTGCGATGCAAATCTCACGGTTAATCAACTGGTTAAGTGGTAAAAACAGCGCAATAACGGACGAGGACGCAGGAACACAGTAGACTGGACGAGCGCTGAACTTACAACTGACATCTTTATTGCACCTACCACTCGTTTTTACAGCGCATCAAACCGAGCACGCCATTCCAATCAAATCGCCAATCAAACGCATCAGGTATGCAAACTACATATTCACTGAAATCTAACACGTGTACATGAATTACACCGTGCGCACGCAGCTTGCACACTGATATAAAATGAACAAAAGTGACGAACCAATAAAGGCAGTTCCTAACAAGGATGAACAAGCAACAGAAAAAATCGACAAAACACCAACAATCAACAATACATTTTCGAGGCACAGGTTCACCTACCGCGATAACAGTGATTGAAAGTGAGTCGATGAAAAGCTAGAGGATGACCAACAAAAAACACGGTAAAGGAAATGATTTATATGAAACCTTTGAGATATTGAATGTCAGCGTCAGTGAGCAAAATAGATGGCTTGCTGATGCAACTATCTCCTGCTTCCCTGATAAAAAACTCTTCCAGATTTCACGTTGTTTTGCCGTTTGCATTCTTTCAAAATTGCGTGTTCTCAAAAGTGGGCGCACATCCGCACTGTTTGCAATGTTCTGCCAGAAAGCTTCCCATTTTGTTACGCACATTCAGATTATGTTCCTTCGCTCTCTCATTATAACATCTTCTGCTCTGCCCTGTATACTGGCGTCCACAAATAACGGGCATCTTGTAAACCACGTTGCAAACGCATCGTGTGTAGCGCGTTCTGTGCTTCGTAGTGCATTGCCATCGTGAATCTTTGTCTTCGCACATAATTTCGTCTAACATCCGCCTCTTTGCTGACGACTGTGTAATCTACTGACCTATTACTAACGTTTCAGATACAATTACTCTCCAGCATGACCTACTAAAACTCGGCGAGTGGTGTCGCAAATGGCTCATGGTCCTAAATACTAATAAAACTGCACTTGTTTCATTTCACAGACGCCATAACTTCCCTGCCGCTAACTATAGTATTAATGACTCCATAGTTTCTTCCTTAAGTTTCATTAAATATCTTGGTGTTAACATCTCACAGAATCTAAACTGGTCTCCTCACGTAAGTAAAATAGTTAACAATGCTAACAGAGCTCTCGGTTACTTTCGTCGTAACTTACATCTTGCACCTCCATCAGTCAAATTACTAGCCTACAAAACACTCATTCGCCCAAAGCTAGAGTACGCATCCGCCATTTGGGACCCACCTCAAATTAACCTATGTAAGTCCATCGAAGTAATTCAAAACCGCGCAGTTAGATTCATCTTCTCAGATTACTCATATCATACCAGTGTTACTAACCTTAAAAGAAAAGCAGGTCTACCTAACCTTGACCTACGCCGTAAGATTTCTAGACTATCATCGTATCACAAAATGTATCATACGTTTCATTATAACTCTCCCATTCAATCAGCCCATCGCACTTCAGCCCGCACAAGTCACCTCAAGGCCGTCTACCCACCCCCTGCTTGCACCACAGCCCACCATCACTCCTTTTTCGCCCAAGCAGCCAGGGACAGGAACGATCTTCCCCCAAGTGTCATCCATCATTCCAACACGGATAACTTTCGAAATGCCATAGAATCATTGTTTTATTAACCCTACATTGTTTGCCCACACCCTCATGTAAAGCCCTCTGTTGGGGGGGCCTTTGAGGTATAATAAATAAATAAATAAAAAAAAATATAATTTAGAGTCTAGTGTGTCCTGCGTCCTCGTCCTTTATTAGGGGCGAAGCTCCTCAGGGTGTGGGCCTGTCCCTCCTTTGTAGTATGCAGTATGTAGCCACGCATAGTGGGATGTATCCACTCCATGTGATAAAGATGACGATGACCACTGATGGTATGGAAAAACTTTATTTAGGTCCGTCGGGGCGTGAACTAGCACGTAGCGGGCCGCTCCCACGTCGGGACAGATAGGCCTAACCTGTCCGCCACGTCGTGGGCCCGTTGGACTGCCCATAGCTGCGTCCTGAAATCCGTACTGCGTAGCGCAGCATCCCACTTTGACGATGTAACGTTTTGAACCCGTAACGCAGGGCACCGCCAGAGCATTGATCTAAGCTGGCAAAGTCTGAGCAAAGCGCGCACGTGTTAGACGTCTGAATTTCTGGGTAAATTTTGTGCAAGAGTGCGGGACTGGGATATGCCCCGACCTGCAGGAGTCTGAGCGTCAATGCCTGAGGCCTGTTCAGTTTACTGTGCGGTGGCGGATACTTTCGCCTCCTCAGATAAAAGTTCTTGCAAAGTTCATTGTACGTCGTTGGGGATCTTTGTTGTCAACAACCTCATCGTCATGCCGTTCAGTAGCTACGCGGTCGACGACTCCTCGCGCAGCTCTATGGGCCTTCTCGTTGAGGTTGGACGGAGCGCCCTTGATCTGTCCCATGTGAGCTGGGAACCAGACGATTGTGTGTTGTTGTACCTCCTTATTTCGCAGGATCCGCAAGGCTGATTCTGAGATGGTGCCCCTACCGAATGCTCGAACTGCTGATCTCGAGTCACTGTATATTGTTGTTCTCCCGTCGTCTAGCAGGGCCAAGGCTATTGCGACCTGTTCGGCAACCTCAGCCGTTGTGGTCCGGACCGACGAGGAGTTTGTAATAATGCCTTTCCGTTTGGGTACCGTGCAGCGTCAACGAAACAGCAACTCCGGGCATGTGCATGGGCACTCTCCAGGAGGGCTTTAGCCCTAGCCCGTCGTCTGCCTACATTGTATTCAGGGTGAACATTCCGAGTATGGGTGCCACGGTAATACGCTCTCTTTGTTCTCGAGGAACGCTGCAGTAGCGGGTATCGATTTCTGTCGGGTGAACTCCAAGCTCTTTCAGGATGTTTCTCCCGGCACTGGTGGTAGAAAGTCTCGTGAACTGCGCCCTCTCTTGTGACTCAGCTATCTCTTCCAGCGTGTTGTGCACGCCGAGGTGAAGCAGCCTCTCCGAGCACGTATACATGGGAAGCCCGAGGGCTCTCTTCACCGCTTTTCTTATCAACGTGTTCAATTTGTCCCGCTCCGACCTCTGCCAGTTGTGCATTGCCGCTACGTAGGTGACGTGACACATCACGAAAGCATGCACCAACCTGATGAGGTTGTCCTCGCATAGTCCTTGCTGCCGGTTAGCAACCCTTCTTATCAACTTATCAACTTATCAACTTATCAACCACTGATGACCATGAAGAATAAGCGCGTTCCAGTATAGTGGAATGTACCCACTACACGTGATAACGATGACGATGACGCTGATGACCATGAAGTATAAGCGCGTTCCATGACGATGACGACTGATGACCATGAAGAATAAGCGCGTTCCAGTATAGTGGAATGTACCCACTACACGTGATAACGATGACGCTGATGAGCATGAAGTAAAGCGTGTTGCAGACCACACATTCTCTTTCTGCCATGGATGAAAACAATCGCGAAGGCGCTCTCGCCCTCTAAAGGCAAAACGGCAACGCCGACAATAAATGTTCCCCTGAGCTTAACGTCATATATAAAGAACCCCGCGTTTGTGTGTCAGGTCTCCGTATGATGATGGAGTGGGCAAAACTTACGGGGATTGGCGGTTTACCAGATTACCTCCGGAGCTTCGCCCACTCATCATCATTCACTTCGTGGATATGGCGTGATTTTTTGTGCTGTTTTTCCCCAGCTAAGCATGTACCAACTCGCCCAAATAAAAGTCTTGCTTAATCAACTGGTGCTGGTCGCCTTCAAGGACTTCTTCTAGGTCTACTAATTTCTGAGTGCCGAAGGAAAAAATGATGCTGGAGCGAGGAGGAATGGTGACCTGGCGGCGTGTTCGGCGGTAGTGCTGTGTCTGTGGATAGTGTTGTCGACTTGGATCGCATGTGGATGACTGCACCATGTAGAGTTAAGAAGTCCATACCAAGGACGACATCTCGCGAGCAACGCTGCAGGACTACGAAGCTTATGGAATAAATCCGGTTGTCAATGGTGAATGTCGCTGTACACATTCCTGCCGGCGTTACTAGGTGACCTCCAGCTGCCGGGATTTCGGGGCCTTCACAGGCTGTGTTGACTTCCTTCAACTTCGTGGCGAACAGTCCAATGATGACAGAATAGTCGGCTCCGGTGTCGACGAGAGCTGCGACGCTGTGGCCGTCGATAAGAACGTCGCTGTGGCTAGTTTGACGTCTTGCGTTGTGGTTAGGTCGTGGAATCGGATCACACCTACGGCGGTTTGTTCCGATGCTTCGGCGTTGCGTCGTCAGGTCTTTTTCGTGCCGCGAAGTTTTGACGTGAGGACTCCGTTCGGCTTGCGGCGTGTTCTTTAGATTTCTTCACGGCGTCGTGATCGGCGTCGGCGGATCTTCGGTATTTCGTCGTACAGCAGCCGCACCTCCATCGGTCGCTACCCTTAGGTTTCCGGATACGGGTTAGGTGACCGGCAATGGGTTGGGCTAGGGTATGTTCGGCGTTGGGGGGAGACGTAGCGGCCTGGCGACGGCGATCGGGAAGGTCCTCGTGGTGTCACTATCGTTACTGGCAACGGCAGTAGGTGTGACCAACTTCTCCGAAGTGGTAGCAGAGTGGGCGGTAGTCGGGGGCGCGCCAATCGTTGGCCTTCCTCGGTGTGGGGGGGGGGCGTAGCGCGGGCCGACAGGTGAGCGGTATGGCGTCGGTGCGGTGTCTACACGTGGGCGCAGAGGGGGAGCATAAGGACGCGCTGCAGCAGCGTAGCTCATAGCTTCCGCATGAAGCTGCGGGGGTTCAGAAATTCTAAAACATTGCTGGAGTTCTTCATGAATGATGCCGGTGCCGAGCCCACTCGAGGTTACGATTCCGGAAACATTTTTCGCAGCTCTTCACGAACGACCGCTCGGATGGCATCGGGCAGGTCGTCGGTGCTAAGGGCTTCAGCTTCACCGTAGTTAGTCGTCTGTGAGTGGCGGTTGTATTGCCTTGTCCTCAACTCAAGCGCTATTTCCACTGTCGTGGCCTCTGTAAGGAAATCGTTCTTGGGTGGGTTGCGAACAAGTCCCCCAAACAGCTGTTGCTTGACTGCTCGTGTTAGGAACCGGCGCTTCTTCTCCTCAGACATGGCGCGGTCGGCGTGACGGAACACTCGGGTCAATTTATCGGTGCACGTCCGGACGTTCTCGTTTGGGAGCTACACACGGCTTTCCAGCCGGGTTTCGGCCCTTTCCTTACGCATGACTCTTGTGAAGGTTCCGAGAAATGCGGCGCGAAGCAGGTCCCAGGTCGTCAGGGTGGTCGAAAACAGTCAGCGCTCACAAACAGGGACGTAAAGGAGGCGACAACACAATACGCTAACTTCATCAATTTTGTTTTCAGAAACGCTCAAACTATTTATCCGTGCACAGTGGCGCCACCAGTCCATCCACTAGCCAACCAGTAAAGCCCTCTCCCGATCTAAAAGCTCGGTTGATGGTGCACTCACACACATGTCACCATTGCGAGAGACAGCTTGGGCTTCGATTATCTCTCGGACGTCTCTATCTTCATGCTTTGCTAGTACCTTACAAGAATCATACATTGGTGCGCAGCCGCATTCCAAACCATGTACAGAGAATTGGCCGTAATTATTCTTCTTTTTGACATTTAACTTGTGCTCGCGAAGACGATCGCTTAGACATCTTCTTGTCTGAGCTATATACTTATTTCCCCAGGTCAGCGCGAGCTCGTAAACCACCTCTTGTACGCAATCCACAAGAGGGTCGCGGTGGTTCTTGGAGCATCCGGCAGCTGGCCTATGGTACGGGTCCGTCAATCTACATAACCTGCCAAGTTCTTCCGGTGCTGAGAATACTACTTTGATGTCCACACGTCTAGCTATTTTCTTCAGATTTTGAGCCGTTTTGTGCAGATAAGGCACTACTGCCACTCTGCTCCTACTTTTCACCTGTTGGATGGCCGCGTCCTGAGGACTACTGTCCAACCGGCATCTTTTAAGCAGACCCTCGACAACGGACACCTGTACAGACTCTGGGTAACCAGCTGCCAATAACCTTTTGGACTGACTCATAAGACTTTTATGGATCTTATGGTGGCAGGACTTCTTCAATGCGTTTCCAAAACAAAGATTGGCAATGCTTCTTTTTATGAGCTTCGAGTGAGCGGATTGGTATGGCAACAGGGCCTTATTAGCTCTGGGTTTATATTCCAAACACGTGTGCTGATTCATGAATTCAAGTTCAATATCTAAAAACTGTAGCACAATATAGGACGGCTCTTCAAATGTTTTAATGAGTGGGATAAGGCCAGCAGAAAAAGCGTTTTCGAGTTCATCTAAGGATACGTGTGATTCCGGCTCGAAGAGCCAAGGTAATCATCCACGTATCTTGCAACTATGACCGCCCTGTGCTCCGACAAGACCTGTGACAGATTCCTGTTATGGTGGGTTAGAAAGATGTTACTTAGTATCGGCGCCAAACATGAGCCGGTACAGACGCCCAGCTTCTGTAGGAAAGCTTTCCCATTCCATGTGGCAAACGTCGAGCGGAAATAGAAGCGAAGCAAATCTAAAAAGCATTGAACTGATACCTCGGCTGAGTTCAATTCAATTTAGTTTATTCCGACATCACAGGAGACATTACAAAAGTCACAACAGTGATGCTGTGGGGCGAAAGCAAAATGCCATTAAGGCTTGATGAAGGCTTTCGCACCATTTGACAACATAGCAACAGCAGCATGAGATCATCAGTTATTATACAATATCAAAACATGTACTTCAAGGTCATGCCGATTTGCATTTTATTAAGACGTAGAAAAACATTTAAAGAACGGAGCAGTATAAATGGTTTATTGTAAGAAACTGTTTAATGTTTGTGGCAGTAAGTAGCTCATCATTTGGCGACCATAGTTATTGCGTGTGTAAAGAATTTTCCAGTCATCGGTGGCTCGTGTGCTATAGGGGCAGGTATAGGGTGTCAAACAGGCTAAATCAGTAAGAAAAGAGTCATGATTCTTTCGGGACGTACGATATCGCTTCATTAAAATTGCATAGTACATGTCAGGCATTGGTTGTAAATTAAGGGCTTCGAAAATTGGTTTGGAATGTTCATCGCGAGGAACACCTGTAATTATGCGCACAGCCTTTTTCTGTAATTTATATATACGACCTAAGTACTTTTCCGATGTGGTGCCCCATACTGGATAGCAATAGCTTAATGTAGATAAAAATAGGGAATTATCTAGTAAGAGCTTAATTTTTTTGTGGCAAGAGAAAACGTAAGCGCGATAAGATACCTACAGTACGAGAAAGTTTAGTATGGACAAGCTCAGCCTGATAGTTGCATAGCATGTTTTCGTGGAAAATTACTCCCAGAGTTTTCACTATCGGTTCAATTTTAATAGATTCTGAGCCAATCAGTAATGATAAATCACAGTTTACAGGCTTATTTATTGAACAAAAAAGCACAGATTTGGTTTTTGAGGTGTTTATAATTAGCGACTTTCTTATGCTCCGAATGTGCAGCAGTTCCAAGACATTTGTCTTGAAAAGACCGCAGTTCTGAAAAGCAACCGCACCATAGTCGTCGATACATTCTTCTACGCATGCGATTAGTTCGTTTTGAGGCAAGGAATAATACAAGTCTTTTATGTCAAAGAAGCAGGCCAACAAGTATCTGTCTGCGTTATTCTTCAGGAACTTTACAATTTCCCCGGAGCAGTCGTGAGCGTAGAAAGCATTACGCGTATCTCCTCCCGTGTAACCGCGCTGCCCTTTGCGGTGGGAGCCGATAGCGCTGTTTGAGGGTTTGTCTGTTTCTCCAGGGCGGTTTGGGAGTGGCGTTCGCGGGAGTCGGATAGCAATTCAAGACGCGCCATAAGGGCGTGGAGTTTAGCGCTGACCCTGGCCTGACGTGCCTTGACGGCCGCTAGCTCCTCTTTGACTTTTATGTTCCCCGCGAGATAACAGGTTCGCACGCGGCGGTCCGAGTGTTAAAGGGACACTAAAGGCAAATAACAATTTATGTTAGAGTGAAAGCTCAGTGTATGACAACGTCTCAATATCATCAAGAGCAGTGCCCTACTTACCGAGAAATTTAGCTAAATGTATCACACGACGTGCGTCACGTGTGGAAAATTTTGGAAATGATCTCGATGACGTGAAAGCGTCCGACTACAATCAATGACTTGTAATCAAGCTAACTGCAATAAAAAAAGAAGCTTCCATGCATCAAGAGACGTATTAAAATGATGCTTGTTCGTTTCTGTTTGATCCACGGAAAAAAGAACCTCTTTGGCGTTGCCATCAGGAACGGCGCGCGTGGTTCAAAGGTTCTGTTTTCGCCGAACTGCGCTTCTCCCGGCGCCCGGCGGTAGTCTCCCGGCGGTAGTTTCGGTATAGCGTACTGCCGCGTGTGCTTTCCACGCTCGTGAACGTCGCCCTGACAGAAAGTGCGACAAAATGCTGCATGCATGTGTGATGTTGCCGGATGCCCGAAAGGTACACGCCGCCAGTGCACGCCGCCGCGCAGTAAAGGCAGGCAACGTTGGGCACGGCAACAGTGACGTCAAGAAAACCACTTTCAGGCGGGTGATTTGAAGTGCGCTAACGGGATGGGAACCATTAAACGCGATTTTACTTCAAAATAAGCACTTCCTTGGCACAGAAATAGCACTACGAGGTTTCCGGACCGCTATTTCAACAATCAACGTCGACTTATTATTTACCTTTTGTGTCCCTTTAAGCGGAGCCATGGGTTGCGCTACGTCTGCTGATCAGCTCACCATGTTACCGGTGCCCGCTGAAGGAGTACAGTTTGGCTTGTGAGTAGGCATGCTGGAGGCCCTCTGGGACTGTTGGAGGGCGGGTTGGTGCTACTGCTGCTGGTGATCAGATCCCGCAGGAGGGAGGGGAGAGAAGGACTGCGACCTCGAAGGAGAATGGCTTCGCGAAGTCTCGTTGTCTTTGCTGAAGCACCTGCATTTGGGAGTGGGTAGGTGGCGTGGTTCATTGCACCCCAGCGCAGGGGTGGTTGCTGCGAGTCGAGGAGATGGCCGTGCTCGCGGCGCGGGGCCTTCAGTCTCTGAGAGCACGCTTTGGCGGCCGTTATGTGACCATTTCCGCACAATCGGCATTTGGGAGCACAGGGATGACCGTCGATGTGGTCGAGGGTACCACACTGCCGACACACTCGAGCGTTCGGCGTGGGGCATGCGTCCGAGCGGTGCCCCGATTGTAAGCAGACTTGGCAGGCTTGCCGACTCGGCACGTGTGTGTCGTGAGCAATAACCCCCCCCCCCGTTATACAATACTTATCGGGAAAGAAGGGGACGCTCGAAGATGATATACAGTAGCTTCGGTAGCACGAAGCGTCCGCGTACTGTGCAATGTCACTCCCTGCGTGCGCACGCGGAGGTTGGCGGTTAGTTCTTCCAGAGTTGTGCCGGGCTCTGCCCCACGGATGACAGCACGCATCGTGTCTTTAGGGGCCGCCACATAAGTGTTGAATCAGTAGTTATTTCCTTCAAGCGTGAAGGTGGTGATCCGGCGGAGAAATTGAGCCGTGTCAACACGTGGTGGGCTGGAAATAATATTATTTGATCCGGGGCGTGTATTCACCCGTACAGTGTTGTCGGGAATTGCCCGCCACCGGTAGGACTGGGGAGACTTGATGCGTCGTGAAATTCCGAATGGCCAGACTCTTTTTCGGACGTATGATCACCTTTATGTCCGCGCGTGGGATAGGCGGCGGCTTTCGTGGTAGCTGGCGCGGCTCCTTCACATTTGGTGTCCTTCGCACCGGTGCAACGAATGCCGCATCTGCCGGCGCAGCAGGAGCGTTCTGCGCAGCAGTGACGGCGGAGGGCGTCCATTCAGCCCGCTGCCGGCAGTGACGTGGCTGGGCGGAATGCTTGCAAGACCGGATGGCTGCATTGCTTCCCCTCGAGCTTGGTCGAACTTTTTCTGGCGGTGGCGCTGACGACGGGAAATCGCCAGTTTCTAGTTCGCGTCAGTGTCGCTCGCCGGCCCCGGCGAAGCAGTCGATGTGGGCTGGAGTACGGGAGCATCATCTTCGCTCGCCGAGGTGAGCTCGTCGAGGTCGTAAGTGTCCGTGGTAACCAGGATGTCGTTGGGGCTGACCGCAGATTGCAGGCATGGTGTAGTAGTAGTGCCGGCAGTCAGCGTGCTGCTAGCGTCCATATTTTGGGGAAAGGGCCGCGTCGCCAGGCCCGGTGGCCCGTGTTCGCACAGGCAAGCAATGTCGTCCCTTAGACCTAGCAGCCCAACGCCCGCATAGGATCTTCTGAAATGGATAAAGAAGGAAGGAGATGTCCTACCGGCTCGGGAAGGGTGTCCGGATGCTGCGTACAGTGAATACTTGACGGCCCGCTACAGTGCCGGCGACGATATCGGGGTAATCCGATGAGCGAGAGCACACGTTCGGCGGAGCGCAAGCGACGCACATCCGCTCGCTCCGGACGCCGGCGTTGATCTCCTTCTGGCTTTTCTAGGCACACGCGCATTCACACGCCGATATAGGAAGTGTTCACGTGATCAGATTGTAAATCAAGTGTATTGTCTAGGTATCGACCAGGGAATTGCTTGGATATCAAAATACGAAATAGCTTAATTACCCTAATTAGCTTAATTGGCCTATCTTGCACATTCGAGGCTTGGTCACAATCTGACTTTTTTTTTTTTGTGCTGCCTTCTGGAGTTTTGATAGTGTACTGGTTCGGAGCCGGGACAACGGTTATTGTAACAAAAGCCTCAGAGATGCAGGGGCATTTCGCGACTTTCGGGTAGAGGAAGGGCGCATGCGCCGTGGCTTGCATCTCTATTCAACCAAGGCTTAATAGTTTATTTAGCTTGATTAGACTAATTAATTGCATACTCGAGGTTCGGCCACTCTTAGCTTGTATGGATGTCAAGCTTCAGTTTCAGTTTATTCATCATCATTTCAAGCATACATCTCTTATACTGGGGTTAAAAGGGAAGGGGTGGCAAAAAGGCAACAAAATGCCTGAAAATGCCCCAACCCCCGCCCAGGCCACGAGAATGCACGATGCTGAGTTGGCCTGGGATTCGCTCCGAAGAATTGATACGGAACGGTTGCGTCGTCCGCGATGCCGAGTCTTCTCCGCCTCGCGCCGATCGTCGTGCTGTGGCGGTTGCTTCGTCCGCCAAGCCGAGCACCGCTCACAGATTAAGGTTCGCATTTCCATGATGTCCTCGTGTTTCTAGCCGATCGTTGCCCCGTCCTTCAACTCTGCTGACCGGATCCGCCCTACTCTTTCCTATTATTAGATGCGAAGTATCCTAAGGCGGAGCTCAATCCGGTGGTGGTGGTGGTGGTGGAGGTGTGCGGCGTGACCACCCTTGCTGCGCATGCGCATACCCTCTCCACACACCTCCTCTCCACTCCTCCTCACCATTCCCCATGTCCTCTATCCCTCTCCCCCTCCCCTCTCCACTTTCCCTCTCCCTGCCCTCTCCCATACCCCTCTCCCCTTCTCATCTCCCATACCCCTCTCCACTTCCCCTCTCCCCTCCACCTTTCCACTCTTCCTCTGAAACGCGGGCTAGACATGCCGAAATTCTCTCCTGCGCAACGCCGCGATGAGCTCGAGCGCATGCGCGTCCCCTCCCCTTCTCTCTCCTCTCCTGCGCTGCCCCCCTCTCGCCCGCCTGTCGACCGCGTTCCCCGCTCGCCCTGTGAGAATTAACGGCCAGGCTAGATGGAAGATACGACGCGCGTAGCGTCCCTCTTCGCGTTCCACGACGCCAGGTCGGTAGCATGCCCAACGAACGCCAACGGAACGCGATCCTGCAAGTGCTCCGGCTTCGCATCGCCTCATGGTCCCCTTTAGCGGGAGATGGTGGAATTTTTTTTTAACCCCTCCTTCCTTATCCCTGCCCTCTGAGAGCTACTACTGAGGTGTCATCCCAGAGACAGACAGTTGCGGAGCTCTCAAATTTCCTTCCCTTCATGTTTTTTTTTATTATGAATCACTTCCCCCTGTTATGTTTTGCCGCTCATACGTCGATCGTGTAGAATGGACAGCGCGGCACTGTACGTTATACAAGGCTTCTTTCTCGGCTCTCTCTCTGCATGGTCTCTGACTGTGCACTTATCCCTGGAATGCAAACGGCTTCCTTTGAAGAGCTCGTCTCCTCCGCTGGCTCCATATGGCTGCAGTTACGCGACCTTGCTCTGCTTCCCAGAGGCCGGCTCTGGGTCAAGGTCGAGTTGCGGTGACGCGCTCCCGCAGCCGTTCGAGGGGACAGTGATGCTTTGTTCACCATTACTTTAACGACCGGCACCGTGCATTCGGCTCACTGACTGTGGTGCAGGCGTGAGTCGCAGCGATGCAAGGTCCGAACGCGAGGGCGGCGAGGACACGCAAACGCCTTTTGTTTCACGGAACCGTTTGAGGGGGCAGGGGCACTCTGTTGACCATTTCTTTAACGACCGGCACCATGATTTCAACTCGATTACTGTGGGAAGATGGCGTGAATGCACCAGGGCTAAACTACCGATATATTTCGAGCGTGGGAATCCCTGAGAGCGTGGGATGAGGAGAGGGAGAGCCATGAGGGGAAAGAGTGCCAAAACACCTGTCTGAATTGTAAAAACACTGCTGTCCAGATTAGGGACAGCCCAGTAAGGAGTGACTTAATTTGAGTGGTAAACGGATTGGCTGAGCGAATGTTGAGGCTGACCAGCAGTGGCCACCGCCCCTTTTCTTTGTTTACCGCAAGGTACTAAAGATCGGACGGAATTCGTTTCCCTTCTGTCTAGGCTGTAATCACTTAAATGATCGATCAGTAATACTCCGCACGATGCAACTTTTGTCTGGGCCGTAACCACTTTGTGGTCGAACAGTGAGACCCCGTCCTTCGTATGTAGTAACAGTGCTCTAGGCTCTAACTTAAGAAAAGTTAAGTAGAAGAGTAAGACGCTGTTGATGTCCATGTTATCATCAGTGTGCTTCGGCAAGCTGTACATATGACTGTAAATATTTCGCTGCAATATGACTTCAAGTAGTTATTACCTCCGACCTGCCTCCTGATTCATCGACGTCGATAATCTCCTTGACGGGACTTCAGTACACATCAAGGACAACAAAAGAACAAGAAAAACATAACTCCCCCCCCCCCCTCAGCAGGTCTGTGTAGAACATAAATACATAAACTAAATACAATAAAATAAAATAAGTACAGATATACTGCGGGAAAAAAAAGAAAAGAGAAAGAAGAAATAGTTAGACACCCATAAATGCATTTTTTACACACACAAGAAACGCTTTTTTTTTTCGTTAAAAAGAAAAAACACAAAGCCGTGGTTATGAACAGTGATGAAGAAAATGTTGCGGACAAGTGATCAAGATCATGCCTATCTTCAACGAATTTAAGGCACGGTGCATTTCAAAAAAAAATCACGCCATCCACAAATCTTTCACAAGAAGGAAAAAAACAACAGACATATTATGTTTGAAGCGTGAGTAGATAAGCGTGAATATTTTCTTTGAAGGTTGCCGATGATCGACTTTCATTCATTATGCTGATAGCCATGATGTTTAAATTAAGAAACAAAGGAATAAGTTGTGTTAGCTTTTGCCTACCGTAGTTGGTCCGAATCCTCTCACTGTAATAGGTGGCTTTTCTAAAGATATAGGCTTGTGGTTTCCGGAAGTAAGCATCCTTAAATGTATTCCGTTCGATGTGATTTGATTGTAGATGACTGTCGTTAACATTTCATAAAAGATATCTTCAAATTTAATGATGCCATGCTTATGAAAAAGTGGAGCAGAATGCGTTCGTTCGGAACATTTTCGATTATACGTAGCATCCTTTTAGGGGCGAAGCTCCTTAAGGCGTGGGTCGGTCGTCCCCGATGTATGTAGTTGTAGTAGTAGGTAGCCACCTCTAGTTTAGTTCTTGGAGTGTTCACTAGATGGCGGTACTTGTAGTTGATGAAAAGATGCGAGATGTTATAAAACTAGATGGCGGTACTTGTAGTTGATGATGAAAGAAGCGAGATCTTATAATAGGAATGATGTCACATATGGCGCGTGTCATTGGTGGAAGGCAATCGTTCGGCGACGTACGCTAGGGGGCGCGGTGTAATAAAACCCGTTCACTGTTGGCGCGCGCTCGGAGTCGCCGGATGGACAAGGCTGCAGAGCGGCGAGCGCGCAAGGCGGCGGCAGCGCGCGCTCGCAGACAGAATCCCGATGTCCGAGCCCGCGAGGGACACTTACTCACGTGTTTCACTTTTAATTGTGGGGCGAATTGCACGGAAGAGTTTCACGGTTTACCGATGATTCCTTCAGGAGCTTCGCCCCAATCATCATCATTCACCCCGTGAATATGCTGTGATTTTTCTTGCACTGTGTGACTACCAACTTTATTTGTCTTTGTTGTCGAGCTCCAGATTAACGGGCTGTAATGTATGTGCGAATAAACTAAAGCTTAGTAAAGCTGTTTTGTCACTCAGAGGGGCGATAAGCACCTGATTTTTGCAATTACACCAATGGACCGTGATACGTTAGTACGAAATTTATCTACGTGATTGGACGAATCGAATGTTTCGTGCAAAACGGCGCCTGGAGACTCTTGAGTCTGAACGCGCTCAATCAATAGTCCTCTAAATGTGAGCTGGTGTTATGAAGAATAGAACGTAGACTTAATTAGCTTATTAGCACTAATTCGATTGTCTTCATTGGTCATAATTAGGATAGTTTCAGCACATCTTGCCGAGCTCGGCATGAATAGGCACACAAGAATCTTAGATTGGTTTAACTGGAACTTATTAGGCTTAGACCTAATTGGTCTAATGAAGCTAAGCTAATTCGGTTTTACCAAGCTCATGTAGGCTTAAAATGCTTGGCTCTGGTTACGTTGCTTTAAATAGGCACAGCTATTAACTTGGCTTCACGTGGCCGCGTCGCCATGATGATAGTTTCTGTTCTACATCGGAAACTGGACAAACGGCGGGCATAACATATCTGCTCTGAAGAAATTAATAAGCAAATGAATGAACCCGTTTGCCTGCCCTTTCAATATCGCCGGAGAAGCCACACGTACAAAAATGTATGTAGACAGTCTATAGACTGTCTAAAAATGGGTTTAGACAGTCTATACACTGTCTAAACACATTTTTGTAGGGGCAGGCACCGCTTTTTTCTCAAGCTTAAAAGCAGTCTGGCAAATAACCGGGGCACGACTAGCCGCTTCATCATTACGGCTCGCCGGCCTTATCTTTGTCGCCGTTAACGACGAACCGCTGCAGACCAAGCTAAGTCCTGAAGTTGTGTGTTGTGATCTTTTTTTTCTTTTGTTCGCTTCCTTTTATTTCTTGCCGTAACACAACTCTCGGCTTCGCGCGAGAATAAAAGGAACATTACGGATCCCTCTGTCATTGGAATCGATATAACGAGAAAGTGAAACGTGTCTACACAGAAGTCCTGCTTATTGTTTGGTGATATATGAGAGCTTGTACGACGTCTATTGGTGTTTGGCAGCTATAACACCGTTTGACGTGTATGCACCCACTTTGACGCCTAGTGGCACATCTCCATCGCGACGACTAACGCCCATGATCATGATTTAGCCGTTGATGTAGCTGAAGTTGTTAACATATACCTAGAGTACTTTAGCAGATTTGAGGTGAGGGCCATTTGGTTGATGGAGCATACTTGGTGAAAATTAGGCGCAATGGACGGGACAAAAGAAGGAGCACACAGGGCGCTTTAATTTTCGCCAAATATACCTGGACACAGCGTATCGTGCATCCCGCGTAAGGATGACGTCAACAACCACATAATAAACACCGGTACTCGATATGTACTTCGTCAAAGCATCGTCAATTAAGGAGATAAACGGCACGGTGTGCGCTCCCGAGTAATAGGGTAACCTACGCCTGTGCTCATGCACTATCACACTACGCTTCAGCCGCACGGGAGGCAGGCGTTCATAGCTTGAGCCGGGAACGCGCGCAGGCATTTCACATCCCCCTGGCCTCTGTCTCGCTCCACGAAGCCAGAACATTCGCCCGTCGACATCGCTGCCTTTCTGCAGCGCCTATCGCAGCAGTTTTGTCAGTCGTTGCTATCGCACTGGAAGCAGTTGTCAGCACAGAAACACCGTTGATGCATCTGGAAGCTGCAATACTCGGAAAACGAGCCGTCATATGCTAACACAACGCGAAATGCAAAGAACGTCGCTCCCCAATGCTAGTGCGGCCAGTGTTATTCGCTGCTATCGAGACGCATAAACCATGGCCTCCGAGTGTGCGCGTGGGCAGGAAGCGCCGACAGATATCGGTTGCACGATGACTCATTTAACATGTGGCCTCCGAGATTACGCACCGGCAGGTTTCCTCCGGCGCGCAATCTCGAAGGCCACGCATTAACTGCGTCGTCATCAAACCGTTCTCTATCGGCGCTAGTGTCATGCCGCATTGCTTCGCTTGACCGCTCCCAGACGGTGGCATCCCAGACGGTGGCAACAGAGTACCGGGCCAATATAGAGGCGCTGACCGGGCGTGAGAAAATGTGCGAGAGACATAAGGCGCCTTTGTGGAGTGCCGCGCATCTACCTCGGTAGTCATTATACCTATATGCTTGAGCAGCGCACTTTCGACGGGGACAAAAGGAATAGGAAGGACACGACACTTGCTGCACTCGCAAGCGAATTTATTTTTTTAAAAAGTCACAGTTTCGCAGCAACGGCGAAGCAATGAATGCGATAGCAACAAATTGGAATGTAACGCGAAGAATGGAAATCAGCTCGAAATTGCCAGCGCGGCGCTCGAGCCCAAAGGACGCACGATAAGAACGCACACAGGACGAGCGCGAACTATCATGTGTCACAGCTCGATACTTGAACAACACTGCTGAAACATAAAGCAGCATGCACGAAACGAACGAACAGGTACACACAGGACGAACGCGAACTAAATGCCGCACAAGTTACTTATTTCTGTTTGAACAGCGCGGTCCTTTCGCAAACGCGGCCGCTGCAGCGAGCGAAGTGATCTTCGTACGCTCTGTGACTTCAGCGCGGACATCGCGGGGAAAGAACAAGACATACAA
Organism: Rhipicephalus sanguineus; assembly: GCF_013339695.2. Lineage (NCBI taxonomy): Eukaryota > Metazoa > Arthropoda > Arachnida > Ixodida > Ixodidae > Rhipicephalus > Rhipicephalus sanguineus. The sequence continues at coordinate 552,396 of NW_023615822.1, read as the reverse complement.
CCCCCGCGCCCGTTGCGCTGCTCGCGCCATCTGGCTGGTAATGAAGAAACGCTTATAGCGCCTGCTGTCTCCGAATCCGTCAAGCGGTAAAGGGTGTGTATGTAACGCTCGCCGTTAGATACCAGGGGGATCTGCGTTTCGTAGCGTAGTGGTTAGCGCTACGCGCTGCGAAGCGAGAGGTCCCTGGTTCGATTCCGCGCTTCGGAAGCGTTTTTGTGAATTTTTTTGGGGCTTATATATATATATATATATATATATATATATATATATATATATATATATATATATTGTACCGGTGCGCATCGGCGCCCGCTCTGTGCCAGCTATAGTGAAGACGATGACGTTCGTGTGTTGCGCGCTCGGTCTGTATTCTGTGCTGACGCTGTCTCGCATTTGTGACCCTTGTGCAAGGCGCCGTGCCGAACCTCTTTAGAAGAACTCGCCTGTTGCATTTGGTGGAGCTGCTGGGTAGTTCCCCTCCTCCTCCTGGAGCTCCGCAACCGCACTTTACCATCTGCCTCCGCAATGACCGAGGACACCGTTCCCTCTCCAGCCCCACCTACACCCACGTCGGTCATGTGTGCTGGGGTGTTTCTTCAACATGACCCTCCGATTTCAGCGGCACTGAAAATGGATGTCGAAGACTGGCTGGTAGAGTTTGAGCGCGTGAGCGGTCCGAACAAATGGGATGAAAGTGGAAAGTTGACGCACGTCAGCTTTTACCTGACTGATGTGGCCAAGCTATGGTACTTCAACCATGAAGCCGATTTCACCACTGGTCGGCTTTCAAAGAGAAACTCACTTCGTTCTTCGGTAGGCCAGGCGTGCGAAAGCTTCGCGCCGAACACCGCCTGCGTGCCAGAGCCCAAAAAAACGGTGAGACCTTCACAAGCTATATTGAGGACGTCATCGACCTCTGTAAGCGGGTGAATGTGTCAATGGCAGAATCTGACAAAATAAGGCACATTCTGAAAGGCATAGATGACGATGCGTTCCATATGCTAGTACCCAAGTGCCCTCAGACAGTAACGCAAGTCATTGAACTATGCCAAAGCTTTGATGAGCTGCGTAAAGAGCGCCTTTCTACCCGTCGCGCCGGAATTCCGACAGCGGAACTCTCAGCCTTGGAAGCTAGAAGCACTGGCGCTGAATATTCCGCCTTGCTGCCACAAATTAAGCAGTACGTTCGTGAGGAAGTGGCTCGCCAGCTCTCCCTTGTGGCATGTGTCAACGAGAGCCCCACGGCGCTGGATCACTCGCTCCGCCGTGTCATTCAGAGTCAAGTTGCTGAGGCTCTCCCACCTCCTGTTCCAACAACGCAAGTTGCGGCGCCTCTCACTTACGCTGAAGCCGTTACCCATTCATATGCTCGACCGACGCCAGTACCATCCGGCTCAGTCACCAACTTCTACTCGTCGCCACGCCCTGTCCGCCCGGTACGCCCTGTTCACGCACCACCCTTCTCGCCTCCCGGACCTTCTCACAACCCCTGGCGTACTCCAGACAACAGGCCCATCTGCTATGCCTGCGGTATTCCTGGCCATGTTGCACGCCACTGTCGTCGCCGCGGTCTGCATTCGCATGATGACGCCACCAACCTCGGCTACATGCCACAGCAACCAGCACGCCGTACCCCTGCTGACTCATCGGACACTTATTCGCACCGTGCCACTTTCGCCTCCGTCGATCTCCTTCTCCCCGGCGCCGCTCCATTTCTCCCATGCTCCGCCGTTCCAACTCTGCTCAGGAGGAAAACTAAGAGCCGCAGTTCCTGAGGCAAGAACTGCGCCTTCGTCGAAAATTTCAAGGCCTCATCTTTCGCCCCTAACGAAATCGCAGTTTTTATAGACGGTGTCGCGACCAACGCTTTGTTGACACAGAGCTGCCGTTTGTGTTATCAGTGAACTATTATGCCGCAAGCTCAAGAAAGTGACGATACCGGTTTCTGATTCTATTACGGACGGCGAGCTCACAGCACGTTAAGCCTTCGGCCGCGTGCACAGCACGTGTTTTATCAACGACGCATTCTATATTGTCGAATTTGTTGTCCTCTCGCATGCGTCGCATGACGTCATCCTCGGCTGGGACTTCCTTTCCGCACACCATGCTGTCGTTGACTGCGCTCGTGCTCAACTCGCTCTGTCCCCTTTGGGTACCACTGTCCCGGACTCCCCAAGCCCGTCGCCTAAATTGGTCGTCGCTGCTGACGTCGTCATTTCGCCGTTCTCTCCGCCTTAGTGTCCGTTTCCTGTGGCTCTGTCTGTGATTCCAGTGCCCTGTTTACACCATCTGAAGACTGTGCGCGCCGATGAAACCTTCTACTCCCTTTTGCTGTCGTTACACTTGCGAATGGTGCCGGTGCAGTCTACGCTTGCAATCCATTCCCCTGCTCATCAACTCTGTTACAAGGCGAATGCATCGGTCGTCTGGACACTTTTGATGCCATCTTCCCGTTGGATGCACCCTACGATATGGCAGCACTACCGATAAATGCCGTCACTTCCGCCACCGCACCCGCCTCACCTGACCAAGACGCCTTCTTGCGTAGCATCGATAACGCGCTTACGCAAGCTCAGCGCACAAAGGTTGTTCAACTGCTTGAACGCTTTCGTGGTTCATTCGACGTCGGCCAATCATCATTGGGGCGCACGTCTGCGGTTGTTCATCGTATCGACACTGGTCACCATGCTCCACTGCGACAGCGTCCCTTCCGAGTATCGCTAGCCGAACGTCGCGTTATTAGCGATCACGTAGATGATATGCTGCAACGCGGCGTGATTCAGGAATCCAACAGTCCCGGGCTTCTCCTGTCGTGCTGGTGCGAAAAAGGATGGTTCGATCAGATTTTGCGTTGACTACCGCCGGCTAAACAACATTACGAGAAAGGATGTTTATCCCCTACCACGAATCGACGATGCCCTGGATTGCCTTCAAGGAGCCGAATATTTTTCTTCTCTGGATCTGCGTTCAGGCTACTGGCAAGTGCCGATGGCTGAAGCCGACCGTCCAAAAACAGCTTTTGTCACCCCTGACGGTTTATACGAATTTAATGTAATGCCTTTCGGGCTTTGCAACGCGCCTGCAACCTTCGAGAGGATGATGGACACTATTCTCAGAGGACTCAAATGGCAGACCTGTCTATGCTATTTAGATGATATAGTGGTCTTTTCTGCAGATTTTCCATCTCATATCGCTCGCCTTGAACAAGTTCTCGAGTGCCTCACTACTGCTGGCTTGCAGTTAAACTTAAAGAAATGTCATTTTGGCGCCCGTCAGCTTACCATCCTAGGCCACGTCGTCTCGAAAGACGGTATTTCACCAGATCCTGCCAAACTACGAGCGGTTGCCGAATACCCCAAGCCCAGCACTCTAAAGGAGCTCCGAAGCTTCATGGCTTGTCTTTATTTTCGGCGCTTCATCCGCAATTTCGCCTTCCATTATTTCCCCCTTGACGCAGCTTCTCGCCGGCAGCACCGACCTCTCGGCATGGAATACCGATTGTGATGAGTCATTTACGACGCTCCGCCGACTTCTCACGTCCCCACCAATCCTGCGTCACTACGATCCCAACGCGCCTACAGAAATACACACGGACGCTAGTGGCGTCGGACTTGGCGCTGTACTCGCCCAACGCAAACACGGCTTTGGCGAGTATGTTGTAGCATATGCCAGCCGTACCCTCACAAAGGCAGAGTCAAATTACTCCGTAACAGAAAAGGAGTGTCTGGCAATTGTTTGGGCAATCGGTAAATTTCGCACCTACCTTTACGGGCGTCAGTTTGACGTTCTCACCGACCACCAGCCTATGCTAGCTGTCGTCCCTGAAAGCCCGACTGGACGCCTCGCTCGGGGGCTTTACGCCTACAAAAGTATGACATACGCGTCATTTATCGCTCCGGGCGAAAACATTCGGACGCTGACGCCCTATCTCGATCGCCACTGCCTTCTGACACTGCCTGCTCATCGGCTTCTACATGTAATTCGTCATCTCTGACCATCACCGACATGCCGGCCGAACAGCACAAAGATCCTTGGATCGCTTCCCTTCTTGACATTTTGTCTTACCATCCCCCTGCCTCCGTCTCACGCACCCTTCGTCGTCAAGCTCAACACTTTGCCGTTCGTGAAGGCTTGCTGTATCGTCGCAATTACCTAACCGATGGCCGCAGGTGGCTCCTCGTTATTCCTCGTAATTTGCGTACGGACATTTGCGGCGCCTTCCACGACGACGCCCAATGCGGTCATGGTGGCACATTCAAGACGTACTCCCGTCTGCGCCTGAGGCACTACTGGCGAGGCATGTATCGTTACGTTCGCCGGTATGTTCAGTCATGCCCTGCGTGTCAACGCCCTAAGCTACCTACTCGCAGCACCACTGGTCCTCTACAACCATTGCCCTGCCCTGCCCGACCATTCGGCCGCGTCGGAATCGATCTTTTCGGCCCACTCCCGAGCACTCCTGACGGCAACCGCTGAATCATAGTCGCCATAGACCACCTCACATGGTACGCCGAAACGTCTGCGCTACCAGCTGCCACCGCGAAAGACGTCGCCTGGTTCCTTCTTCGTCACCTCATTCTGCGACATGGTGCACCATGTGAATTGCTAAGCGACCGTGGCCGCGTCTTCCTCTCAAACGCAATTGAGGCCCTTCTAAAAGAATGCCACATTGTACACCGCACCGCTTCCGCATACCATCCTCAAACTAACGGCATGACGGAACGCTTCAATCGTACCCTTGCCGACATGCTTGCGATGTACGCGTCGGACGATCATATCAACTGGGACCGAGTACTTCCTTTCGTCACATATGTTTATAACTCTGCGGCCCAAACTACCACCGGCTTCTCTCCCTTCTTTCTCCTGTACGGACGTGGACCTTCATGCTCCATGGACCCCATTCTGCCCTACCAACCGGACATTTCTGAAGCCAAACCCATTTCTGAAGCTGCTGCTTACGCAGAAGAATGCCGTCAACTGGCTCGTTCGTTTACTGCGCAAGACCAGTGTCGCCAGAAATCACGCCATGACGCTGCTGCGTCTAGTGCCCATTACTCCCCGGGAGCACTGGTTTGGCTCTGGGTCCCGTCCACAACTCCAGGCCTCTCCACCAAACTCTTGTCAAGGTACCAAGGCCCTTACCGCATCTTGGAGCAGACATCTCCCGTAAACATATATACATACTTATACATAAACGGTGCATGACGGCGGCGACGGGGACGGACAAAAACCAGCCGAGACTGTCCATATAATTGCTATCGCAATAAAAATACTCCAATATATATATGCACCCAAGCACCCCCGAGCGACAAAAATGAATCAACTCTCAGTATTAACTGATCAAAGACCAAATTCTTGCACACTGTTGTGAAAGTATTACCGATGCACGTGTAAAGTCGCGCCGCCCCTGCAGCCCGGCCGCGATTTTTCTGAAGGGGGGGGGGAGCGTAAGCGGGGAACGCGGTGCTACAGCGAGATAAGGCAGGCACGCGTCGCAGAGGTATTTTTGGTTTGGATTAGCGTGATGCTATGAGCGAGGCCGACGCTTTTACGACGCTTGGGCTAAGATCGCCACATCACGGTGTGTGTTAAGGTATTGACAAAATTGCAATTCTATTGAAATCGCGCCGAATGGGACGGACGATTAGCAACAAGCGTTGCAGGTGCTAACCGCGGAAGCCACAGTAATGAAGAATTACTTTACCGCTCATAGAGGACAACACCACCCCGCTGACCGACAGCACTGTAAGAGGAGAGTGTGGGATATAAAAGGCGCATTTGTGAAGCGTCTAGAGTCTGTGACTGTGGCGCAGTGGATAGCGTACCCGGCATCTGTTCTTGCGGACCGAGCCGTTGTGGGTTCGATGCCCGTTGACGGAACTTTTTTTCTTTGCCATCTGATGGTGTACATTTTTGAACGTCATTTCCGTGACGGAAGTACGTCACTGAAGGTTTGGTGGACCCCGGCATAAAACACTGTCGTGTTGATATTTACTGGCAGGTAAAGGCTTCCTAAGCACATCCGATACGAGCACATTACAAGGAAACCATAAAAAAAGAGTTATAAAAGCTTTCCAAAGCCCACTTTACCATACAGCAATTCCTTAACGCCTACGGCATCTGCCACTGTCAAGAAACTCAAGCTCCCTATCCGACAGAGCTATTGACGCTTTCCTCACGCAAGTCAAGCCGCCACGCGCTATGTTTGCAGTCTCAATGATAATGCTTGTAAACCCGTCTTTGTTTGTGGTGTGCTCTTACCGGATGTGCTGACGAAACTTTTATCAGGCAGTATATATTAACACGAAAGTGTTTTATGCCAGAGTCTACCAAGACTTCAGTGACGTATTTCTCTCACTGAAATGAAGTAGAAAAAATTTACACGATCATATGGCAAGGAAAAAGGTGGTTCCGTCAACGAGCATCGAGCCCACGACCACTCGGTAGCAACAACAAATGCCGGGCACGCTATCCACTGCGCCACGGTCACAGACACTAGAGGCTTTACAAACACGTATTTTATATCTACCACTCTCCCTGTCGGCAGGGTGGTGTTGCCCTCTGGGAGCGGTAAGGTAAAGTAATTCGTCATTACTATGGCCTCCGCCATTAGCACATGCAACGCGTTACACGTCCGTCCGATTCGGCGCATTTTCGACAGAAGTTCAATTTTGTCAATGCCTTAACACACCCCGAGGTGGCGACATTGGCCCAAGCGTGGTAAAAGCGTCGGCCTCGCTCATAGCATCACGCTAATCCAAACCAAAAATAGCTCTGCGACGTGCGCCTGCCTCACCTGGCTGTAACACCGCGTTTCCCGCTCACGCGCTCGCCCCGAGAAAAATCGCGGTCGGGCTACCGGGGCGGCACGATGCGCTTTGCGTTTCCCTCTAGTGCGGCCGTGGTATTCAATCACATTTTGACGTGCCGCAGGATGGCGCCTAAGTTCTGCGTCCAATATGCGACTTCACATATGCAGCAGTCCAATATGCGACGCTTTTCTGGCTATCACACCTCGTTCTCTGATTACGCTTTCACCGTTAACTACTACAGCTACCACAAGGGTTTTAATCATTTAGCATGGACGTTAGTCGTCGGGATGGAGATGTACCACCAATCATCAAAGTGGGTGCATACACATTAAGCGGTGCCATTAGCTGCCAGATATCATACATTGTGCAAACTCTCTTATATCAATGTACAGTAAACATTCAGTTGCTTCTGTAAGGGCACGCTCTACTTTCGTGTTATTCCGATTCCTATGACGGAAGGATCAACCATGTTTTTTTTTTCTCATTTTACCAATAAACCTTTAGTTCGTAGTAAGCGCCTGTCCATGTGTTATTAGGTCCTTTTCTACGTTAAGCGCTCGCATTTCAAGCAAGCAGAATGAATCCTCAACTAGCCCAGTCAGCCATTTTGACAACTTATTGCCTCGGTAGCTTATACAGTAGAGCGCCAGGCGCGTAACGTCGCAGACCGAGAGGTCGTAGGTTCTATTCCCGATGGTGGAACATTTTCTTATAGTTCCTTTCTTTGTCATTCGTTAGCGTCCATTTGATCAACGTCATATCCGTGACGGAAATAGGTCACTGAAGTCTTGGTGGACCCCGCACAAAGCGCTTTCGTGTTAAAAGATAAATGGTGGAAGAGACGCGAACTAAACGCTGATGTCCCTGAAAGCTGGAGCTGACGTCTTCATTTAGGAGCATTCTGGCACCTGAGGATCGTGTGTTGGCGGTCAGTTTAGGTTCCCATAATACAGCCATCTGCGAGATGCTGCGCCGAAAGTGCACCGGTCACACGCGAATTTTTGTGCCGTCTTTTATAATGAATGCTCTCTCGATCGTAGGGCTTTTCTGCGACTAGCCATTTCTCATATAATAATCTGAGCTTTTACCGAACTCAATCGTCATTTCACGTTGCCACATATCATTGTCGACTGCATATGAACGCATGACCTCACGTTCCGGCACCAGAATGTGTCAGGCAGGATGCCAGCGCGTAGGCACGCCCTGACGCCACGTCCCCATGCGATCAGAGCTTTTCTCTTCGATCGGGGATAAAAATACACAAACAGTGAAAGAGAGGGAAGGAAAGGAAGAAAAGAAAGACAGAAATAAGTATATGAATAAGTGAGGAAATAAATACCGAAAGAAAGAAAAGTAGTACGTCACCTCGATTGCAAAATTTCCACGATAGGTGAAGGGCCCCTGAAATCTTTGTTGATCAAATAATTGCGGCTTTTTTACGTCTCAAATGCGCAATACCACTATGAGAGACGCTGTAGTAGAGGAATACGGAAATTTGGCCACCTGGGGTTTGCTGTCGTGCGCGTAGGTTATGCAAATGGGCATCTAGCCTTTTGCCTCCGTAAAAATGCGGCCACCGTGGCCGGGATTCGATTACGCGACCACCATAACTACTACACCATAAGCAGTCGACCACCATAAGCAGTCGACCACCATAACTACTACACCCCCGCGGCGGGTTCGGATTTTTAGCATGAAAGTGCGATGCCAGGGACCGCCAAGACTTTTATGACGCATATCTATCACGGAAATACGTCAGCAAAATGAACGTAATCAGATGGCAAAGAAAAAAAAATCTACGAGAAAAAGTTGCGTTGACAGGAGTTGAACCCACAACCTGTCGGTGTGCGACGATGGCTGGCGGCGTTTGACCCACTGCGCAAAATTTCTTTCTTTGTTGGCTGTTTTTGAAATGTAACAAACCACAAGAGGAAATGCTATTTACAATACCAACATGGTTGCGCCAAAAGGGAGAGAGATCGACAGGAAAAAAAAGGAAAGGACCAAACTGGGATTATTGAGGACACTAAAACTCCTTCATTTGTAAAAGGAGCTCTACACGAATGCTTCAAAGAAAGCATAACCCGTTTTGTTGAAGAACAAAAACTTCGTGAAGGCTGCGCTACCGCCAAACGTATGTAGGCTGCACGAATGCGCCTTTTATGTCTCACACTTTCCTCTCACAGAACTCTTGGCTAGCGGGGTGATGTCGCCGTCTGGACGCCGACATCTCGATCTGGATGCGGCAGGGGAGATAAATGCGTAACCTCTGCGATTAACTCCGGCGACGCGCCGCTGTTACGACCGTCCCATTGGGCGCGTTTCCGATAAAAGAGTAATGTCGTCAACGCTTTAACGCACCGCGAGGTGGCGGCTCTAGCCCAAACCTTGCTCATAGGATCCATCCATATTAAAAAATAGCTCTCCGATGCTCGCCTCTCTGCCGCACCACGTTCCTTGCTCGCCCTGCGAGTATTAACGGCCAGGCTAGAGGGAAAACATGAGCGAGTCGCGTTTCTCGTCGCGTTCCACGACGCTTTTAAGGAGTGTATATCGAGTACCGAGTTTATTATGCGCTCGTTGATGCGATGTTCGCGCGGAATTCACTATGTGTGGTGTCCAGGTATATGTTAACAAGGTCAGATAGCGCGAGGTTTAAATCATGATCATAGGCGTGAGTAGTCGGGACGGGAATGTGCCACTAGGCGGCAGCGTAGGTACGTCCACCTCAAGCGGTGCTATATCTGCCAAAGCACAATAGACATTATACAAGCTTTCACATATCAATGCACTATAAACAACCAACTACTTCTGTGACGACACGTTTCACTTTCGTGTTATACCGAGTCCAATGACGGAGGGATGAGCCATATTTTTTTCTTTAAATTGTGGAGCTTTACACTTAAGTGATAACATACCTTCCAACCATTCGTAGGTCCGTAGAGTCGACAAACCGCACCGAGACGTCCATTTCGACACGGAGGTCAACAATCTGCTGAAAAGGGACGCTTACGAGTCTCACAGTAGCGTCTGGTCCCGAGGAGAACACTTCGGGAAGCAGGCCAGATCCACAGAATTGAAGTAGCACCACTGCGTCGCGTTCACTTCCAGGAGCACCGTCTGATATTTTCACGACGTCGGCAGCACACTCTGTCGTTAGGGCAGGAATAGCGCCAGCATTTGGTACACCACTGTGGATGCTAATTTTGTGCTCATTCCTCTGGTAGAATACAATCTGCGCAACTTTTCCGGGAGGTGTATATGTCTGGTGGACGTGGTAAGTGCAGGTGATGTTCCTCAAATAAAAACCTGGGTAATTGGGAGAACGAACGCGGCAGCTTCGTTCGTGGCAGTTCGTGAAAAGGCGGTCACAGTAGCTCCCGGGCACTTTGTCACCATAGAACCAGCCGTCACGGAGATATTCAGCCCTTTTCCAAAAACGGTAGGTGAGGAATACTCCTGCTGTGGGTGTCCTCATGGTAGACATAACGGGAGAGGTCACAGTCAGACGCACGTTTCTACTCGAGCTGTAAAATGCGGCTCCCTTGCGCGCAAGGCTTCCGCAATATCCACCAAACTCTAGAGGGCTCGTGTGTGACTCTTGAGGAAACGACCGTGGGTCTAGCGAGGCTGAATGCAGGAGCGCGATGGCGTGTTGGCGACTGCGGTGGCGCTCCCTCTTCGGCCGTATGGCCTGCAGGCTGCGTGACGCCGTCAGCGCCTTCATGTCCAGTTCTTCTGAAACTTGCATGTGGCCGTGTTGGCACATCGGGCTCGAGTTACTGCGAAAGGACACCAATAAAAACGTTTTTTGTGCAAAAAACTGATTATAAAAACACGTTTACTAGTTTGTCCAGCACTGCTACGGAAGCTTTGAAGCTGTGTAGTTATAACAAGAGACAAAATTAAGAAACATAAATTAAGGGCGAATATTGGAAACATCGAATATTCGACTCGAATAGTTGGGAATTCGATTCCATGCGCGAGGCACTCTTACTATTCAAAATATCCTAACACCACATAACTTCACAACTATTATTGAAATCAGGATAACGGTTTGCACATCGCTGCTAAATTTCTCAATATTTAATACACAAATAGACAAATTAGTAAAGGGATTCACAGGTGGGCTAGTTGGTCGTTCATATTCGTTAAGCAGGCTGAGAGCGCGGAAACAGATAACGGACGAGGAAGAAGCGCATTCTGTGTTTCTTCCTCGTCTGGTGTCTGTTCCCGGGATCCGAGTTCTCTGAACGAAGTCAAATTAGTTTCCGTTGCCCTATTCCTTCCTCCTCCCCGCCCCCAGGTGGGTCGCATGATCCGCAGGGTCTCCAACAAGAGGGGGGGACTTCGGTGCAAAGATGCGTTGCGGCTGGCGCACGCTTTTGTAACCAGCAGGGTCATGTACTCCGTCCCTTACCTTTACCTCCGCAAACATGAGGAAGAAAAAATCGAGGCAGTCATTAGGAAGACGTTAAAGAGGGCTCTTGATCTTCCGATCTCTACATCCAACAGCCGTCTCAAGGCTTTGGGTGTGGTGAACTCATATCGGGAGCTTAGGGAAGCCCATCTCCTCAACCAGTATACACGGTTGGCCCAAACAAACTCTGGCCAAAGTCTACTTGCGCGACTGCATATAAAACATGACTTCCACCTACAGGAGCGGGTCAAGGTACCAGAACTGTGGCGCACAGCCCTTCTGGTTCGTCCTCTCCCCACTAAAATGGACAGAGATGAACACACCGCACGACGTGAGGCGCGCGCTCGGGCGCTGGAGCTACAATATGGACAGAAGAGCGGTGTCTACTACGTGGACGTTGCTGGCCCAAATCCTGAGGGGTGGTACACAGCCGCTGCTATTCACGAAGGAACACAGGTGGATGGGCTAACCTTTAGGGCGTATACTGTAACACAGGCTGAAGAGGTCGCCATTGCCCTTGCGGCCTCTCACAGTAATTCCAGATGCATTATTACGGATTCGCGGGGCGCGTGTCGCAACTACGTAGCAGGGTACATCTCACCCGTAGCCTACAAAATACTGCGAAACTGCATAAGGGACGCGGACCCTCACCCGAAACGTATTATTTGGACTCCGGGTCATCAGGGATTGCGGGGAAATGAGGCTGCAGATGCGGCTGCCCGAGCGCTCATTTCCGGGTTTCCTCCGTCAATCCCAATGGAGGCAGACGGGGAGGGTTACCCTCTCCTCCGGTATAGGGCAATTCTGGAATATTATAAGGAAATTCATCGCCGTTACCCTCCTCCTGCAAGGGGGTTGAAGAAAGCAGATGAGCGCATCCTGTTAAGACTCCAGACTAACACAATGTTATGTCCTGCAATCATAAAACATTTCGACCCTACGGACTGTGGGGAGGTGGCGGACACCTACCACATGGTGTGGGCCTGTCAAAACAACTCAGCCCTTACTCCTCACCCGAACCCTACCCGAGAGGACTGGGAGGCGGCCCTGCTCGGCTGCTCAGACGTTCAGGCCCAACAGGCCTTGGTACAGAGAGCCAGGGCGGCGGCTTCAACCAATGGGGTCCCGGAATAGAGACTTTACCTAGTCTGTAGGAACCTCTAAAGAAGTCCCACGCCTCTCCTTGTAAATAAATGCTTTTCACCACCACCACCGCCCCCAATGCGCTTACGAAAATGTTGCGCCAATATTCAAGTGTAGTGGCCGGATCATGGCATTGTGCATGAGCCTGAGGTGTAATTGAAATAGAGTGCCCAAATTTTCCTGAGAGAATCCAACGAAACAAATGGGGTGCGTCGCACTATTAAGACAAAATATTTAACAATAAGTAAACTAAGCATTATTCTGCATTTTTCTGGGTTAAAGCAGCTGTAATGAACATCGTACCGATCAACTGTGATTCCTGCTACCGACGGAGAAAGCAGGCTTAGCGGTATTAAGTATGACGACATGATGACCACATGGACCCGAGAATGTTTAATGAGCGGCTGTTTTTCTCTCCTAAAGCAGGGGCCGGCAACCTCTTAGGTAGGAGGGCATTTAACGGGGAGGGGCGGGGGTGTGCTTTGCAAGCGACAAGAAAAAATTCCGCGACTTGACAAACCTGGAGTAGAAATGCTGTTTATTTTCAGCACGCAAGTCACAAGGTTGCAATTTACAAACATTAGTTACAAATAGCAGGAAAAACTCTTTCAATGCGACTTTTAGTGCTGCACACTCTTAGCCAATTCGCAAACATCTACATCTAGGCTGCTGAAGGAGAGACGCAGAAATTCGTGAAGGTGTTCATTGGTTAGTCAGGAACGCAAGTTGGATTTGATGAACTTGATTCTTGAGTAAGCCTGTTCGCAGACGTATGTACTGCCGAGCACTGTTATCATGGCTGAACAGCGCGACTGGACGCCCTAACAGAAGAAACGCACACACATGCACAGAGTTGAAAGGATTCTGAAATAATCGGATGCCCTTCGAAATTTTTATAAAATCAGAATCTAACATTGAACTCCCTTTCAAAATCCCGTAATATTTGACAAAGTTTTTCTGTGGGAAGCGTTGTGCTCATATCTCCCACAAAAGTTTTGCAGGAAGCGAAGTGAAAAGGATTAAACTCACTGGCCAGCTGCCGGAAAATGTTGAGTTTCAGCTCAAAAGCCTTAACGCCTGTGAGCATGTCGGACACGAGTTTCTCTTTACCTTGTATGAAGGTCCTCTCTTAAGTTAATATTTCCCACAAAGAATCTTTCTTTTGCCCTTTTTACTTTGCAAACGTGAAGACGTAATCTGGTAAGTAGTAAGACGGATGTAATGAGTGCACCGTCATTTTTTCGTGTGCGGTGAGGTAAATGAAGGAGCCATGCACAGTACGTCTGGTAAGCCTACGTATCACAACAGTAACGATCTTCCAAGACAAACACACACAAACAACATAAATCTCGCAGATGCTCCACCCTACACAAGAACTTTAGTGAATACATAACGGCCTAAAGGTTCACGTTCGTTCACGTTTCATGTCCTCGTTAACGCCAGCAGCACAGCCGGCCGACAAACTCAGCAGATGGTCGGGAACTAGAAGCGCGGCGTCATGAGTTGCAAGCCGAGTGGTGGCGGAACAAACGTTCAGACAGGTAGGCAGGAATCAGACAGCGCAAGAACCGGCCTGGTACCGGGCAGGACTCGAACACCCTCGTCACTAGCGTCCGCAGGAGCGCGTCCCGTCAGGAGGCTACCAAGCGGTTGTCCCTAGATAGACTCTCTCTTGCTTGCATGACCCTTATTTCTTGGCTCTTACCCGCTACGGAGGATTGGCCATGAAACCGGCGGATAATATTGCCACGCCTGCTTCTTGTTTTATTTTTTGATGTATCCGGGTTTGACACGCAAAGACGGTTAGTTACGCTTGACGCTGACCGCGCCGCAGTGTTCAAGCTCCGCGATTGTAGTGCATCATTTTGTTAACATTGCGCGCAGGGCGCGATTGATCGATTGAAATAACTTTAATGAGGTCCTGCGGGACGCGACCTAGCGCGCAGTGGGCGACTCCCACGTCGGGACTTCGCAGGACGCGGAGAGTCAAGGTTATTCCAGAGCTTGCGCGACCACCAGTGATAAGGTTGGTTGGTTGGTTGGTTCCTTAAGGGAATAGCTCAACCCACTACGGGGGATCGGCCACGTAGCGTGCGGCAGTAGACTTTCTGAAAAAATAAAATAAAATGAATATGCGAAAGGATAATTTATAAGGCCTCTTACATTCGCAACGTCTTTTTCTTTTCCTATTTGAGAGCAAAGCCCTTCGAGCCTCCTAGGCGCAGAAAAAACGAGCGACATGGTGTTCCGGTCGTTTTTTCTGCGCCCAGGAAGCTCGGAGGGCTTTGCTTTCAAGTAGGAAAAGAAAAAGACGTTGCGAATGTAAGAGGTTGTGGAACTCGACATGGGCTATCCTACACGAAATGTGCTGAAGGCGTAGTGTACGAGAGTCCTCTTGCGTGCGGCTGTTCCTATATTGGACACACCGGCAGATGCCTAAATGAGCGAATCAGGGAGCACGAGCGGAGTGTAGAGCAAAATAAAGAGGGCCCCAATCTGCCTGAGCAAATTAGGCAGTGCCCGTTAAGCTCTTGTGGATCACAATTTACTGAAGTGCGGGTTATCGCCAGAAGCTCAGACAAAACTGCCAGAGAATTAATGGAAGCATTTATATCGGTAAAAAATCTGACGTGTGCGTTAGCGACACTTCTATAGTTTTGTATAAATGAGAGAAAAAGTTCATTGAACATGCTTTATCTCTCCCCCTTTGATGGCAATACTTTTTCTGCGCGCGCGATATGGGCGAGATACATGCATGTGCATTTCTGCGAATAAAAATCAGTTGTTAGTGCCGCTGCGTCCTGTGTCTTATCTTGTATATTATGTCCTACTTTGCGCCTTAAAAATTAATTATGAACTTGGTCTAGAGGAATGGTTTCATGCATGACGGTGTCGCAGCGTCCCGAGCATACCAAACAGCTATCGATCCTCCAAATAGGTGCATACGCTGTACTGTAAAGTAGTAGTGCTGTGCAATGCACCAATTTCCTTTAGATTACTTGCGCAAGAAAAAACAAGCTGATTTGCAGTTGATTTTCAGTAGTCGTATTAGCTTCGATTATGAAAACTTGATATTTGCACATGCAAAAAAAAGTCACAGTTTCGCCGCAAGGGCGAAGCAATGAATGCGATAGCGAGAAATCAAAATGTCACAAGAAGAACCAGAAGCAGCCCGATACTTGCAGCGTGCCGCTGAAGCACAAAGAAGGACGCCCTAAATGAACGCACATGCATGCACAGGGCAAGCGTGGACTAAAAAACTGTCACAGTTGTTACGCCTATGTGCTTGAGCAACACGCTGCAAGTGTCGGCAATGGAGAGAGAGAGAACACAACTCTATTGTCGTCAGATTTTATGGAGGTAGGTGATCCGCCAGGCTGAACCTCGTGGCCACCGCCTCCAGAAGTACACGTTGTGGGCTAGTCGGTTCATGCCCAAGTACAAGCCACAAAGTATGGCTGTTTCTTGCGCGAGGAAATAACGAGGGAAGGGGTCCAGGGGAGCGCAAACTTTCGACTGTTTATTCACAAATTGTGCCACCGGTGTTGTGTATGAATTTCCGCTATCCTGTGGCAAGACGTATGTCGGCCAGACGGGAAGGTGCGTGAATGAGCGTGCGCGGGAACACAAGCTTTTACTAAAAGGTAAAGATGGGGCACATTTGCCGACCCACTGCAGTTCACATAAGTGTGAGCCGTGCTTGAATAAGGTTCAGATTCTGGGTAGAAGCGGGGACACCACGGCTTGAGAGTTGCTGGAGGCATATCATATCAAAGCACGAGGTTCCATGTGTATCAGTGACACTTCATTGTCTCTTTCGCAGGCAGAGCGCAAGTTCATAGCTCACAGGTTCTGATTAGGGTGGTATGCGCTCGCTGTGTGCCTAGTTTGCTGCGCATGTCTGTGCATATATATTCGGTTGCACTGTCTCTTGAATAAACCGTTGAAAGTTTGCGCTCCCCTGGACCCCTTCCCTCGTTATTTCCTCGCGCAAGAAACAGCCATACTTCGTGGCTTGTACTTGGCCACCTCCTCTGCTCTCTGTATGGCCTGTAGCTGAACTCCCAGGCTGGTGGAGGTCAAAACCTCCTCCCACCCTTCGGGTGAGGGAGTGGCCAGGACATCGGGAGAGGGGGTGTTCCCTGCAGTCCCAGAGAACATGATGAAGTGTGGCTATTGACCCACAATGCCAGCAATACGGGTCAATCGTGTCGGAGTAAATACGTGCGTAAATATATGGGCACGGGAATGAATGCGTTTAATGTCGGCGCCAGACAACCTCCTGGCGCTTAGTTAACTTGTGGTGCGGGGGTGGTTCTAACTGCCTCGATAGGCAGTAATATTGCGTAATATCGTGATATGATGTCAAGCCTTCACCAGAGTCCCCCGGATCAGAGGCGGGTCCCACCGCTCGGCTGACGAATTCTCGAGCAATGGAGAATCAAGGGCTTGCTTGCTTGCTTGCTTGACCTTTAATTCTTGGTTCTTACCCACTATGGGGGGTTGGCCATGAAACCGGCGGTTAATATAAGTGAGAGAAATTTAGAATTTAGACGCTCTTAGATATTTCTTTTTCTCTTAAACTGCGGCGCGTGGAGTGACCCTCTGCGTCTCCTACCACAGGGGGCATCTGATGCAAGGTGTGCCCGGTGCTCTTTGTCTTTTTTTTCCTTTCCACATCCCGAGCGGGTACAGAAAATGGCCACTTTGTCGTGCGCGTCTCAAGGTCAGTATTCGAAATGGCCACGAGACCGAAATGAAAGAAAATTAGGAGCGCTGCGTCAGCTAGTGTCGACAATGGAAAATCAGACGCTTTTAGATATTTCTTTTTCTTTTAAAGTGTGGCGCGTGGAGTTACCCCCTGCATCTCCAGCCACACGGGGCGTCTGATGCAAGGTGTTGATGATGAGGTGTTCCCGGTGTTCTTTCTTTCTTTTCGTTCCACATCACGAGTGGGTACAGAAAAGGGCCACTATGTCGTGCGCGACTCAAGGGCAGTTTTCAAATTGAAAGAAAATTAGGAGCGTTGCGTGATAGAAAACACGCTCACGCTCCTCCGAGATTTGCTTACCACCAGCGGTACATTGTGTATATAAATAGCTCGCCGTTATTTCGCCGGGCGCATGCATGGCGTGTGGCTGAGAGAGGGAGATAAACCTTTTAATGAAGCTGGAGATGTTTGCCTGGCTGTTCGCTTGACATGCTACTCCAGGTGCTGGGTGACGATTATGATATATACAGTGATAACCACATAACACATACAGTCACACAAGTTTACAAAGTTTCGTTCAGGCTCGTGGCCCGCAAGAAAGTCAACAACGCAGCGCGCTGGGAGCGAGGGGTTGCTGGTTCGAATCCGCGGTCGAGTACTTCAGAACTTTTTCGTCTGCTTAATTTTCATTTGTGCCTTTTTTGTATATATACATACATATACATATCCGGGACATGATGGCGTCGACAGACGGCGACGGCAAAAATCAGCCATAGTGTCCATATAATTGCTATCGCAGCAAAACAATAATTTCGGACATAACAACTTGCCCAACAAGGAAATCCGCCGAATAGCCTCACCTGTCATGGTCGTAGATTCCCACTTGGAAGGAAAGGAATGAGAGCTCCACCAGGTCACCCATTTCCCCGCCGGCAGCGACGAAGTCCATCCGGCAGAGGAAGGACAGGTGACGTTGAAAGTGGCCACTCATGCGCAGCGCGTACTTTGTACCTTGCTGGCCGTAATAGGTACGGTTGCAGTCTGCGAGCAATGCGTTTGGAAATGCTTTTACATTGTAATTCGCTATAACGACAACATGTATAACGATATATTGCTTATAACAATCAAATTCTTGAGATTTCTCAACTTTCCTATTCTCCAAATGTAAAAGCAGCCATTAAACAGATACTATGAATAGCCGTATATGAGATGCAACTGAAGAATTCTGGTCACCCGGAAAGTGTCTTGTACAAAACTTTGCCTGAACGGCTGATAAAAAATAAAATTCATTGGAGATAATGACCCGAATACTTGTCCCTAATGCCGCGAACAAGCCATCGCTGAAGAACTTGTACTGGAGCGTTCTGTGAGGCGATGTCGCGCTATCATCGCTATGGCTGGAGGGAGACGCTTGCTTCGTCGCAGACGCGCTAGCACAACACCACGTAGAACATGCAGCTTCTTCGACAGCACAGGTGACCGACGGAGCGCTATGCCCCATTGAAAAATTCCATACGTTATATTATGGAAAACGCACGGATTCCTTGTTTTGGCTAATGACATGTTTGTGACGACGAAGAAGGCTCGAGGAAGACTCGGAAATACGGAACTTTTTTGTGGGCGAACTTGTGCCCGGGAATGAATCGGTCAATGTGCGAACAATTGACGCTGTACACTAGAAATTGCGAGAACCGTTGTCAGCCATCGAGCACTCTGATGTGTGGTAAGGCGTGTCGGCATTTATACATGTGGAATCGACGATTCCTGCTTTACCGTTGTTGGCCTCGTCAGTTTCACAATAAACTGTACTCCTCTCGTTGCGTGCGCAAGCAGATCAGAAGATTCTAAAATAACGAAGGTTCCCAGACACTCAGGCGCGTTTTGCGCAGGGCAGTGGTTATGGGTGTGACGACCCGCTTACATAAATATATAAAAAGAAGCGCGCGTGGCATTGTCCCCTCTGCAAAAGCGTCGTCCCTATGCTAATAGCAGAACATGTAAGGAAAAAAAGATGTGCGTGCACAGAGAAAGAATAATACTAAAGTGAAACCTAGTCCTCAGGTTCACTAACGCGTGTAAAAGGGCCTAATGCGCACGACATGGACGACTGCAGGTCGTGTGAGGCACCGCGAGAGTTCGTAATGCCAGCCGGGCCAACTTTGTAGTCCAGGGGGCCAAGACGTCGGAGCACTTTGTATCGCCTGAAGTAACATCAAAGAAGTTTTTCGCTGAGTCCGCGTCAGCGTATCGCTGTCCAGACCCAATTAGGGTTTCCCGGTTAGTACTCTATGCTGCGTCGTCAAACACTGTAGTGGCGGCGCTCGACACTCTGCTGGTTCTCGATACGCAGGCGGGCGAGCTGTCGAAGTTCTTCGGCGCCCTGCAAGTGGACAGCAACATCGAGATTTTCTTCGTCAATGAAGTTCGGCAGCGTAGCCTTGAGAGTCGTTGCCGTGCTTCTTTGTTTTACCAACTTGTATGGCAGCATCTGCGTTGTCTGGCGGCGGAACTGCGTCAGTCCGCCGTCACCCTCCCCCTCCGCGACCATGTCGAAATGCAGCAACACGACAGTTGCGCCGCCAGACAACGCAGATGACGCCAGAGAAGTTGGTCTGCGCCCCCAACGCCGTAATACCGGCCTCCTGTCAACCAACGCTACCCTACAAGAAGACCGACGTTTGGAGCGCCCCTGACCAGAGCCCGCTCTGCTACCACTACGAGAAAGCAAGCCACACCTACCGCCGCTGCCAGTACTGTGGTATGGGACTACGTGGTTTCGCCGTCTATGCGCCTTGTCCACAGCGCAGTGACCTGGCACGCGACATCACCGACTACCTCGCAGGATCGCAGGCGACACCTCGTCGAGCGTCGCGTTCAGCATCGCCAGGCTGCTACATTTCATTCGGCCCAAACTGTGGCCGATCACTTAGCCAGCATCTAAAAGCAGCAGCCGGTAAAGGTGCTGTTGCTGTTCCTAGCAACGCTGCCGATGACGCAAGAACATACCACCGGCAGAACACAGCCGACAGGTAAATATTTCGCCGGCGAAAGAAGACCTCACGAGGAGCCGACGCCACGACCTAATCAAAACGCCGTACGACGAAGTAGCAGTCTCGACGTGCTTATAGACGGCCACAACGTCATTGCTCTAGTTGACACTGGAGCGGATTGCTCTGTCGTCAGTGGGCCATTCGCCTCGAAGTTGAAGAAGTTCAAGGCAGCCTGCGAAGGGCCTGAAATACGGACAGCTGGAGGCCACTTCACAACGCTGACATGAGTTTGCAAGGCCAGAATTACAACTGACGGCCACACTTATTGGACGAATTTCGGGGTCATAAAACATTTTTCGAGGGACGTCATCCTTGGCATAGACTTCCTCAATCAACACGTTGCAGTCAGTGAAAATGATAGAAGAGCAGATCACCGTTCCGCCTTTCCCCAGTGTCCGTTTGTTCGTTTATTAGTACCTCAAGGGTCCCGAGGAACATTACATGAGGGGTGGGCAAGAAAACATGATAGATAAAAGAAAGCAAAAAAGCAAAAAACAGCACCAACAATAACAACAAAAAATAGAAAAACAGCAGTAGATCACATATACAAGGATAAAATATGGCTTTTTACTGCAGTTTTAATTTGGACAAACTGAGATGACATGGCGATGTGGGTGGGAAGGTCGTTCCAGTCTTGCGCAGTCTGCAGGAAAAATGACTTCTGGAAGGTCTTTGTTTTAGAACGTACGGGATAGACGGCGTTGGGGTGAGAATGGCGCGATGCCCGATGTGCAGGTCTGATGAATGCATTGCCTGGTGGCAAGGAATGGAAGAACTTATGATACAGGCACAAACGTGAAACTTTACGGCGAGTGGCAAGATGAGGAAGGTTAAGTTGAGGTTTCACTGCTGACACACTTATGTTAGTCGAGTAATTCGCGATAATGAATCTGGAAGCACGGTTCTGGATGGATTCGAGCATAGTAGAAATATTTCTTTCGCATCGAGGAAACTGCAGACAAAGAAGGCAACCAGCACCCGCTCCTGAACCCTAAGATTCACGTCGCAAGAGGCATAGCCGAGCTGCGTGATGGGAAAGCAAATGCAGTGCCAACAAACTTCACCCACGAATCTAATCACCTCGAAATTGGTATGACGGTCACCTAAATGAATGAATTCGTAGACGCCAGCAATGCTTTAGCCCTCTTCGATGCTACTGAACCTGCTTCGACGTACCGAGATCCCCACCAGCCTGCGATGTCAACGGGAGCCTTCCGAATCGTAAGCAAGATCTCATAATCCTGCTCCTCCAAAGAAGGACTGCTTTTGTTCGTCGACAAGAATTCAAGAGACCCTAGTCGCAAAACATTGTATCATAAAGAAGCACGCGTGGAAATATGGATTTCTTACGGCAAATATGGAGGCTTATGGAAATTATAAGGCAGATATCGAGAACAACATATGGTACCTAAGTAATTCCTTGTGTATAAAGATGTATTCATAAGGAACAAACGGAGTTCGCCACTGTTTAATGGCATACCATACGGCCAGGAAGAATAGATCGCGCTCTCTCTCTCGCCATATATATATATATATATATATAATATATATATATATATATTATATATATATATATATATATATATATATATGGGTCATTCCATGCCAAATCACCCAGCGTTTTTTCGACCATCACAAATATGGCTGAAAAAAATTTCCACGTTTTTCTTGAAGTTCGAAACTCGTTCTGCTCGTTTATTTCTGTTGCCAAAAATTCTCCCGCCTGTTTGTGAGAGTCTGTAGTTTTGCGCCGACTGATGTAAATGGCGTCAAACAACAATTTTTTTTTTTCACAGGGCGTTTATAGGATGCACTCAATAAAATGGTATTTCCTGCAAGCTAATGAAGTGATGTAACTGTAAAAATAATGACTTATTTATGTATATCGATTCTTCGGGGGCTTTTCGCACGAGGAAAATTGAATAAAATTGCAAAGTTTACACCACTTTGTACCAACAGTACAAAGTTGTAAACTCTATTAAGCTGCAATCTAGTGGCTTAACTAAAAAAACAAGCTCGAATCATGCAAAAAAAACACTTATCTGACGCTGTCATTCCGGAGCCCACGAAAAACACGTCCGTCCTATAGCCGCAACGCGCGCAACTTGGATGCAATCAGCGCCTCTGGCGGTAGCGGCACCAACGACTAAGCTTGAGCTGCTGTTCGTCTCAGCTAACGCGCCGCACTAACGTTACACTGAAGCTCTTTGGCCAGTGTTGCGACGACACGCGAGGCGCGTGGGGCTAAGCACGTGATCAAGGCGCTGATCACGTGCTTAGCGGCGGCGCGCCATCTAGTGAGCATTCTTGAAATCACCGGAGAGAGCGCAGCTGCGCCTATGGCGGGACCAATGAGAAGTGTACACGCCACCGACGGGCAAGGCGCGAGTATAAAAAGCTTGGCAAGCAAGCTCCTAAAAGTTCCGTCACCGGGAGTCGAACTTACGACCCCTCGCTTCGCAGCGCGAAATGATTCGGCCACAGACGGCACGTTCTTTGCCATGTTAACGGCGAGCTATTTATATACACCATTTACCGATGGCGATGCTCAGAGATCGGTGGCACTTCAGCCTGTTTTCGTTATCACTAGCGAGATGGCGCGAAGGGCTCCAAGAGCGTAGAGTTACTGTATATGCTACCTTTAAGTAGCAGAGTTGCGCATAGGTCTGGCAAGCAACCACAGCTATGCGGCAAAACCGCTCTCCATTTTTGCAGGCGGCGTGCCTACCGTGTTGCTGATCGACATGTTTGACCAGTCGAATACCAGTGATTAACTTAACTGTCGACGTCTGGTGTCAATCCAATTCGCTACAGCGGCGGCGTAGAAAAAAATACAAAAATAGGCCCAAGCGTTAGTGCGCCTTGTGTTACGTGTCCTTCTCCTCGTCTGGTCTGTTGTTTTCGCCGGCGCTGTTCTACTACGACGAAGCGTCAGCTTCTCCGCAATGCATGGTTGCTAGCGGCGTGTGGAAGACAGATGCGCAACTCTGCTACCTTTAGGTAGCAGAGTTGCGCATAGGTATGGCACGGCCGCTCGATGAAAAGCACACGGTGCGTCCTGCCGCGTCGCGGCGCAGGCAATAGGCGAGAGCGGGGAAGCAGAGTTGACAGTTGTCGCCACATTTCGCTAGGAGGGCGCTAGTAGTAGGGGAGGGCTAGAGTTACTGTATATGCTACCTTTAGGTAGCAGAGTTGCGCATCTGCCTTCCAAACGCCGCTAGCAACCATACATTGCGGAGAAGCTGACGCTCGGGTCAATTTTTGTATTTTTGGACGCCGCCGCTGTAGCGAGCTGAATTAACACTAGTCATCGATAATCAATGTTTATCGCCGGTCTTCGACACGCCGGACATGTTAATTGCCGACACGATAGGCATGTCACCTGCACAAACGGAGTGTTACTTCACCGCATAGCTGTGGTTGCTAGCCGGACCTATGCGCAACTCTGCTACCTAAAGGTAGCATATGCCATGGAGGAAGGAAAAATAAGGAGAGGCCCTGACGTCACATTCGTGAAGCCTCCACATCGCAAACACCCGCATGGCCTCCTAGCGAAGGAGCCTCGAAACATTTCGCGATTTCCGCCGTGTCGTTTGCAAGCGCATGCGCGATTCGGGCCTTTTTTTTTTTCGCCGTGCAAGCGGCGCCGCGGCGCAGTGGATTCACGCATGCTGCTCCTTGTGTGCGTTCTTTAGGAAAGCTACGCAATGCCCAGCTGTTGCGTATGGTTGCGTATACCCGGTGCAAATCGCGTGCACTGCGGAAAGTACCGGGAGTCACTTTTCATGTGTACGTACACGTTCGCTTCATTGTTGATCACTAATGCATGGTATTTGCATGCGAAGCTTTCGGATGTGCGCTCTGTTGCTTCTTACTCATTGTGTCAACTCAGAACACACGTGCACTTTTGTTTTTGGCGTCTGACGCGCCGTACATAACATGCGCGGAAGGCATCGTACGTTTTTAGAGGCTGTGTCGTTCAACGAAAGGGCAATAAACTTATGTTGTTGTTATCGGACTACGTGATGTATGTATTGTGCGGTGTGCGCTCGCTGCGTGCTTGTTGTTGTGTGCGTACTGGAATTACAAACTTTACGTGCACGATCGCGTATACAATACAGCGGTGTCCTCTTTTCGACGTGAAGTTACGTCAACTATAGGTTGGCGTTGCGTCGAATAGCTACTACGCTCACTCCATATACACGAACAAAGAACCGCTAATCCGGCAACAGATCGGGAAATCGGGCTACGAGAAAGGGAAGGCCTAACGCCCTGCAGAACGCGTAAGTGACTGCTACGTGAGTTCGAATACGATGATGCAGGGGCTGAACGTTTTCGATCACGGCACGTATCGGTCAGGGGCGTAGCCAGAAATTTTTTTCGGGGGGGGGGGGGGGTTCAACCATACTTTATGTATGTTCGTGCGTGCGTTTGTATGTGTGCGTGTATATTACGCAAGCAAAACTGAAAAATTTCGGGGGGGTTTGAACCCCCCAACCCCCTCCTTGGCTACGCCCCTGGTACCGGTATTCTGTACTGTTGCACAAAAACGTTCCACGAAGAATTTCAGCACGCCGCGCTCGGGCCTGCCACGCATGAACAGCATTGTAAACGTCTGCTTACAACATTTTACTGCGTGCGAACCGCACAATACGCGCTAAGTTTACGCCGGGACTACAAATCTGCGCAGAAGCTAATCACCGCGGAGAGCACGCCGCGGGGCGTCTGCTGTTTTGTTTGCCCCATACCGGTTTGTTTGCCCCATAAATCTGACGTCACTTCCGCCACACTTTTCGCAATGCATTGAAATAGGATAGGGCCTCTCCTTAGTATTCCTTCCTCCATGGCATATACAGAAACTCTAGGGAGGGCTCCATACGACGCGCGGGCGGGAAGGAGCGCGCGTTCAGCGGGTAGGTCGCGGTTGTGGTTGTTTTTATACACATCAATCGCTCGCACTGACTGTCACTCAAGACAGTTTGCGCATGTGTGATATTTTATACGTTAGGCAAAATGCCGCGTAACTGTTGTGTGCCGTTGTGTTCCACGAATGCATCGAAGGACCCGCAAATACGCTACCACGAGTTTCCCGTAACGCAGAACGCAGGGCAGCATGGCTGCGAAACATTTCCCGTGAAGGACCCGGTGGGAAGGGAACAGTATGGCAGCCTAATGACAGGTCGCTGATGTACGCCTTGCATTTTACGGAGCAGGACTACAAGAAGACCGAGAAGTTGAGGATACTTTTGCCAACGGCTGTGCCGACAGTGTTCCCCGGTTATCCAAGCTACATGAGCACGAGGAGCACGTCTGCTCCGAGGAAGAAGTGGCCACGCTCCGAAATAGAAGCCGATAATGCGAAGTCACGTGCCGAGTGCTCGGGCAATGCTGCTTCAAAATAGCCGTTTCGTCATTAGCCAGAACGGCTCGTCAAGTGACAGCACTGAAGCCACGACGCCCAACAACTTTGAACTAGGGAATTAAACGTGTGTGGAAATGGCATCACATTCAGATGCATCATGTCAAACTACATTCGACCTTGTTAAACTGACAGAAGAAGCTAAAAAAACGCGCTGCTTCCAAGCGAAGATCGCTCGTATGAAAGGAGCACTGTAGGCCCTTCAAGAAAAAGTGGATGAGGCTGAGGAGCGCGCGCAGTTTTATGAAAATAAAACTGCGCGCGCTTCAACAAGGCATGCTTCAACAAAAGTTGAAGCATGCAAGGTCCAGAAATATCTTTCAGCTCCCTTGTCGCTCAAGGCTACAGAAATATGTAGGCCATTTAACAAGTGGAATCGGCGTCACTTCGTTGATAAAGAAGCGGCTGTGCATCGAATTCAAGGGTCTCACTATAGAGCAAGAAGCGTTCTCCTCCCTGATCGTTGACGAGATGGCCATACAGCAGAGGGTCATATACGACCGACAAGTCGACAAATTTTTTGGTTTCGTTGACCGTGGTGAAGAAGAGCACTCAACAGCGGTACACCAAGTGGCAAACCGATTAGGGTAAGGCGGGGCAAAATGAGACGCGGGGCAAAACGTGACATTTTGACTTTGCCGCCCTCTTTAGCTAATACACAAAGTACATTTTCTTTGTTTCTCTATTTCAGCGATAGGCGCCGGTAGTTTTCGACATTTCTTGTGCAAAAGTTCATCATTGCTCACAGTGTTCGCGCGGGAAAAATTGCGCGGCTAATGTCAGTGTGTTCGTGACCCGCCAAAAAGGGGCGAAATTCTGCTCGGCCAAATTTTCGGATCCGTGCATGAAGTTACTCCGACATCAGTACAACAATGTAATTATTTATGTTCTTACTTTATACTACTAGCTACATGACACCAAAAATTTAGCTCATTTGGTGCCGTGGGCTAAAGGGGAAATATTTTTGAATTCGGGCACGTGAGAGGGGCAAAACGCGACAAAAAGGCATTGAATTGCCTTGGAGAGTGCCTTATTAAGTGAACAATTTATTTACTCTCATTAAATATAATATTTTTTTTTTGTTAAGGATGGTGCGAACGTATCAGAGGATAACATCTAGAGTTTCCTGGGAGGAAAATGACATGG
Source organism: Rhipicephalus sanguineus (assembly GCF_013339695.2). Classification (NCBI taxonomy): domain Eukaryota; kingdom Metazoa; phylum Arthropoda; class Arachnida; order Ixodida; family Ixodidae; genus Rhipicephalus; species Rhipicephalus sanguineus. The sequence continues at coordinate 525,695 of NW_023615822.1, read as the reverse complement.
AAAAAGCACTGAATGCATTTTAGGAGTTTCAGAGCAGCACAGCGCTGTGTTCTGTGTGGATTCAATGCGTGGAGTGCAAAGACTGGGCGCATGAAGACTACGTGGCGGCTCACGGAGTCACTTTGAAATGCTTCTACTGCAAGAACTGAAAGGATAAAATTTTTTCACGCTGTCTCGTTTTGCCCCGCAGGTTAGGGGAAAATGAGACACGTGGTGCATTTTTTCTTTCTTTTTAAAATAATATTATGAACTGTCATGGCATGGCCAAATTTATGTAGCACATACCTTGTACAGGAAAGAAAATTCCTGTGTTGACATTTTACGGTAACGAGTGCAATATTAAAATATATGCACTATTTCCACATTTTTGTCGCGTTTTGACCCGCTTTACCCTACTATGTTTTGTAATAAGAGGCTTGTCAGCATCATATATTATTTCTGTCGGTTATTTTTTCACGAGATGTCTGAAAGGCGACCAGCTGTTCTCTATGAGCATGGAAGTACTGAAAGTGGACTTGCGGGGCGGACGACCATGCCATGGAAGTCTGCAAAGTTTTCATCAGAAAGTTCTTACGAACGCTTCTTGACAACTGGGCAGGAAATGTTAATATGTCTGTTGAGCATCTCGTACGCTTGGCCAGGAAGGTGCTGCGCCTGTGATTCCAATAACACAGTGGTCCTTTTCTCACGCACGTGCAATAAAGCAATTATGACTCCCCTGATGTTCAAAATGCTTTTGTTTCTAAGGTGTGAGCAGCAGTCATTCCGGAAATACAACCGCACCTGTCAATGAGCGACTCTCCTGTTGATAAAATAACTGTAGCACAAACATACATTATCGAGGGTGAACAGCACAACGGCAACAAAAGAGAAAAAACTGACGCGAAATGTCGCAACTCGCACGAGCAACCACTTCAGACAAAACTAACACTTGCTTTATTTAGGTTGAAGCATCGCCGGCGCACATTCGCTAGGACGATTACCAATATAGTTAACGCTATAGCAAGTTTATTATAACCCTTTAAAAAAAAAACGCCAGGCCTGCGCGGAAAGCGCAGCACAGTCACAGCGAAAGCTGGAAGAGCGGCATTTCTAGAGCCCGTTATAAACTCTCATGTGGCTACTAATACAGGTACATTAGCAACGTACCCACTACGCCACAAAGCGTAATTTTTGGGAAGTTGGGAAGCACCCAGCACGACATTATTCGTTGTTCTGCGGAGAAGCGAGGTACCACATGTAAGCAAATATGTGCAGTTTGTTGATGCGGCGGTTGATGACGATGAATAATTATGGTTGCGCCCTTTGTAATGGGTTGGAAGCTTTAAACGACCCACTAGTTACGTAATTCATATTGTGTGACGCCCGGTCGTTATTTAACTGTCCCACCACGCTTTATAACACACTTTAACCGGAGAAACGTAGAGCGAAAGAGAGAGAGAGAATTGACTTTATTGAGACCCTGAGGAAATGGATCATGTGAGCTTTATGGGCCTCCTTGGCAACCAACAGAAGTGCACTTGCGAGGAACCCACTACGCTATAAATCATTGTAATTTTTTAGAAGTAGGGCAGTAGGCACTGTGCCATTTTTTGTCATTCTACAGACAGCCGTGGTACCTGCTGAACGCATGTAAGGCATTATGCGCACTTTGTTGATGCTGTGCATAATGACGATGAAGAATTATGGCAGAGTTCTTTCTAATGGGTTGGAAGCATTCAACAACCTACTCGTTGCGCAATTCGCATTGTGTGACGCCTGGTTACAGAATTCGCGCTGTGCGACGCTTGGTGCTTATTCTACTCTTTTACCACGCTATATTGCATATGCTGTGGTTCCTTCCCGACATGAAGCCTGTGTAGGACCTTTTTGCAACGCAGTTTCAAGCACCGGCATGGCTCCGAGGTTGAATACTGGGCTCGCACGCAGAGGGCCCAGGTTCGAACCTCGTTCCATCCTGGAATTTTTTTCTTACTTCGTTTTTTTTCTTATTTCGAGCGATACTGGCTACGGACACCGGCGGCAGCGGCGGCGGACAACTACGGCACCAAAAACGGCCGGTGAAATGATCTCATAACAGCTTTCGCTGTAAAACTAAGAAGCGCATAGCAGCTGCGCTGTCAAGCCGCGATTCGCCGCCATAATTCCGGCGCTCTCCCTTGCGGTCTCCCCAGAGGCTCCCCCACTGGTGGCGCCGCGGCGGCAGCCAGGAGCACTAGGCGCGCGACCAGTAACCGCTCCACGCGGCAGGCCGCACCGTGTGTTTTTCATCGAGCGGCCGTGGGTCTGGCTAGCAACCACAGCTATGCAGTGAAGTCGCACTCCGTTTATGCTGGCGACATGCCTACCGTGTCGCCGATTAATATGTCTGGCGTGTCGAAGACCGCCGATAAACATTGACTATCGATGACTAGTGTTAATTTAGTTCGCTGCAGCGGCGTGGTCGAAAAATACAAAAAGTGGCCCGAGCATCAGCTTCGCCGCAATGCATGGTTGCTAGCGGCGTTTGTAAGACAGATGCGCAACTCTGCTACCTAGAAGTAGCATATACAGTAACTCTAATCCGGCGTTGTCCGCGGCGCCCTCTCCCATAGCAACAGATGCGGGCGCGCGCGTTTATCCTCGCCCCTAGCAACCGGAGCATGTGGTGCGAGAGAGTGTAGGAGAGGGTAGGTGCAGTGCTTCGCCGCTCCTTCTCTCGCCGTTCGCTCTCTCTCCTCCCTGCGCCCCACTCTCCCGTCTGTTCGCGCCTCACTCTCGACCGTTCGCTGGCTGGGCGCCTCTCAAGAACATCCGGAAATGTGCGCTCGAGACGCCGCTGTGAAACGCCAACGCCGAGCCGAGAACGCTGGCGCCCCACTCACCCGTCCGCTCGCGCCTCACTCTCGACCGTTCGCTGGCTGGGCGTCTCTCAAGGCGATGGCAGAAGTCGGTGAAGGCGAATGTCTGACGGACGGTACCCTCTCTCGGCGCAACAAATGCATTCGCATTTCCTCACGATTCCCTTCGGGGAGATGGGCGCATTTTTTTATGCCCTCAGAAAAGCATGCAGCAGCATTACGACACCCCATATCGTTTTGACACTTCATCGCAAGCCTGTCATGGCATCGACGAATGCCTGGGTGCTGCGCTTTCGCGTGCAGCAACCGGCGGGAAACGGGCGAAGCTCTCTTTCCTATTCCCAGCGGGAAAACAAGATGCAAAGCGTAGGGCTGTGTGGCTGCAGTGAATACGGCGGGAAAAATTTGTTCCGATGACTGATACCCGCCTTTGGGAGGTAAGCGTTTCATTGAAAATTCGCGAATGTTGTTTCGGGGAATGTTAGCGTCTCCCCTGCACTAGTGCAGCTTCTTTCGCGTGGTTTCCGCAGAAGGTTCATGCACAATGACATTCCCGGGCAGCTCTTAGTTATGTTTGGCGTAAACTTGACACCTTTGGGCGCACATATGAGGCGTTTTTTTTTCGAAATGGGTCAAATCCATCCAAAGAGAATTTGAGAAAACGGCAAAAATTTGCTATGCAAACTAAATACAACGCTGTCAAAGCTATTCTATGATATGTTTTATATGTCGGCTAGGGGAAGTTTCTGGCCACAATCAATTAAAAAATATGCAGCGGATTTCACCATTACTAGCATGATAACTTTGGATTTGGCTCATTTCGAATTGAGATATGGAATTCAATGCGGTATTCTTGAAAAAACTTTATTGAAATTCGGGCAGTGGCACATTCTTGCTTCGTCGGCGTCGACATTGCTTCTGTTCACGATGTCGTCGACGTCTCGGGACCGATCTCTCGCCGATCTCTTCGCGTCCATCAGAATCCATGATAATCCAACTCCGAAAGGGCAAAAAAAAAAAAAACTTGCACAAACACTCAGAAAACAGGCAGAGTAGTCAGGCTAGGCGGGAAATCACACGGAGGCTTCCACGGTCGCCGAATCACGTGATCGCCGAAGCGCTCTACTATCGGCATACTGGATTTGACTCATTTCGATCCATACAGCGCATGGATCTGGCTCAATTTCGTTTTGAAACGGGATCTGTGAGCACACGTAGCTGTTGGTATTTGACTCATTTCGTTCCGATCTCTCTTTTAGGGGAAAGTTGAGAGAATGTACTTGCCAATGGAGCAAATATTTGAGCTAGTTTCGGTTTCTGGATTTAGCCCATTTCGAAAAAAAAATGCCACATATAACGATCAGCGTGCCATGAAAACTGACCGCTACAGATTGGTATTGCGTGACGTGACTGTATGAACATAAATAACAAGTGGTAACATCAATATAATGGTACGCCTCTCATGTAAGGCATCACTTACATGCCATGCTAATGATGCTCTCGCGGCCGGTTCGCTGGCTTTATATGCACCAAAATCGGTATAACGTTACCTGACAGTATGACGAGCATAAATACCAGCTGGTAACAAGAAAATAATGGCACACATGTCATGTAAGGCATGATTTACATGCCATGCTCATGATGCTCTCGCGGCCGGTTCGCTCGCTTGATATGCACCAAAATCGGTATGGCTTGACGTGACTGTATGACGAACACGAATACCAGATGGTAACACGAAAATAACGGCACGCATAAGGCATCATTTACATGTTAACTTCAGTAAAACTTCTTTTGGGCATAGCTGGTTCAAAATCCTAGAAGTACATTTACAGCGCAAACGTAAAGACGCACCACAAAGAAAGGACACACACAAGCGCTGACTATCACCTGACTTAATTACGGCGTTTGTCAATGCATATATACCTCCAAGGCAGCTTGCCGCACATGCGCCACGCAATCAACACAAAAAAAATTCGGCAGATCCCACATACCGTGGGAATCGAGGTTAGGCGAAGCATGCGCGGGAAGGTGACTGAGGCGTAATGTTTTACATTGAGTGAAACGTTAGGGAATGACGCGTAGAGAATTGTGGAAGTGGTATACGCACACTCATATCTTGAAGAGTCGCGTATGTATTATATAAGCAGTTGTTTGCAGTTGCGTAACGATGCCAACAGCAACATAGGGTTACCGACAAGACGCGGTAAGCTATGTAGTGCTTATATTCTTCAATACTGGATAGCGCCTATCCTACGGACAAAAAAAGGAGCGTAGATGCACAGGACAGGCGTTACTCGCAACTAAGCTTCATTTAGGAAAGTTTCCCAAGATATATGGTACGCAAAGAAGTGGCACGCGCAGGCGCACTGCACCTACTTTACAGTCACAGTTGCAGTTGTTACAGTTGCGTTACAGTTGTTATGCTTATACTTGTCCGTTATCACGTAGAACGCACACACGTTTCAGGAACCTGTGTGTATGAGTAGGAGGGGTTGTAGACAGTTCTTCAACAAGGTCATCATCACCGTTATCAGTGATCACCAGCAGCTGGACCGGACTTGTTATCGGATCCGTTCATGATCGCGGCTACGAGGGGTCTAAGTGCAGTGAAGTGCGAGGTATATAGTGCAGCTGGTGGTAAACCCGAATGCCTCTTACAATGAAATGATCTATGATGCCTCCTGTCCTGGACGTGGCAGCGAGGTCTTTTGATGCCCTGTCCACATCCAAGCCGTCTTTCACGCAGTATAACGACCAGGCATCGTTGGGTCTTGACAGGTCAATGTTGAAGTCACCGGTAATAATGAGAGGCCTGGTTTTCTCGGCAGATTTATTGCAGGGACGCATTCACCCCGGTTTTTTTTCTAGTTCACGTAGTCCACGTTGTGGACTACGTGGACGAGTGGATGGTAGTTGAGCGTCTTCCAGTGGTGTTCTGTCTTCAGTTCCCTCACTTTCCTTGCGTCGGCCGTGGTGGTGTAGCGGTTGCGGTGCTCGGCTGCTGACCCGAAGGTCGCGGGTTCGATCCCAGCCGCGGCGGTAGGATTTCGATGGAGGCAAAATGCTAGATGCCCGTGTACTGTGCGACCTCGGTGCATGTTCAAGAATACCAGACAGTCAAAATTTCCGGAGCCCTTCGCTATGGCCTCTCTCATAATCATATCGTGGTTTCGGGGCATACAACCCCAACAATTAATATTCTTATCACTTTCCTAGCGTGTCGATGTGTGTGTTCGCCGTTTACTGAGTTGGTTGAGAATGTATCACCTGTGGCACATACCCGCATAACGTGAACTCTGACATGCGGGTATGTGCCATACGTGACTGAGAGAAAGGGTTTCATGACGTAAGCGAGAGGTATTTTGCGTTATTCATGTCGTGGCCAGTGAATCTTGTTTGTCATACACTGATCCCCTGCTATGTCAATTTCGGTATATTACAAGTTAGGGAGGTGACCAGGAGAGCGCCCAGACGTAGGCGGCTAGATAGATGGATACGTAGATAGAAACGGCCAAAGTGCCTGAGGTTCGCTAAGAAATGCTTCGCATTTAATATTGCCGCGACATATTGGCCGCATTCAAATAGCGCGCCCGTCAACGTGCATACCCGACACTGCGCGCCGTATCGTAGTGCCGCGCAGCGACCATCGTGGAACGAGCACCTGGCCGGACCCGGCTTGCATGCCCCACGCGCCCGTGTGCCTCTCGGGAGAAAAGGAAAAAGAGAACAGCTGAACGACTTCTTTGGTGTTCGACTGACTCGGAGTTTTACGACCGCAGTGCCTTTGCGTTGTGGGCATAGGTTCGCCCTTAATAAATACGTTTGTTTTATTAGCCTTTGCGCTTCAGCATCGCTACATTTCTGGTGGAGGTGCGGGGTATGAATCGAAGCCCCACGAGCGCAAGACAGCGTAGCCCCGACGACCAGCGAGTCGATCCCGTTGAAGTGACACCTGTACACCAGAGGGCCAGCCGCCGTCTTCGAGGTGACTCACCTGAGTTCAGTCCTCTTCACTTCACACCAAGGGGATCTCAGACAACGAACGCCGCCACCATGACTAGCCAGGTAACACCGGCACAAGTGGCCATCAATCAACCTCACCAGCCGCCAGTGTTCCGTGGCGACTCGTTCGAAGACGTGGAAGATTGGTTGGACCTGTTCGAGAGAGTGCCGAGCCTGAATGGATGGGACGAGAGAGAGAAGCTCCGTCGCGTATACTTTGCATTGGAGGACATTGCAAAGACGTGGTTTGAGAACTATGAAACCTCTTTGTCTACCAGGAAGGAATTTCGGCGACAAGTGCTGGCGACTTACGCCAGCACAGATCGCAAAGAAAAGGCGGAGGCTTCTCTTCAAACTAGGAACCAGCTGACGAACGAAAGTGTGGCGATGTACATCGAGGACGTGATCCGCCTGTTGAAGCGTGCCGATGCCAACATGGCCGAAGATAAGAAGGTGCGCCATCTTATGCGTGGCGTGAAGCAGGAGCTATTCGCTGTTCTCGGCCGAAACCCACCGAGAACAGTTGACGAGTTTCATTCCGAAGCGACAGCCATCGAAAAAATCACAGCATATCCACGGGGTGAATGATGATGAGTGGGGCGAAGCTACGGAGGGAATCATCTGTAAACCGTGAAACTCTTTCGTGAAATGCGCCCAGTACATAATATAAAGAGTGTGAAACATCGTGTATATATTAAACATCAAACTTTTATTGTACTGTTGGTTTACGTGGTCCCTTCATTATCACTTGTGATCGGTGGAATGCAAGGAAGAAGTCCACTCCCGAGCGAAAGAGCGCCAAGAGCGACCGCATTCCCCGCTCGCCCTGTGCGAATTAAAGGCAAGGCTAGAGGGAAGACAGGACGCGCGTTCCACGACGCCAGGTCGGTAGCATGCCAACGAAAGCCAACGGAACGCGATCGTGCAAGTGCTCCGGCTTCGCATCGCCTCATGGTTCCATTTAGCGTCCCAAAACCAAACATATTGCTCAAGGTGTGCCTTGCGTTTTTCGTAGAAATAATTTCTTTATCATGTACACTAAGACGAAAAGTTGAAAGCTCACTAGAGTGTATCGCCCGCAAAGTATGTCTTTTAGTGTGATTTAACTCTCGTACGGCAGGGTCCTCGCGCCGTTGCCGGTCCACCTCGCCCGTTGACGATCGGGCGAGGTGGCTACATGCAACTACTACCCTACTACTACTACACTTTAAGAAAAACATCTGGCGTTCTTTCGTTCTGCTTTTACAAAACATCTGGCGTCTTTCGTTGGTTTATTCCATCAATCAACGGCGTTTTGAACAAAATTTTTATTGTTTAATCACGCACAGGAGAAATCTCACCAGGCACTACCTTGGAGGTAAACAATGGCTGCTAATGGCAATGAGAGACAGAAGAAGTCGGCTTTTAGCTAACACTTACACTTCTACTTCCACTAACGTTTCCTACTGGAACATGCCAATGGCTGCTAATGGGGAATGAGATACAGAAGAATTCGGCTTTTAGTTAACGCGCACGCTGCGAATTTTTTATTGTTCAACAACGCACAGGAGAAATCTCCCACCGGCACCACCTTGGAGGTCAAAGCGTAAGACTTGTTACTCACTACTACGACCACTACGAGGGACGAACGGGTGCCGCCTTAAGGAGCTTCGCCCCTAAAAACGCTGGAACCGCGGGCTCGGCAATACAACCGGGACATAAACTGTTCACCTGTCATTGTCTTCTCTGGAGGCGTACGGAATGACGTGGAAACCTTGCGAGAGCTAATCCGATCAGTAATCAGGGAAGAACTCAGCAAGTTTCAAGCACCTCAGACCACAACTGCACTGTCTGTCGTCGACGTAGTGCGAGACGAACTGAGGCAGCTCATGCGGGAGCCAGAGCGTGAGCTACAGTCAACTCGACGCATCCCAACGTACTCCGAGGTACTGAGGCAACCCGTGGTGCACAGCAATGCAGGAGTTGCAATGGCGGCGCCTTACCCCCCGACAGCACGCAGTGCGCCTCATCCGCCGGAACCAACGGCTAGCTACCAGCCTCCAGCGCGTAGCCTAGCTCGCTATGTGGACCAAATGCCCCGGAAAAGTGACATCTGGCGTGACCACGATCGCAGGCCTTTGTGTTTCCATTGCGGAGAAGCGGGTCACCTGTACATGCTCAGGAATTCGGGACATCGCTTTTAATTCACCATTTTTCACACCACGTGGCGTACGGGCCTTCAACGTTCAAAATTCGCGCGATGACGCTTGCCGTAATCGCGCGAATTGAGAAAACCACAACAGATAAAAAAAGCACGACGACGATATCCGGTACAACCAGCGAGCGCGAACCATAGTCGCCGAGTGATAACCGCAACACATGCAACGAGCGGCCGGTTGGGCTGCTCCACCGTGACTCAGCAGTTCTGTTGCACTGAAAGGGCGCACACGTACAAGTCGCTCGGCTGCGCTTGATAACTACGAACTGTCGAAAGAGCGTGCTGCCCTTCTTCTCATCCCCTGCCTCTTCGAAATATTTCGTCCGATGATATTGTTGGCTCCAACGGGTTTCTTAAAAAAAAAAAAAACTAGAACGTCCTTTAGCGCTCCTGTTTTTGTAAAGTGAAAAAGCTAACTTCCATAAAATAATGCAAGCTTGGGAGGTGGTGATGACGATCGCGGGTTTCCGAATATGCAGACAGTCTTGACGTCCGTAATTTCTGGTGGCCTCAGTTTATAAAAGCAATATTTTGCGCTATTAAGCGTAGACGCGTGGCCGTGTTATATTCGCTGCCACAGACATTTTTGTTTAAAGCTCAATAAGCAGCAGAAGTAAAGGAAGAACACCTTTGCAAGCAGAATATATATTGTTCGATGGTCTTAAAAAGAATGATTTTAGTAAAGTCGCATTGGTTTCAACATCCCGCTTTTTGTTTCTAAATAACATAACCAAAGACGTCGGAAAGCACTGACTTCATTATACGCATGACAAGCTACACAGGCCACGTTTTCCTCTCTGCTAAGTGTTGGTGAACGAGTAATGAAACAGATTAGATTGATCCCGCCTTCTTGTTTGACTGCCTATGCTGGTCTGCAGAACTGTAGGAGGTCGCGGTTTAAAACCCGGCTCTTGCGGCCAGCTTCATTCGGGACAGAATAGCGCGTTTCTATTTTTACATGGTAAAGTTCGCTGAAAGGCCTCTCGTCAGGACCCGTTAATTATATTGATTACGAGCTGAAATATTTCATTCATGTGAGCAAGGGACCTGGAATGTTCTCGAAAAGCCGCTTTATTTTTATTCTCTCTGTCGTGTGTTTGTTTAAAGTAAGACAAGGTAGCACCCCACCATGCGATGTTTGTCAAACCTCGGATTACACTGAAAGCTGTTAGGGGCAAGCTGAGCAACCTTTCACGAATGTCCTTTTTTCTTCTTCTTCAACAAGTTCGCTGTTCACTATTGTCAGAATTGAAAGGCATTGAACTGCCCTGTTACCGTGCCGCCGGAATGTGAACATTGCTGTCAACGCAGGCCTTGTCCGCCGCGGTGGAGCAGTGATTATGGTGCTCGGCGGCTGACCCGAAGGTCGTGGGTTCGATCCCGGCCGCGGCCGTCGCATTTCGACCATATGGACGAACTTTCCGAAGCCCTCCACTACGGCGTCTCTCATAATCATACTCTGGTTTTGGGACTTAAAACCCAATATATTATTATTAACGCTGGCCTTACCTTTGCCAAGGCGACGGTCGGCGAGCGGAGTTCTTTCCCTGCCGTCCCTTACGTATCGTAGGCAATGTACCCTGTTTTGCTTACGTGACGAGCCCCACCTTCTTTCTGTTTTCCTTCGCGGCGCCTTTAGAGTGACCGCATTGAGCGTCTAGCAATGGGAGGTTAACTGAAGTCACGCTGAAAGCAGTGTGCTGTAGTGCGCGATTCACATCTCGCAGGAAGTATGGCGCCCTCTGAGATGCAAGGACTACCTTTAATTATTTTCATACTTGGTAAACACGATGTTCACCTACTAATCTACGGACCCAATTTGTCAGAAATCTTCGATGATGAAATTCTTCGGTTTCCTCGACTACCGCATCCCGCATTGCATCATTTCAATCATACAGTAATGTCAATAAACACTTTGCACCTTCAGAGGGTACTATGTAACTATAATTCATTAAAGCGAGAGCGTTGTATGGCTCGTGATTTAAAAAATATGGCGTTCGGCGGCGCGAACACCATTGGTACCAAAACTCGAGTGGGCCGATATCCGGAGGGTTTGCAACAACGGGTCAGGTGGAAATCGTTTCAAGGTGAGGGTGGGACGAACAATGCAATTGACTAACAACGTTAAAGTAGGTAAATAATGAACGTCTCTCCAGAGCATAGGCTACTGTGGTCTCCTTAGCGTCAGCTAAAGGGGTTAAATCTTATTCCAGCGCAGCCGAAATAAGGTATACCCGTCGTGGGAGCGATTGGCAGATAAGGTGCGGCGCTGCTAAGCGCGGTTGTGGGTTCGATTCCCTGCCATGGCGGCCGTATTGCAGTGGGGAGGATATGCATGAAAACCCTCTTGCTTAGATGTAGGTGCGCGTTCAAGAACCCCATGGTGTTTAAACCTATTACAGAATTCCCCACTGCGACATGCCCCGTAATGACAATGTGGTTATGGCACGTAAATTCCCTTAAATTACTATTATTTACATAGGCCGCTAGGGCACAATAGAAATGATACGTAAAAGAACAACACCGTACACGCGCTCCATCATTAACGCGAGATTGTCACGCACCAAGTTTTGCCCAAATTAATGTTGTGATGTTCTATCATCTGCTTATTAATGATTCGCACGTGTCCACGTGCGCATCCACGTGAATGCGCACGTGGACACTTCGGAATTACGGATGCTCTTGCCGCAGCATTAAAAAAAACATTTATAAAGTGAGAGGTTTATGATATTCTTCTAGTTTTGCTTCCTTTTTTCGCTAGGCCGTCTTCTGGCGCTGCTGTCGCACCCGGAAAGCTACAGAGCAGTGTGTATTTTCGCGGGGCACAAGTCAAGAAACGGCTTTTCTTTGTATTTTTTCCACTAATATTACAAGTTCAGAAATCCAAAACACGACTAAAGGCTTAAGACGAGTGCGGTTTAACCCATATATGCCCAGTGTCCTACATATAGGACGCTTCTTTGATGCACTCTAACATCGCTATTTCTTTAGCTGGTAACTAGCGCCACCTACAGCACATGAAGCTTCATCCTCAACGTGTGCAAGCCTAGACATTGCTTGCTTTTCATGCTGCCATGTGCTGACCGTTTTCTCCGGGAAAACGCGTGCTTTGTACGAAATAGGTCATGGAGACGAAGAAGTGCAATGTCGGTGTGCACGTGAAATGTTTCAAGGCTTACCACATCCGCACATAGCACCCCTAATGCCCAGTGTCCTATACGTATAGGCTTGAAAAACAGTGCTGAGTTTACCTGACAGATAAAGAACTTGTGCTTTCTTTTGAGGGTAGAAGTTCACTATTTGTGAAAAAAAAATATTTGTTTTGTCATTTTTTCTGAGTTTGGGCTTATATGGTTTAAACCAATGCACTGTGAGGAAAACATTCAACCAGGTTGAATTTAAAGACATTGAGCTTTCATTTTTGGTCATTAATTTACATGAACAAACTCTACCAGTATCTAGTCATAATAATAATAATAATGATAATAATAATATAATAATAATCTAATCATCATCAATGATTTTTTAACGTGCCCAGAACAACCGTAAGGTCTTTGTGCTGGCGCACGCAAAAAAAAACAATAAAAATACAATACAATAGACAGTTTTCAGAAATAAAAGAGCAAAACACGTAGACAAAGAGAAATGAACACAAAAGGGAGGAGTAAATAAGACAAAACGAGAAATATTGACGGGGCATAAAAATTATTGCATATATACAACTATGTGGAAAGACTGAGAAGGGAAGACTTTGTACATTGTGCCACACTATGTCAAACAGTGCAAAGCTCGGATAAAACAATGACTGTGGGCTATGAAAACGTCAAGATGAAGAAATTAACATTATAGAGACTTTTGTATTCTGTGAACGGTAGAGTGTGGGAAGAAGCCGGCGGTACATGAACGGTCTGTTCTCTCTGGTTAACTTACGCGGAATTCGAAAATTTACACAATTGAGAAGTACAGGCAGGATATGATACCGTGGACTAGCTTGTAAAGAAATAAGAGATCAAGCGATTTCGTCGGCAGTGAAGTGATGGCAGTGATATATTCGCAGTACTTGAACGAGATCCAGAGTCATTTTTAGCAAAGCGATGGTTATATATGCTGAGAATTTTTTCTGGACTCGTTCAATGGTGTTACCGCTGGATTGAGCAATGCCATTCCATATCACGGACGCATACTCAAGTGCGGTAGACATATGCGTGTACAATTTGTGTAGGGCCATGGGAGACCTGAATTCTCGGATATTCTACAAACACATCCGAGAGAACGAAGGCCCCATAGCAGCACGCTTAACGTGAAAGAAAAGTTTAACGCGCTGTCAACAACAACACCAAGATCACTGATTTCATAAACCTTGCAAACGGCACAGAATTGACAGAGTATTGAAATGGCACGCTAGATGTTTTGCGAGTGATAGACATAAATTTTATCTTCGAGGTATTCAGAGAAGGTTATTACCGTCGCACCATTCGGAAAAAGAGCGCAAGTCTGACTGCAGCAAGCGACAGTCGTTAACTGAATGAATTTCCTTAAAAATCTTGATGTCATCGGCATACAAGAGGAAAGAAGAATTACGAATGGCAAAAGAAACATCATTACGTAAATTAAAAATAGGAGTGGGCCTAATACCGACCCTTGAGGGACCCCACTAGTCACTTATACAAAGAAGACGTTTGGCCATTTACGGCAACATAACAATATCTATTGAGCAGATAGCTCTGCAGAGATTCACAACTGACAAGTCAACATCAAAGTGCGCAAGTTTAACCATAATCAGCGTGTGGCTGACTACGTCAAAAGCCTTGCTCAGGTCACAGTAAATTACGTCAACCTGTCCTCTCTGAGAAATAGGTGTGGAGGTCTGCGTCATGAAACTAGCAAGATTTTGTGGTAGTTGAGCGGCCAGCGAGAAAACCATGTTGATTAGGAATCAATGAGTTTTTCACACTAAAAGACAATATGTCGTGAAGAGCCAGCTCGAAGATCTTTGATGGGCACATAGTAGAGAAATCGGGCGATAATTAGAAGCATCTGTTTTAGAGCCCGACTTAAATACTGGAAAAACACGAGTAGTTTTCCACATGCTTGGAAATGTGGAAGTGTCCAGGCAGTTATTAAATATCGTAGTTAGTACTGGGACAAATATACTACCATAAGCTTTTAGTATAGCGGAGGGGATGCCATCTGGCCCACATGATAAGGATGGTTTTAAGCGCTTAATGCATTCGCAGATAAGATTTCATCCAGCGACAAAGCACTGGATGAGCTAACCGCCTTGGGCTGTTGTCTCATATCAGTGCTAGAGTCTGAGGCCTTATAAACGGATGAGAAATGCGTGGCAAAACAGTCAGCGCGGCATGCACTTCTACCCCATTTGAGTCCAGTAGTCTGAAGGACTCTCCGCTTTTGCTGGACCGTTTACGTACATACTTCCAAAACTCAGCCGGCCTGTCAGAGGCGCTTTTTTCTAAGAATTCAATATACGAACTATGATCCCGTTTATATAGGCGTTTAGAGAGAGTTCGAAGGAAGCTGAACTCTTCCTTCCACTCGCTGGATGGAGAACATTTAGATTTCCTGTGTGCGTGATCTTTATGCTTCAGTGCACTGATAAGTTCAGATGACCAGTGGGGATATTTACGTTGTTTAGGTGTATATTGGGGAATAAAATTACGCATGCTGCTCAGTACAAGCTCCGTAAACCGATCAACCTGCTCATCAACATTTGGTTTGTCAGTAACCTGTGACCACTCAACGGTAGACAAGTGATGATAGAGGCCCGTGTAATCACCTCGCTTGAAGGCAAATCTCGGGATTTGTTTACGTAACTGCTGAGGCTCGTTGTTTCGGCTGATGCGGATAATCTTACGTTAAGTGGTGGGTGGAATTTGTCCGGACGTACAAGAGAGATGTCGGAGCGGGAAACTTCAAGGGGTTGATCGTTTGACACACACAGGTCTAAGACGTTGCTACTGGAATTGACGACTGAGTTATGTTGCAGTAGGGAATTAAACGCCAGAAAGTCCAAGAGCAGGCTGCACTTTTTCTCTATGAAATGATTGTAGTGAGAAAAAGTAAGCGTGCTCCAGTCAATTCCAGGTGCATTGAAATCCCCAAGAACAATAATTCTGTGCCCACTATGAGAAGATACCACAAGTTCAATGGAAGACATGACATCATGAAACGAGGCAGGGGACGTGCTGGACATGCATATAATAATAATAATAATAATAATAATAATAATAATAATAATAATAATAATAATAATAATAATAATAATAATCATTTAACGTGCCCAGGAACAACCGTAAGGTCTTTGTGCAGGCGCACGCAAAAAAAACAATAAAAATAAAACAATACAATACAGACAGTTTTCAGAAATAAAAAGAGCAAAAACACGTAGACAAAGAGAAATGAACACAAAAGGGGAGGAGTAAAATAAGACAACACGAGAAATATTGACGGGGAATAAAAAATTAGATTGCATATATACAGGGTGTTTCAGCTAAAAAGCACCAAGTAGTAAACAATTAAGCATGGGCGCTGCGCGTCTCCATTTAGCGCAATATTGTTCTCAGCCATATAGAGCACGGCAGAATATTTTTTTCAATCCGCCAAGCTTGGTAATTAACAAAGATTGCTTAATGAACTTTTCAAATAGTAACTCTAGAGAAAACTTTTCAACACAAAAGTTGTAGCGCTTGTTCGGAAACATCGAATTCTGCAATCTGTGTTAAGATAACTCCCCTGCTTAATTTTTTTTCGGCCTTTCGTTAAAGCGCGCGTATTTTAAAAAATACCACGTGACTGACGCCAAACGTGCGGCGCTTTTAGTGCCCTCAAATGTAAGTTGAACGCATCATCAAAGGCTGCTTCGTGCTCGAAGATCGATGGAACAGGTTATCGGTGACTGCGATGGACGCTAAGCGACGAAGTGAGCATACCGTTTCAACAACTACAAAAAAAAAAATTCCTCAAACAGCGGCAGCCACGGAGCAAATGCTACACGAGACTGTAGGCAGCATTTCATGCAGCGAAGGCCTTTTTTTTTCTTTTGTTTTCGCCCCAATGAAGAAGCACATTGGAAGGGGCGAGGGTGACAGCGTGGTGCAGGACCGAGATAAAAGCACTCACACGTGACGGCCGCTCTTTCGTAGATCTTTTTTTAATTTTCTTTTTTTTGTTTATGTGGTACGCCTCTATCGTCATTTAGCGTCCATCGCAGTCACCGGTAGCCTGCTCAATCGACCTTCGTGCGCGGAGCAGCCTTTGATAATTCGTTCAACTTACATTTGAGGGCACTAAAAGCGCCGCGCGTTAGGCGGCAGTCACGTGCTATTTTTTATATATCGCGCGCTTTAAAGAAAGGCCCGAAAAAAATTAAGCAGGGGAGTTATCTTAACAAAGATTGAAAAATTCGATGTTTCCGAACAAGCGCTACAACTTTTGTCTTGAAAACTTTTCTCTAGAGCTATTATTTGAAAAGTTCATTAAGCAATCTTTGTTAATTACCGAGCTTGGCGGATTGGAAAAAATATTATCACGTGCTCTATATGGCTTAGAACAATAATGCACTAATTGGAGATGCGTACCACCTATGTTTAATATTTTAATACTTGGTGCTTTTTAGCTGAAACACCCTGTACAACTATGTGGAAAGACTGAGAAGGGAAGATTTTGTACATTGTGTCACACTATGTCAAAGCAGTGCAAAGCTCGGATAAAAACAATGATTGTGGACTATGAAAAACGTCAAGATCAAGAAAATTAACATTATAGAGACTTTGTATTCTGTGAACGGTAGAGTGTGGGAAGAAGCAGGCGGGTACATGAAACGGTCTGTTTTCTCTCGTTAACTTACGCGGAATTCGAAAATTTACACAATTGAGAAGTACAGGTCAGGATATGACACCGTGGACTAGCTTGTAAAGAAATAAGAGATCAGAGCGATTTCGCCCGCATTGAAGTGATGGCAGTGATAATAATTCAGCAGTACTTGAACGAGATCCAGAGTCATTTTTAGCAAAGCGATGGTTATATATGCTGAAGAATTTTTTCTGGACTCGTTCAATGGTGTTACCGCTGGATTGAGCAATGCCATTCCATATCACGGACGCATACTCAAGTTGCGGAAGACATATTGCCGTGTACAATTTGTGTAGGGCCATGGGAGACCTGAATTCTCGAGATATTCTACAAACACATCCGAGAGAACGAAGGCCCCGCATAGCAGCACGCTTAACGTGAGAAGAAAAGTTTAACGCGCTGTCAACAACAACACCAAGATCACTGATTTCATAAACCTTGCATAAGGGCACAGAATTGACAGAGTATTGAAATGACACGCTAGATGTTTTGCGAGTGATAGACATGAATTTTGTCTTCGAGGTATTCAGAGAAAGGTTATTACCGTCGCACCATTCGGAAAAAGAGCGCAAGTCTGACTGCAGCAAGCGACAGTCGTTAACTGAATGAATTTCCTTAAAAATCTTGATGTCATCGGCATACAAGAGGAAAGAAGAATTACGAATGGCAAAAGAAACACCATTAACGTAAATTAAAAATAATAATAAGTATCAATAATTATTGCATAATAATAATCAATCAATCAATCAATCATTTATTTAACGTGCCCAGGAACAACCGTAAGGTCTTTGTGCAGGCGCACGCAAAAAAAAAACAATAAAAATAAACTATACAATACAGACAGTCTTCAGAAATAAAAAGAGCAAATACACGTAGACAAAGAGAAATGAACACAAAAGGGGAGGAGTAAAATAAGACAACACGAGAAATATTGAAGGGGAATGAAAAATTAGATTGCATATATACAACTATGCGGAAAGACGGAGAAGGGAAGACTTTGTACATTGTGCCACACTATGTCAAAACAGTACAAAGCTCGGATAAAAACAATGATTGTGGACTATGAAAAATGTCAAGATCAAGAAAATTAACATTATAGAGACTTTCTATTCTGTGAACGGTAGAGTGTTGGAAGAAGCAGGCGGGTACATGAAACGGTCTGTTCTCTCTGGTTAACTTACGCGGAATTCGAAAATTAACACAATTGAGAAGTACAGGGCAGGATATGATACCGTGGACTAGCTTGTAAAGAAACAAGAGATCAGAACGATTTCGTCGGCAGTGAAGTGATGGCAATGATAATAATTCAGCAGTATTTGAACGAGATTTTTTAGCAAAGCGATGGTTATATATGCTAAGGAATTTTTTCTGGACTCGTTCAATGGTGTTACCGCTGGATTGAGCAATGCCATTCCATATCACGGACGCATACTCCAGTTGAGGAAGACATAGCGCGGTGTACAATTTTCGGAAGGGCATAGGAGAACGGAATTCTCTAGACAATCTGCAAACACAGCCTAGGGTGCGAAGACCCCGCAAAGCAACACGCTTAGCGTGAGCAGAAAAGTTTAACGTGCTATCAACAACAACACCAATCACTGATCTCATAAACCTTGCATAAGGACACAGAATTGACAGAGTATTGAAATGACACGCTAGATGTTTTGCGAGTGATAGACATGAATTTTGTCTTCGAGGCATTCAGAGAAAGGTTATTAGCGTTGCACCATTCGGAAAAAGAGCGCAAATCTGACTGCAGCAAGCGAAAGTCGTTAACTGAATGAATTTCCTTAAAATCTTGATGTCATCGGCATACAAGAGGAAAGAAGAATTACGAATGGCAAAAAAACATCATTAACGTAAATTAAAAATAGGAGTGGGCCTAATACTGACCCTTGAGGGACCCCACTAGTCACTTTATACAAAGAGACGTTTGGCCATTTACCGCTACATAACAATATCTATTGAGCAGATAGCTCTGCAGGAGATTCACAACCGACAAGTCAACATCAAATTGCGTAAGTTTAACCATAAGCAGTGTGTGGCTGACTACGTCAAAAGCCTTGCTCAGGTCACAGTAGAGTACGTCAACCTGTCCTCTCTGAGAAATAGGTGTGGAGATCTGCGTCATGAAACTAGCAAGATTTGTGGTAGTTGAGCGGCCAGCGAGAAAACCATGTTGATTAGGAATCAATGAGCTTTTAACACTAAAAGACAATATTTTGTGAAGAGCCAGCTCGAAGATCTTTGATGTGGCACATAGTAGAGAAATCGGGCGATAATTAGAAACATCTGTTTTAGAGCCCGACTTAAATACTGGGAAAACACGAGCAGTTTTCCACATGGTAGGAAATGTGGAAGTGTCCAGGCAGTTATTAAATATCGTAGTCAGTACTGGGACAAATATACTACTATAAGCTTTTAGTATGGCGGAGGGGATGCCATCTGGGCCACATGATAAGGATGGTTTTAAGCACTTAATGCATTCGCAGATAAGATTTTCATCCAGCGACAAAGCACTGGGTGAGCGAACTGCCTTAGGCTGTCTGATATCAGTGCTAGAGTCTGAGGCCTTATAAACGGATGAGAAATGTGCGGCAAAACAGTCAGCGACGGCATGCACTTCTACCCCATTTGAGTCTAGTAGTCTGAAAGACTCTCCGCTTTTGCTGGACCGTTTACGTACATACTTCCAAAACTCAGCTGGCCTGTCAGAAGCGCTTTTTTCTAAGAATTCAATATACGAACTATGATCCCGTTTATATAGTTGTTTAGCGAGAGTTCGAAAAAAGCTGAACTCTTCCTTCCACTCGCTCGATGGAGAACATTTAGATTTCCTGTGTGCGCGATCTTTATGCTTCAGTGCACTGATAAGTTCAGATGAGAACCAGTGGGGATATTTACGTTGTTTATGTGTGTATTGGGGAATAAAATTACGCATGCTGCTCAGTACAAGCTCCGCAAACTGATCAACCTGGTCATCAACATTCGGTTTGTCAGTAACCTGTAACCAGTCAACGGTGGACAAGTGATGATAGAGGCCCGTGTAATCACCTCGCTTGAACGCAAATCTTGGAGATTTGTTTACGTAGCTGCTGTAGCTCGTTGTTTCGGCTGATGCAGATAATCTTACGTTAAGTGGTGGGTGGAATTTGTCCGGACGTACAAGAGAGATGTTGGAGCGGGAAACTTCAAGGGGTTGATCGTTTGACACACACAGGTCTAAGACGTTGCCACTGGAATTGACGACTGAATTATGTTGCACTAGGGAATTAAACGCCAGAAAGTCCAAGAGCAGGCTGCACTTTTTCTCTGTCAAATGATTGTAATGAGAAAAGGTAAGCGTGCTCCAGTCAATTCCAGGTGCATTGAAATCCCCAAGAACAATAATTCTGTGCCCACTATGAGAAGATATCACAAGTTCAATAGAAGACATGACATCATGAAACGAGGCAGGGGAAATGCTGGGCAGTAAATAGAAGCATCCAATCAACAATTTTTCACGGCGCTCAAGGTTGATTTCTAGCCAGATCGATTCTTCGATAGTTTCTAGGTCTTTCCGTCTAACGGATTTCAGTGAATTGTCAATGGCAATCAGCACGCCACCGCCTTTCTGTTTGGTTTCACTGAAATCTCGGTCACGGCGGAAGGTGGTGTAGGTCGGGGGAAAAAAGTCCGATGAGGGAATTTCAGTGCCGAGCCAGGTTTCAGAGATAGCAATAATAGGAAAAGCAGACGAAAGAACATTAGAGAAAAACTCGAGTGTCTTGGTACGCAGACCCCGAGCATTTTGGTAGAATATGTCTACGTCACACGGCACTTTGGATTCCAGTCACTATCTCAGAGGGATGAAGCATGTCATCGCGCAGCTCCCCACGAAATGGCTTGAAGAGGCATCCGAGGGGCCACATCGAAGGGTCATTCAGGCATTGTAGTGTTTCCACGTCAACTTCAATATAATATTAATAATAATTATTAATAATAATAATAATAATAATAATAATAATAATAATAATATAATAATAATAATAATAATAATAATAATAATAATAATAATAATATTTTATTATTATATATATATTATTATTATTATTATTATTATTATTATTAGAATGATAATAAGTGTTGGGGTTTAACGTCCCAAACCCCGATTATGATTATGAGGGACGCCGTCGTGGAGGGCTCCGGAATTATTGACCACCTGAGGTTCTTTAACTTGCACCTAAACCTAAGATTTATTCCAGTATTTTTATATATGGTTCGTCGACGCCCCGACTACGTAGGGCTTGCCTAACTGCTGATACTCGACCGAATCAAATACCTTCTCGTACTCTATGAAGCTTATATATAGGAGTTGGTTATATTCCGCGCATTTCTCTATCGCCTGATTGATAGTATCCATGTGGTCTATTGTCGAGTAGTCTGTACGCAATCCTGCTTGGTCCTTTGGTTCATTGAATTCTAATGTTGTCCTAATTTTCTAGCTATTATCTTTGTAAACAGCTTGTAGACAACGGACAGTAAGCTGATGAGCCTGCAATTTTTCAAGTCCTTGATATCCCCTTTCTCATGAATTAAGGTGATCTTAGCATTCTCCCAAGATTCTGGTACACTCACCGTCAAGAGACACTTCGTATACAGGGTGGTCAGTTTTAAAGACGATAGTCTTTCTTGGGATACTTGAATGCATGAGTTTTTTTCTAACAGATTTTGTCCACTGTCTTTCAACAGATCTGATGTTACCTGATCCTCACCAGCGGCTTTGCCTCTTTTCCCTCCAAGGCTTTCCTTATTTCCCCTGTCGTTACCGGTGGGATGTCCGATTCATCTGGGCTACTACTACTTCCTGCATTATCTTCCTGGTTGTCCCGGCTATTGTCTTCGTCGTTTCTTTGTCCGCTGTGCTCGCTTTGCGCTAAAGTTTTAGTATTATGGAATACCAACCAGCCCGCTTTCACACCTTGCTATTGTACAGATCTCTGTAAAAGTCCCCAGCTACTTAAGCTATCCTATCCATATTCTTAGTGACTGCCTTCCTTGCTCAGCAGGCTGACGACGAGGATATCGAGTCCTGGTGCGGCCACGCGAAAGAAAGATTTGTCACGTATGGCGAAATTCTTATGCATTACTGTAGGGCAAGACTGAAGTACCCACCCTTTTACAAGCCGCTAAATAAGCACCAGTCGAACACATGGCGATTTTTACAGACAAAACATTCCCTACACCCACGCTGTACAGTCCCATATACCCGGTAGTTTTACACCACAATGCAAAGCTTGTAGGGTGGCTCGCGCTAATCTCAACTACATTATCCGGGCATCTCCCGTAGCAAAACACACCATCAAACACAGCAAGAACCCTAAATTTAAGATAACCACGCCCGAGCAGTGGGAAGCCATGCTGTTCAGCGCGTGCCCAGATGACCAACTCTGGGCACTCCGGCTGGCCGAAGACGCCGCTAAGACCCAAGGTCTGGCTGCCGCCTGAGGAAGGGGGGCTCCGGCAGGGCTAGTTTCCCGGCTCCCGCCTCCGTTGACCCGAGCAAGGTCAAAAATAAAGTTACGTCTCTCTCTCTCCCTTAGTGGATACATCTGGTTTTTTCCTGTGCCCAGTTTTTCACCGCTCTTCACCGCTTTGAGGCTTTGTCCGTTCTAGAGATGACTAATAAAAACATGGGACGAAGTCACTTACGTGCGAGCCGGGCCGTGTCCCTGCGCCTACAGCATAAATTAAATAAAACAATACAATTCGGCTCCCTAGATGAAGTTCACGAGTGCTCTATGCATTTCGCGAATCCATTTGGAATCAACGTCCATCGACACTGTCGACGAGCTCAAGGTGAGGTTCTGATATTTAAAGAGTACTCGAGAGAGTATAGTCGGCGTTTACTAAAACAAAGTATACATTGATTAGACCGCGTGCGCGTCGCTCGCACCATATATGTAACAAACGGTAAGCTTTTATCGCCCTTCGTTGACACTAACTGCAGTTGTTGCATTCTATAAACGCTGGTCGTGCTATAAACGCGTGTTGGCTAGCAGGTGAATGTATACCGCAGGTATGTATAGTCGTGAGCAAGATGAGCTGCAACTCTGAAATTACCTTTTAAATAGGACATAGCGGCTAAACGCAGCGAGCAAGCGCAAAAGTGTTCATGACACCAAATGCTCAAACGGAAAGGTGTCAATGGCGATTCAGTACGTCACATTTACATTAGTGCATTACAAGTATTCGTACACTAAGCAATACTTCGGTGTTCGGCTCATAATAATGACAACAGAACGTCTTGACGGCATCGGCACGCGGTAACGCACATGCCATTTAAGTGCTACGTCCGATATACATACCTACGATCGGCAGTGCCTACACTGACTGCGTTATTCCTTTCACATTTCATGCGTAGAGATACATGCAGATGGGTTTGGATATGTGAAGTGTTTTACGGTGTAGGAATATTCTGCGTGTTCTTTTCGTTTCGTGCTCCCACGGCATCAACGAGCAGCGGGCGACCGAACGGCTGGCTCGCTCGATGTACACGCTTGTCCTATAGTGCTTCGCGCTCCCGCAGGGCGTTAAGGAATTGCTTGGAAAGGTCTATTAGCAAGAATCTCCCAATGCGTTCACCCTCTCTCTTTATGCTATCTTCTGATGCTTTGCAGTCATATCCCTCAATTAATTTTTATTAGATATCTGCACTAATTATTATTTGGCTATAACTATCAGTGCAATTAATTACTCCTTTAAATTGCAGAAGGGCGTCTTGAAGGGCCAGTTGGTACCTGTACTGCACTGAAAGCAATGCAAAAACGGGACGAAGGGAAAGGAGCAAACAAGACAAGCGCTGTTCCTTTGTTTTCTTAGCAGTCGTGCCGTTTTCGCGCTGTTTTCAATGCAGTATCCTCTAAATTGTGATCTCTCGTAGATGTTTCTTGTGGCACATGCCGTGATAAGTGATATCTATATTAAACGAGTAAGTATCATTGATTACCAACTAAGTGTATTTATCGCTGCTAATAATTAACGATATTCTATTATTTCCCGACATAGTACTATAACTGCATAGATTGAGATACTAGCTATCTATCTTAATTATGTCCTACACTGACATCTGTCATCCCTACATTTAAAATATGTTGAATTCATTGCCGTTATTCATGAGTAATGCACCGCATTCCAAGGTGCGAATGTGGATCAACATTAGTAAGTCATTCTTACAGTGAACTCTGCTTGACTTACCTAGCTTTAAAAATGCTTGGCGGGTCCTGACTTGACCAGCCGAGTGTCGACACGTGCATTCACACGCCGATGGACGAAGTGTTCACGGGATCACATAGTAAATCACGAGTATAGAATAGGTGTTGAGCGTGTTCGATTGGGTACAGCTAGGCAATCACAACACCAAGTAGGTTAAGTAGCTGAAGTAGGTTAATTAGAAAAAGGGCCGCGTATCTGCGTGCTTCGCTGCAAATGTCGTGTAAAGACGATAGAAGAGGCGCTGTGTGAGATATGGACGCCATCTGGCAATACGTCGGGAAACATGAGTGCTGTGTTGCGTGCTGGTAGTCCCGGCGCAGCAGCAGGCGAAGACCGGCGGTGACCAACGCGACCGGCGGGGACGCCAGCCAGCCCGAAAACGCGGTTTGGCGCGAAGCGCTGAAGCAGAGAAACGTCAGCACTCAACGAGTACTCTCCACACACTCTTTTATATACACGTCGCCTGGGTAAAACAGGAACGCCAGAGCGGCGCCCACAACCGGCAGCCTGAAGGCCGCCCACAACGCTGCTTTTTCATTTTTTAAATATTTTTTTTCACCTTCTTGGCCTTCTCAAAACTAAAGTTTCTCAACACCAACCCATGGCATTCGTACAGTGCAATACAGAACCGAAACCGAAACACAACAATGAGCTCGTGCGAAGGGCACGGAGGAAGGCAAATTTCAGCGCAGTCGCATTTTCAGCTTTGTTGAAACAGCGCTCACTAGACGACGACGAAGTAAAAGAAGGCACAGGACAGGCGCCTGTCCTGTGCCTTCTTTTACTTCGTCGTCGTCTAGTGAGCGCTGTTTCAACAAAGATGAACGCATACCAACTCGCTCAAGCTTCCATTCTTATGCATTTTCAGCGCAGCTTAAGAAACTAGGGTCCTTAAAATTACGTACACTCTAAGCCAAAAGAGAGCAAAGGGGGCATAGGGGTTCCTCCTTTGAGGGAGCAAGTGAATTGCCACTCCCATTACTCTCCTAAAAGGAGCAACGGCAAGGGGACGAACCGTTGCTCTCCTTTCAGTTGCTCCTTCGGGGATGAACGGTTAGTCCACCCAGTTGCTCCTTGAGGACCAACTGTTACTCCTTCCTGATGCTCCTCAAGGGAGCAACGGATGCTCCTTCCCGTTACTCCTTAGTTTCTTCTTGGGCCAAAAGAAGAATTCGTTTTTGGTTGAATTATAGAGCATATGGAGGTTTATACAGACATTTGTTTGGATGTACAAACGATATAGAGACATCTCATTCAGAAATAAATTTCAGAAAATTTGCAACAAACACACAGGATTCGAACTCGCGACCACATAATCGTCATGCGCGTACGCTAACCACTAAGCCACCGCACGCTACGTCCCCGTCTGAAAGGAAACGGGGTTATGTAGGTACCGACGGGTCATTGCGCGTTGTGACATGTTAATGAAATGAGCATAGGCGTGCAGAACCAGTGGTGATGTTCGAAAGAGAATAGAAAGTAACAATGTAAACATTTGAAAACGTCAGGGTAATGAGTCTCTCGCGAAAACACAGGCTTTGCCAGAGATCCCTTTTGCGCTAGCTAAAAGGCCAGTAATGTTTTTTTTCTTTTTTGCCCGGAGGTGTGTTTCCTTCTTTATTATCATTAATATTGTTATTATCAATAATAATATTTTCTTTTTGCGGAAGAGTCACCTCCCCTTTGAAAAGACAACACAGCCCGAGCTGATAACGTCCATTTGCTCTGAGATTAAACACAAAGCCAAACTATTGGACCCAATTGCGATAGCTGCCCTGCCGCCAAAATCAGCCAGTGACAAGGTAGAGATGAGGGGGGGAAGGCAGCGGTGTTAGCTCGCTGTCAGTCTTTCTGCGCATCGCGACAAAAGTGTTCGTTGCGTGATCTCTGCTGCAACCCTGCAGTCGGGGCTTTTGCTGATTTGTACTGGAGACTGCCGTTCAGCAAAAAACCGCAAATGTGAAGTCTATCAACTATGTGCTTCTCTCAAGCGCTTCTTTGTCGTGAAGTATATACGGAGTCTCGCGAAGCTTCGCATTTTATTGCCACATTCTCAGGCTATATATTTGTGCCAAGTGTTGTACGAGAACACACCATTTAACTTGCGACGACAGCAGCTTCAGGTGCTAGCGTTCTAGTGCAACCATGCCTTTTATTAGGAATGTTTAGCTTGTATTAGGGACTCTAAGCTTTACGTTACCGTGTTACGAGTTGTCGGAAGAAATCTGTGCATGCGCGGGCCTTTACGGAACGTGAACTACTCGCCGGATTGACTTTACATTTACGGCCCTATCTCGCAAATCCACCTTCGTTCGCGGCTACTCGCGATACCCGCTTTACCGAGGCTCCAGCCGCCGAGTAAAAATAAGCCGAAGTGCGAGCGCCAATTGCGATCACCTTGTTTCAGCGGCTAAAGTCACTAGAGTGAGCAAGAAATAGAATACCGAAGCCGTAAAAACGTGAGAAGCCTTGACATAAATACCCCGACAGGTTGAATAGGTGACGCCATCTAGCGGGAACAAGATGAACCAGGGAAGCAAAAAATTGTTATTGCAGAAACATCGTGCGTTCTACTTCTGGTGTAAATGCCTTGCCGCGGCATAATTACGAATGAGTTATCTTATCAGTCATTTTTTTCCTCAAAAACACTAGGCGAAAACAAACGTGCCCATACTATGGTTGCACGAAGCGTCACAAGATGGCAACACCATCGTCGGATAACCCGGTATTCAACACCCCTTTGCGTATAGCGGGTTACTGTACACGCTAAAAACCCCCTCGTGATTTTTCCGCAGCGGTGGTACAATATTATCTAAATCAAATATAATTGAAATGCCGTTATCATCACCATTTCATGATTTATTGAAACGTAAAGGTATCCGTTTACGTACTTACGTAAACGTTTACGTACGGGGAGCTAAAACTTTTCTGAAACATGTATTCGGGTAACACGATAACGTTAAAAAGTATACGTACAAGCTAAATGTCCCTATTAGCGTGCGTATCTCTCTGTTCAGTTTACAAAAAGTAGTTTCCTTACGCCAGCCCGCAAGAAAATGTGGCCCATGCATCGGCCGATACAGGGTGCGTCCTGCAGGAGAGCAACGGTTGCGGGCCGAGAGCAAATGTTGCCGTTCGTCCTTCTGTTGCTCCTTTCCAAGCTAACCCTAAACGGTTACTCCCCCAACTTGAGACATGTCAGCCATCTTGTTCCAGTTGGTCTTTTTGGGGAGTAACAGTTGGTCTTTAGGACTAAAACCCGCAGTTACTCTCATATTTCCCATTTTTGGCTTACAGTGTATGTATCATTTTCTATTAAAGGAACACGCCACCTAATACTTACCTAGTGATGTTGCACCTCAGATAAGCATGATATTTACTTTTTGATCGACAACGTTCACAAGTATGAACAGCCGTACCAATTCAAGACGGCTGGCCCTTGGGCAAGTGGTTCAACTTTGGCCGAGTGGCTGAATCGAGGGACGTGCCCACAAACAGAAGGACAGACAGACAGACAGACAGACAGAAAGACAGACCAAAATGTCTGCGTTTAAGATCCCCAAGAAAGACTATCGTCTTTAATAATTAGCTTAATAGCACTGTAACGGAAAAGCAGCGAAGACAGGGACGGAAGGGGCACACATACTGTGCTCGCGTGTGTGCCCCTTTGTGCGTCCCCCAGTACTCATACGCTGTTTTTCGTTACAACCTTACAAAACCAACTAGCCCACCGACATGCAATAGCTTAATAAGTCAAAGTGGCACATTGGAGGCTTGGTCTTGATTAGCTTGCATCCCAAGTCAGACTAGCCTTAATTCTAACTTAATTAGCTTAATTAGAGCGTAATTAGCTTAATTAGCTTAACTCGCGCATTCGAGGCTTGGTATTGACTAGCTTGTATTCGATGTCAATGTAAGACTAATCAACTAATTAGATTAAACCTCAATAGGATCAATACTACTTAGTCTTAATTAGGCTTTGCTCGGCACATCTTGCCGAGCGTGAAATGGCTACGCATACCAAAATCTTAACTCGGCTTAATTGTGGGTAATTAGCGTCTGACTTAATTATACCTGGCTAATTAGATTCTGCCCTGCTCAACTAGGATTAATTAGGATTGGCTACAATTCACTTGGCTTAAATAGGCCAGCATGATGATGATTGCCTACATCGCGAGTCGGACAAAGGGTGGGCATAACAGCTCTGATGTAAAAACAAATATTTTAATTGTGCTGCAGAGCCCCTATTTGCCAATTAGGAAAACATTTTAAAGGTATTCAGCATCTCCTTCTATGCTTTCATTTGATGCATTAAATTGATATCGTTGTAATAATTTATTGATCATCTATTCACATTCGATAATTGCCTACAACGATCACTAATGAACTGTAAAATATGTTTCTCGTGCATAAAATTTCATTTGATACCTTTAATCACTCGGTTCCATAAATTTTCCGCAAAAATCATTCCTGATAACTAATTATCGTTCACTAACACTAAATATAATTGCGTGTCATTATCGTAATTTCGTACATGAATACCCTATATATTTCATGTACGTATCCTTCTATACTGAAAGCCTTCTATTATGAGCTCAAAATTCGTGATTTCTTTATTAAAAGTTATGACTTATATTTTCAGGGTGCAAATGTGCATAATGTTGCAGTGTAAACCTCAGTCAGTGTGAATTCTTGCGGGTCATTGTAAATTTTGTTAATTATCCATAATAATTAAGCTAAAATACCCCTAATCATGAATAAGCAACTTAAGATTCGTATATCTAATTAAGCTAAAAGACCCCTGATCACCAATTGCAACTTAAGATTCTTATATCTTTCATCCTCTTCGTCTCCACTTCCATGTGATACATTGCAACGCGATTCTCCGACTAGTTGAGTCTTATTTACCCCTCTATT
The DNA here is from genome assembly GCF_013339695.2 of Rhipicephalus sanguineus. NCBI lineage: Eukaryota > Metazoa > Arthropoda > Arachnida > Ixodida > Ixodidae > Rhipicephalus > Rhipicephalus sanguineus. The sequence goes on along the minus strand of NW_023615822.1, from coordinate 496,613 downwards.
ATTTAACACTAAGTGTAAGTATTAATAATTCCAAAGTACAACTACCGTACATTTTATACCTTTCATTAGTAATTAGCTATAACAGTAGCTACTGCTGGTTACATGCGATAGCCATCTATTATCAATGGTGCACATTGCAATACTATCAATAAATATATATTATACATGTCCTTCTATACTGACTACTTTCACCCATAAGTTTTAATTAAATTGCTAAAATCATTAGTACATTTAGTTACATATACTCAATAGAGGAAGATTCGGATGCGTATCAATGTCTCTTGTTAATTCCTACTTGCTTTGAATTACGAGGAGCTATTCCCGTTTTTGATCATCTGCCCTGATTAACCTAACATTTCACATTGCTAATTATCAACTGACGACCTGCACAGAATTCATACCCTCCATACCTTGAGCAGCTTCAAGAAAAACAAACTTGTGTAAATACACACATTTTCACGTGTTTGGGGGCCACCGAAAACGCTATGAAGCGCATGCACCCCTATAAGGTGCTTTTGCTGCAATGCACCTTTTTACAAAAGTTCCCGTCGAACCTCAGAAACTTCACCAAGATCAGTCAAACTTCACAGGTACGAAGACTGAATCATCGAGATTGGATCACTTCAGTAATTTAAGCAGGTGAGGGCGCATTGTTTTTATATAAATTTTTAAATTCTCTCCTAAGGAGTTTCACATAGCACATAAAAGTGGTTCTCGAACCCAGGAAATATATGGGACTCAAGCGAAACTTCTCGCACTGTGAGATGATGGCTCCCAGATTATATGGACGAAGTGATTTAAGCGTATATTGAAGCGTTGCAATACAATAAATGTTTAAAGGTCGTTTCCCATTCAGTGACGCTGCAACTCAGCAGCCAGCGCAACAGATGGCGCTAGTTGGCGATGTCCCGAATTCCTGGACATGTAGGTTCTGCCCTTACCGACAGGCTGGATTACGGGGCTTTCCAGTGTATGCACCATGCCCTCGAAATGGTGAACGACCATCAGAGACTCAAGAATACTTATCCACACGCCAGAGCCCACTCGCTCCAAGCCAGCATCAGCCAAGGTCACCGTCACCCATGCTCTACCGATCGCCCAGCCCACGTGAGTCTCCAAGATTGCCTGGACGTCGTTCTCCAATCCCACACCCGGAAAACTGAAGCAAGCGACCTGTGGAGGTGAGGCCGCTGAAAACCACAGTTACGAAGATCCTCCATCATGGGTTAAGAGTGACTGCGCTATATTTCCAGTAAATAGGTGCAGCAGCGAAAAGATTACTTCAGATTTGCGGTTGAAGATAGACGGATGCGAGCTGAATGCTTTAGTCGACACCGGCGCTGACTATTCTTAATAAGCCACCAAATGGCGGAGAAACTGAAAAAAGTTGTAACGAAATGGAGCGGATCGCAGATACGCACGGCAGGTGGACACATTATTGAGCCCCTTGGTAGATGCACTGCAAGGCTCGAAATAAGAGGGTTTACTTACGTTGCCGACTTCATTGTACTGCCCGAATGCTCAAGGGAACTCATATTAGGAATGGATTTTCTACAAGCTAGCGGCGCCATAATTAACTTGCGTAAGTCCAGTGTATCATTCTCGACCGAACAAGCTATTCCTGTGGAGGAATCGGAGAAGCGGCAGCTTACTGCTCTGCGCGTCGTTGAGAATGACGTTACTGTGCCGCCACGCTGTAGTATAATGGTGCTTGTGGAGAACGAGACATTTTATGGCCGTGAAGGTATAGCAGATGGAAACGTAGGGCGGATTTTGAACAAAGGAATTTGCGTGGAACGAGGTCTTGTTCATTTAACCAATGGCCGTGGAGATGTCCTACTGACGAATTTCGGGAAAGAATTTCAACACATCGCCCAAGGTACGGCTATCGCCTATTTCCAAGAGTTCTGTACGGCGACCAAATTATGCAGCTTAACAACGTCAACCACTCGACGAGGGGCCTGCAACGTCGACACATCAGAAACCATCAACCAGAACCTCCCAGAAAGTCAGAAGAAACAGATATATGGCCTGGTAAAGGAATTCTTTGACTGCTTCTCCACTACCTCGAAGGTCCGGCGCACGTCTATTGCAAAGCACAGAATTATAACAGAAGACGCCACGAGACCTATATGCCAGCACCCATATCGAGTGCCACAAAAGGAAAGAGAAATCATCAAGAAGCAAGTGGAGGAGATGCTGTCAGACGACGTCAGCCAGCCTTCCAACAGTCCATGGGCGTCCCCCGCAGTGCTCGTTAAGAAGAAAGATAACACGCTTCGATCCTGCGTCGACTACCGGAAACTGAACAGTGTAACTAAACGAGATGTATACCCTCTGCCACGTATCGATGATACGCTAGATCGGCTGCGATGTGCAAAGTTTTGCTCCTCCTTGGATCTCAAGAGTGGATATTGGCAAATAGAGGTGGACGAGCGCGACCGTGAAAAGACAGCATTCGTAACACCAGATGGCCTCTACGAATTTAAAGCGCTTCCATTCGGCCTGTGTTCTGCACCAGCGACGTTCCAGCGAATGATGAACACTCTCCTCGCGCGATTGAAATGGCAGTCATGCCTAGTGTATTTGGATGATGTGGTTGTATTCTCCGCAACATTTGACCAACATGTAGAGCGACTGCGCATAGTATTGGAAGCCATCCGCTCAGCAGACTTGATAATTAAACCGGAAAAATGCCACTTCGGCTTTGAAGAGCTGCGATTCCTTGGACATGTCATTAGTCCTGAAGGCGTTCGCCCAGATCCCGAAAAGACAACCGCTGTTGCGATGTTCCCGACACCCAGAGACAAAAAGTCAGTGCGTCGCTTTTTGGGTTTATGTGCATACTATAGCGGTGTGTGGAAAACTTTTCAAACATTGCTGAACCCCTTACAAAACTAACAAGAGACGACGTACCCTTCATATGGGAAAGCGAGCAACAGGACGCCTTTGACGAATTAAGAAAACGCCTGCAAGCTTCACCAATCCTTGCCAATTTTGATGAGACAGCCGACACTGAAGTTCATACCGATGCCAGTAATATCGGCCTCGGGGTCCTACTAGTCCAGTGGCAAAATGTTCAAGAGAAAGTCTTAGCCTATGCTAGCCGCAAACTGTCGAAAGCTGAGGCTAACTACAGTGAAACCTCGGTGATACGAACACAGCTCATACGAATTTCGGGGTGATACGAATTTTTCGTAGGTCCCGGCCAAGGCCCATTGGCCTGCAGTGTAATGGAGTACGGTTGTCACGAACCGATTTTTACCCAGCGACGTTTGATACGAACGTACGCTACCGCCCAGAGGTGCTGTCCGCGCTGTCGCGGTATGTCGCGTGAGACGCGCCAAGCAGGTGCGAGCGCGGAAATGCAAGCGTGGGTATGGTGGCATAGCGTGGGCATGCGCGCCGCACCGCCAAATCGTCAGAATCACGGTGTAAGAAAAACTTTTCTTACGGTCAGAATAAACCTTCAGAGGCGCGTCACGGCCTCCGAGATTGTGTGCGCGAATCTTTGAGGCTCTTATGTGCCTCCATGTGCCTTCGCATTTAGATTACAGGGGACATTAGCGCCATGCTTTTTTTTTCTAACGCGTCGACGCGGGATGCTGTCGTTATACTGTGTTTACACGTGCCTGCCTCGTGCATCAGACATCCTATGAAAGATGGACGAGGACCGAAAGATCGAAGGCGAGGACGGCCTTGGCGAAGGAGTCAGACCTCACAATGTCAACATGCGCGACAGTTGAGGTCGCACTTGTGCGGGAACGGCCGTAAATTTCCCAAAAAACATCCCCAACACCTCCGCGACAACAAAATCATAACATAGGACCATGGTTCTGTAATTTTGTGGCCTTGATCCATCGCGTCAAAGCTCTTATTTTGTTACTTTCGCTGCAGTACTCCGGTGTGATGCAAAAAAGCATACTCAAATTTGGAAGGGGCTACTGCTGTCGCGGGTCACTACGCTCCTGGTTCATTAATTAAATACGCGCGTACGGGCCATATATTTACGAGTGCTGGTATGATTGCCGACAGCTAAAAAACTTGACTGACAATCATGCCCGGTTCTTCCTGACGTTGTTGCGGGCCTGAAATACAATAAATGAAAATGTACGCCAGCTTTCTTTTGTCGCATGCTAATTTTCCATGCTTTCTGGTGATACGAATTTCGGATGATACGAATATTTTTGGTGGTCCCGTGAGATTCGTATCACCGAGGTTTAACTGTACTCTGCAACCGAAAAAGGGTGTCTCGCAGTCATTTGGGCAATAAGCGAGTTTCGACCCTACCTTTATGGTAGACCGTTCAGGGCAGTCAGTGGCCAGCATTCGCTATGCTAGTTGGCAAATCTCAAGATCCGTCAGGACGCCTAGCAAGATGGAGCCTTGCTAGGCTCCTATAAACCATTTCTAAAACATTTATAAAACATCTATGAAATATTTGGACACTGGTTTGAGCTAGTTAAAGGTCGTTTTAATAAAACACTCGTGTGCAGTATAGAGAGAGGCAGATGTTCATGCAATCTCTGTATCTCCATGCCCATCACCTTCGCTTCTCATCAACAATGTGCCAACATGCATCCATTTTCGGCATCTGACGCTCATGAAAATTTATTGCACAATGTGGTCTGTTCTTAAACAGACCACAATGTTTTTAAACATTACTGTATTGTCAGCATGCAATTGTATACATTGTGCTGCTTTGTGACAGAGGTGCAATTGGCATGGTACTGTGTAGCTGCTGATGCATGAATGCATAGTTACGAGGCAAACTAATTTCTGAGTAGGCTAGTTGACTAACCAGTCCTGTCAGTGTTTCAGGCCAAATAGGACAGCGACGGTAGGAGGATACATAGTGACAGGGCCACCGCTGTTATGAGCCTCCCATCTGTGCGCATTATTTGGACTAAACGACTGCGTTTGCGCAACAATGGCGACAGTCTTTCCTTATTCTTTATTCAATGGTTATTCGACTTAACCCGAAGCCGCTGCAGCAGAGAGTTTAACATGTCCAAAAAAGGACGTTTGCATTGATACAGCACACTAGCTGACCTGCTACGCCATTCCATTTGGTGATGGGAAGAACAAATAACGAATTAGCACCACAATCTCCAGCTTGTCCGTCTAAATGTACAGCCGAACATCTTCTACGGTCGTACCCGGCGTTTGAGGCTATCCGGAAGAGGGCGCGTCGTTCCCTCGGTGCACAAAGACCTCAGACACTACGTGACTGGACCGATCCTCCTCTAGACCTTGGCTCAACCGATACTCAGAGATATTGGCAGTCTTTTATGGAGTTCTTCCGGGAACCAGAGGGGCTTGGCCAGTACTTTGCCGAAAGGGCGACAGGGTCTACAGACATTAAGGAATACTATGGTCCCCCTTCGCATCCATCTTAATCCCTATTCCCTAAATTTCTGCAGCAAGACTTAAGCCTAATTAAGGCAGATATAAAGACGTAATAAAAAAGTCACAGTTTCGCCGCAACGGCGAAGCAATGAATGCGACAGCAATAAATTGGTATGTAACGCGAATAACGGAATGCAGCACGAAATTGCCAGCGCGTCGCTCGAGCCCAAAGGACGCACGAAAAGAACGCATACAGAACGAGCGCGAACTAATGCGTCACAGCTCGACACTTGAAGCGCACTGCTCAAACATAAAGCAGGACGCACGAAACGAACGAACAGGTACACACAAGACGAACGCGAACTAATTGTCACAGTTGTTGCTTATTTCTGTTTGAACAGCGCACTCCTTTCGCAAACGCGGCCGCTGCAGCGAGCGCAGTAACCTTCGTGCCCCCCGCTCCACCCTAGAGGCCGCCCCTTCTTTCCTACAGATAAGCGCACGAAAGCGACCACGCTGTGTAGGGCGAACAGCAACGGCGTTCGCAGGAGCGGGGCGACGATGTTTAAAGCGCGCCACGCGCGCACGTCGCGCCATCTATGTGTTCACTAAGAAGAGATGTTGAAGTAGGTGGTGTATATAAATAGCTTGCCATCAGCAGGCTGTAAGACGTTGATGTTCGTGGCCTAACGTCTAACGCCGCGCGCTGGCAAGCGAGAGGTCGCACTTTCGAGTCCGCGCGTCGGACAGTTTTTCTGAATTATTTTTCTTTGTGGCTTTTATATATATATATATATATATAATATATATATATATACATATACGGTGAATGACGGCAGCCACCGACGGCAAAAATCAGCTGAGACTGTCCATATAATTGCTATCGCAATAAAAGTAGGATACAAATTTGTCGCTGGTGCTGTTAATGGGGAGGCAATCGCCGGGCATATTCCAAGAGTTGACGTGTCGGCCTCGCGAAACGCACCACGGAAGCGCGGACAATTTATAGCAGGTCTTTTCAGTGCGCCAGCAAACGTCACTGAGGCAAAAACCAGTCAAAAAGACGCCGGACAAGGGGAAGAAGTGACACACACAAGGACTGGACTAGTTGCTAGTCCAGTTGCTAGTCCAGTCCTTGTGTGTGTCACTTCTTCCCCTTGTCCGGCGTCTTTTTGACTGGTTTTTGCCTCAGCGTCATGTACCAAGTGACCCAGACTTCGACCTTATAGCAAACGTCAGTTGTGGACCAAAAACCAACTCAGTGCCAAGAGTTGATAAAACAGACAAAATATATTCTCAGTTAAACGACAGTACAAGTATCACAGAAACATGCACACTCGGCTGATGTCAATTAAAACTCACAATATAACTTAGATTGTGCTTAAAAGAACCGGAACAAAGCTAAATGATCGTCGCTACAAAGGCAATCTCATTCATTAAAACCTATTCAAGAACACTTTAAATCTTGCATATTCACCAAACGTATCCAGTCCCCAATTCTCGGCATGTATCTTGAATGCTTCTCTTCCAGGAAACACTCACGCAAACTCCAGCGCTGATCGTCGTTGTTCCCTTCCGTCGTCGGCTCCGGGTATCTCTCTTCCAGGAAGCCATGACGCAAGTTCTCACTGCTCACATGACGTCATCAGCCGATTCTTCCAGATCGACTGACCGCACTACATCATAAAACATGTCTTCTTTGGCCGACCGAGCCACTCTCACTTCAACATGTGAAGAGGCGGTATAGGTAAGCAAGCCCTTAGATATTAAGCCCAGCAGCGAGAAGTGGCACACAGGACCGCAGCGGAACAAATGTCTGTGTTCAAACCGTTGCCCTCTTCATCCTAAGCCATATCCACGTGCCCATCGCTCACCAGTGCAGTTATCTCCCCCGGGAAAAAGAAGCCAGCATGGCGACTTATGGATAAGATAGCACAGGCGAGTCATAGTAACGCTTTAAACGTTCGACATGCACAATTTCGTGCTTTCGGCGGCGCTTTCCCAAGGTTGTTAAAGGGGCTCCGCGATATACTGCGCCGGAGACGTCTGCTTCACCCCAAGGTAGCGGCCCTGGTACTTCGAAACGAGTTTCGGTGGCAATCCAAGGCTCGCGGAAGGCGCCCCAAGCCACGCTAGCGACCGAGGATCATAAGGTGTTGGCGCGACGGCTGTATCGCGGCGGTGCTTCTGACGTTGCTGGTCCTCAGATGTCAACATGCGGGAGAATTTTCGACATTCTTCTGCGTGTGCAACAGCGCGGACAGGGGAGCAGACTCCGTGGCATCAGCGCTATATGGAAGAATTGTATCCATTGCGGAGGATGGCTCGCGCCTTTAAAGTAAGAAGAAGGGGGGGAAATTCTGTGGTGGCCTGCGTAGCGGTATTATAAGCGTATGTCACAAATGGGACAGCATGGTCCTAATTGCTGTGGTCAGATGCAACATACATGGCCAACATGTCCCCAAGAGTGCGATTTAAGCGTTCCATTAGTCTGTGGGTGATATGCAGTGAGTGTGCGGTCAATCATACGGCATTCTTCGAGGAGAGCTTCCATGACGTGGCATGGCATTTGGCAGCAGTGACGTCATATCAACCGCAACTACTAATCGGAAAATCTGCCTAACATAGCAGATTTTACTGTGGCAGGCCTGAAAAACCACATCCGCATCGCTGCTGAACGGGCCTGCGTAAAGGGAAGCGGACGGTGAAGCAAAGCCACTGCGCAAAGGCTCGTGGATTCTATTCACGGCGACGCAAGGCAGTGGGGACCTCGTGACCATCGCAAAGGCGCATAAAAAGACAACGGTGGTCTGTGGACAGACATTTGGCAACAGTGACGGCATATCAACCACAACTACAAATCGGGCTCTGCCTAACATTGCTGGTCAGCCAATTTCCAGTTTTCAACTCATTAATTCCCTTAGAAGTGATGCTGTTACTGCTGCCCTAGTGTGTTGTTGTGAAACGTATTTGCACTGTGTGCCGGTCGCTAAGAAACGTCGAAGGAAATGCAAAAATGCATCCACCAATTCAAGGAGGAGCTTCGAAATGAATTCAAGAACCACCGAGAATCTCTGGAAAGAAGTATACGTCTGGAGCAAAAGGAACCTTCGGGCGGATATAGAAGAGATGAAACGCAGCATGAGCTTTATTAGCAACGGCCTTGGTGAAGCTAATAAGAGGCTTGAAGCCTCCCTGACTGAAATAAGCTACTAAAAAAAGAAAACGAAGCGCTCCGACTGCAGGTAGTTGCTATCGAAAGGGACCTAGCCACATGCCAAGCTGACCTCGTGAAATCGGAACAATACTCGCGTAACCGCAACCTGGAAATTAAAAATGTCAAAGAAAGGCCAGATGAATAGCTTTCAGATATCCTCAGCAAAATTGGCAAGGAAATCGACGAGCCAATCTCAGTTACTGACGTAGACGCATGTCACAGGGTTTAAACAAAAGATAAAAATAAGAGAAACATCGTAGTCCAGTTCGTGAGGCGAGATAAGCGCGACAAAGTTCTTGAAAAAGCACGCAAAAAAGGCTCACAAACGAAAAGTTAGGCCTGCCGACAGAATAATCCTCAGGCTCATCGACAGGCCAGCCCATTTACATAAACGAACATCTTTGTCAGTATATGAAAATACTTCTGGGCATGGCTGTAGCGCGCAAGCGGGAAGTGTGATGGAAGTTTGTTTGGGTTAAGAACGGCAACATTTTCACACGTCGCTACGAGAAATCACAAGTTGCAACGATAAAACGTGAAGCGATCTTGACAAGATCTGCGCAGACAGCTAGGACTTGCATATTTCCTTTGGGTAGTCGGCTCTCCGTGGCAGTGCCAAGATGGCTGCAGACAGTATTCTTCCTGAGGATGTAAAAAATCTTGTACCCTGTGAACTACACAAACTGTTCAAACACTTCAACCTTAACACGAGATCCATTCAGCGAAAATATGATGACATTACTGTGTTGTTTGAATCATTCAAAGTTTCTTTTGACATACTAATGTTTACTGAGACCTGTTACAACAACTCTGAACGACAACGACTTGTTCTACCTGGTTAGTCATTTCTTCTTAAATCGTCCAGATAGCAGAGGAGGAGGTGTGTCGATACAAGTAGCAGTACAGGGTTTTGACGTCATAGGTGAATTCAGCACTGTTACCAGAGACTTCGAGATCATCTGCATTCAACGGGGTAGGAGCGTCTTTGCCGTGTTGTACAGACCTCCAACTGGCAATGTTCCCATGTTCTTAAGCTTTTTTGACACTCTGCTTTCACGTGCTAATGAGTGCGAATGGCTGCTCACAATTGGAGGTGACCTTTTTGAAGAATTCGGGCCCAGCCACAGAACTCTTGCTCTTGCTGCAACAAAATGGTTTTGAGAATGTTATTGCCACTCCAACGCGTGTAACTCTGTCAACGGCATCTCTACTGGACACTTTCATTACTAATGCCGTTACAGAAAAAATTGCATCTGGTGTTGTAAGTTCTGATATAAGTGATCAATTGCCAATTTTCTTCATGCTTAAGAGAAACAAAGACTTAAAGAAAAGTGTATGGCCGGGACACCATATCGTAAAATATCGCCACAGACATTAGATATATTCAGGCGGAAAATTGCTCGGGTAGATCGAACCAAATATATGCGATAGAGAAGAGAGAGAGAGAGAGAAAGCTCCTTAATGGAAAACAGAGAATTCCGCCGGCGTACCTAAAGGCGCCTACATGCTTCTCTGTATAGGGAAGGGGATTGAGGACAGAAAGGCCCTAGGAGGAGGAGGTCAGGAAAGGAGAAGGAAAAAAAAAATATTGTCACGGGGTCGTGACGTCAACGAAGACAACAGCTGGCGTGGTCAAGATGAAACTCTTTATTTGGCCGAACTTGTGGCCGGGAAATGAAAATTGATACTACAGCAATACACGCTACACTCATGGCGGCGAACTGGGCGTCGGCCGTCGAAAAACTGACAAGCGGTGAAGCGCGTTGGTATTTATACATGTGCCGCCGAATATTCCAGCGTTATCGCTGGTTGTCGCGCAATCTCTAGAATAAGCTCGAGGTCCGCGTCTTGCGCGCAATCTTAACAAAATGATCTACAATAATCGAGAAGCTTCTCGAATAATGAGGCGCGGTTTTCGCTGAGCGTTGCTGACAGTCTTTGTGGGCGAAAACCGAATACAGCAAACGTCATAATAAGAAAAGCACGTGGCAATGCCCCCTCTGAAAAAGCATCGTCCTGATGCTTAAAACAGAACACCGGGGAGGGGGGGCGGCTAATACATGCAACAATAAATAACAATAAAGCAAAAAAGTACAATAAACGATAATCACTACCAAGAAGTACACTAATAAAGCAAGAGTACAGTACTCATATTCACTAACGCGCGTAATATGGCTTGAGGCGCACGACATGGACGACTTGAGGTCGCGCACGACGCCGCTGAGAGTTCCTAATACCGTCAGGGACAACCTCGTAGTCGAGTGCGCCGAGGCGCCGAAGTACCCTGTACGGTCCGAAGTATAGTCGAAGAAGCTTCTCACTAAGTCCCCGTCGGCGTATTGGCGTCCATACCCATACACGGTCACCAGGTTGGTATTCTATGTGGCGTCATCGAAGGTTGTAGCGGCGGCTGTCAGTTGTCTGCTGATTCTTGATGTGTAGGCGGGCAAATTGTCGGGCTTCTTCGGCGCGCTGAAGGTAGACAGTCACGTCGAGGTTTTCTTCGTCGGTGATGTTGGGTAGCATGGTGTCGAGCGTCGTTGCCGGGTTCCTTCCGTATGCCAATTTGTATGGCGTCAACTGCGTAGGTTCTTGCACGGCCGTGTTGTATGCGAAGGCCACGTACGGAAGGATGGCATCCCACGTCTTGTTTTCGACGTCGACGTACATGACCAGCATGTCGGCGATAGTCTTATTTAGACGCTCGGTGAGGCCATTGGTCTTTGGGTGGTAGGCTGGGGTCCGGCGGTGGCTTGTTTCGCTGTATTTCAAGATCGCCTGAGTAAGGTCAGCAGTAAAGGCCGTACCTCTGTCGGTGATGAGGACTTCTGGAGCGCCATGACGCAGGACGATGTTCTCAACGAAGAACTTGGTTACCTCGGCGGCACTGCCTTTGGGCAGGGCCCTTGTTTCGGCGTAGCGGGTGAAGTAGTGGGCAGCTACGACGGATCCATTTGTTTCCAGAAGTCGAGGTCGGGAACGGCCCCAGTAAGTCCATACCTATTTGTTGGAACGGTCGGCGAGGTGGTTCAATGGGCTGCCGAAATCCTGCTGGCCTTGTGCGCGGTGTTTGCGTCGCTGAGAGTCCCGGCATGTCCTCACGTAGCGAGCGACGCCGGCAGTAAGGCTTGGCCAGTAGTATTTTTCCTGTATCCTCGCGAGCGTGCGGGAAAAGCCGAGGTGGCCAGCCGTCGGGTCGTCGTGCAGGGCCTGCAGAACCAGTGGTGGCAGTGCCGAAGGTGCAACGAGACGTAGTGGGCCCGGGTTGGAGAGAAGTCCTTCTTTACGAGGACGTCGTTTTTCAAGAAAAATGACGGCGATCCCCGCCTGAATACTTTCGGAACAACGGCAGTCCTGCCCTTGAGGTATTCGACAAGGCCCTAAGTTCCGGGTCGGCTTGCTGTCGTTCAGCGAAGTCATCGGCACTTATGGTTTCCAAGAAGCAGTCATCATCATGGTCGTCCGGCAGCGGTGCGCCGACGGGGGCACGAGACAGGCAGTCGGCGTCGGAATGTATTCTTCCGGACTTGTAAACGACGGTAATGTCGAATCCTTGAAGTCTTAGGCTCCTCCGTGCGAGGCGACCTGAAGGGTCCTTCAAGTAGGCTAGTCAACACAAGGCGTGGTGGTCGCTCACAACTTTGAAGGGCCTAGAATAACAGAGAGCTGAGCTAGTTGGTAAGTATTCATTCTAAAAAGACAGGGCGTGCTAACACGGACACAAGAAAGAAGTCAGGACACCACAAACGCCGACTAACAACTGAGGAGACGCACAACGGCGGAAAAGAAAGAAGGCACGAAAATGCGCAGTGTTGTACCGGCATAGAAATGGAGAAACGCGCCTGATGATTGAAGCATGGCATATCGAGAATAGTGGTAGCGCATGCGTGAGCCAACCGTCGAATAACTTGCATAAAGATGAAATCAGAGCCTTAACAGTTATCTTCACGTAGACCCCCCCCCCGCCCCGCGTACCGGATTGATAGGTTCGCCTATTACATCGGCATGCGCAGATAAGTTTTCGTGCCTTCTTTCTTTTCCGCCGTTGTGCGTCTCTTCAGTTGTTAGTCGGTGTTTGTAGTGTCCTGACGTCTTTCTTGTGTCCGTGTTTGCACGTCCTGTCTTTTTAGAATCAAAGGGCCTGCCGTACAGGTAGGGGCGAAACTTAGACGTAGACCAGATGATGGCAAGACACTCCTTTTCCGTTGTGGAATAGTTTACCTTCTGCTTTGGATAGGGACCGGCTAGCATAACTGATGACCCTTTCCAGTTCGTCGGTCTTCTGCACAAGGACGGCGCCGAGTCCTACGCTGCTTGCGTCGGTGTGGATTTCGTCGAAATGTGCAAGTATCGGAGGCGTCTGCAGGCGTCGTTTCAGTTCTTGAAATGCCTCGACTTGCGCCGTTCCCCACTTGAACTCCACGTCGCTCTTCGTGAGGTGAGTTAGTGGCTCGGCGATCCGTGAAAATTCCTTGACGAAGCTTCTGTAATAGGAGCACAAGCCGAGAAATCGGCGTACGGCCTTCTTGTCGGTGGGCGGCGCGAAGGCAGCGATGGCAGCTGTTTTCCGCGGGTGGGGCCGAACTCCAGATTTGCTAATGAGGTGGCCCAAGAACAAAAGCTCCTCGTACGCGAAACAGCACTTTTCTAGCTTCAGGGTGAGTCCGGGGGTCTTGACTGTTTGTAGTACAGCTTCAAGACGCCGGAGGTGTTCGTCGATGTTTGAGGCAAACACAACGATGTCGTCCAAGAACACAAGGCACGTCTGCCACTTCAAGCCAGCCAACACTGTATCCATAACGCTTTGGAAAGTCGCATGTGCCGAGCAAAGACCAAAAGGCATGACCTTGAACTCGAACAGGCCATCGCGTGTTAAAAAAATCACAGCATATCCACGGAGTGAATGATGATGAGTGGGCGAAGCTGCGGAGGTTCATCGGTAAACCGTGAATCTTCCGTGAATTCTGCCCAGTACATCATCACCGACGTGAGAGCGCGTTTATACTAAAGGTTCGATGAGTTATGACGACTTGCAGCGCACTTTAATTTTACAGTACGCTGTGAATTTTCATTGTTTAGAAAACCATTGCTTAGAAAAATCTGTCGTCTTTCGTTAAGCAGCTGGCGTCTTTTCGTTTTGCTTTAGAAACATCTGGCTTTCTTTCGTTTGCTTTTACAAAACATCTGGCGTCTTGTTGGTTTATTTCATCAATCAACGGCGTTTTGAACAAAATTTTTATTGTTTAATCACGACAGGAGAAATCTCACCAGGCACTACCTTGGAGGTAAAGAATGGCTGCTAATGGGAATGAGAGACAGAATAAGTCGGCTTTTAGCTAACGCTGCGAATTTTTTATTGTTCAACAACGCACAGGAAAAATCTCCCACCGGCACCACCTTGCAGGTCAAAGCGTAAGACTGGTTACATACTACGCTACGAGGGACGAACGGGTGCCGCTATAAGGAGCTTCGCCCCTAAAACGCAGTTTTTCTCGGTCTCTCCCGTCGAATTCGATTTGCCAGTAGCCGGTCTTGAGGTCCACCGACGAAAAGTATTTCGTGTATGGTCGCCCATTTGATGTCGTCACCGATCATCACGCACTATGCTGGCTGTCGTCATTGAAAGATCCCTCGGGCCGTCTCGCCCGCTGGGCACTTCGCCTGCAAGACTACGACATCCGTGTGCTGTACCGCAACGGACGCCAGCATGCTGACGCCGACGCCCTCTTGCGCTCCCCTTGCCTGACGACAATGCCTCCTGCTCAGTATTTCACATTGCTGTTTCTTCCATCGACGTTCACACCATCGCCAACGAGCAGCGCAAGGATAAATGGATCGCCTCGCTGATAGACGTGCTCACTGATCCGTCGGCAACACCAACCACTCGCGTATTGCGTCGTCAAGCCCACCATTTCGCCATTCGTGACGACCTACTGCACCGACGCAATTGCAACGCCGACGGCCGCAAGTGGCTACTTGTGGTACCCCGTAGTCTGCGTTCTGAAATATGCGACTCCTTCCAATCTGACCCGCAATGCGCGCATGTGAGGTATCCAAATCTTACCACCGCATTCGGCAGCGATACGTATGGCGACGGATGTACCGCTACGTGCAGAAGTTCGTTCGCTCCTGCCTCGATTGCCAACGCCGAAAGCCTTCAACGCACGTGTCACCAGTTGGTATACAACCATTACCTTGCCCTACCCGTCCGTTTTGGCGCGTGGGCATCGATTTTTATGGACCACTTCCTCTGTCGTCGGCTGGTAACCGTTGAGCCATCGTCGCCGTTCACCATCTAACGCGATACGCCGAAACCGCTGCCCTCCCAGCGGCTACAGCACGCGATGTTGCCTCCTTCCTGCTACACCGATTCATGCTGCGCCACGGTCCACCCCAGGAGCTTCTCAGCGATCGAGGCCGTGTCTTCTTGTCGGAAGTCGTCGAAGCCATTCTCAAAGAGTGCCATGCTGTT
Source organism: Rhipicephalus sanguineus (assembly GCF_013339695.2). Taxonomy (NCBI): domain Eukaryota; kingdom Metazoa; phylum Arthropoda; class Arachnida; order Ixodida; family Ixodidae; genus Rhipicephalus; species Rhipicephalus sanguineus. The sequence goes on along the minus strand of NW_023615822.1, from coordinate 481,575 downwards.
CATCGCAAAACTACTGCTTACCACCCGCAGACGAATGGCCTATCCGGACGCTCTAACCGCGCGCTCGGCGACATGCTCGCAATGTACGTCGCCGCCGATCACACAATTTGGGATGCCATTCCGCCCTCCGTCGTCCTACGCCTATATACCGCCCCTCAGAGAACTACTGGTTTTTCACCCTTCTTCCTGTTGTACGGAAGGCACCCGTCGCACACCATTGACACGATACTAGCCTACAAGCCGGATCCATCTGATTTTGCGGCCATTTCTGACACAGCGAGGCTTGCTGAAGAGTGTCGCGACTCGCGAGCTTGCAAAGACCTTTACAACGCACGAACAAGAGCGGCGGAAAAGCCTTCGCGGTGGCACCACCACGTCTGTGTCCCCGGAGCGCTCGTATGGATCTCGGTCCCTACCATTGCAACTGACCTGTCTTCAAAACTACTGCCGAAATACGAAGGCCCCTACCGGGTCTTTGAGCGCACATCTCCGGTCAACTACCTGATCGAACCCATCGAACCAGCTTCAGACATGCGCCGTCGACGGTGCGACATAGTCAACGTGGAGCGCCTCAAGACCTACTATGACCCACTCATAGTGACGAGCTGTTAGGTCGCCGCACGGCTCCCTTTTCGTACCCCGGATAACTGGGGCGAAGCAATTCGCACTGTTTAACGGTTGCGCTCTCCAGCGGCTCCTAGTGGGTCGTCCTCATCTAAACGCCGCTCGCGCTCGGGGCCCGTGCTTTTGCCTTGACTGTCGCCATAGCGCATTGTCGCCGAGTGCCGTCCAATAAACAGCCTAGCATTCGCGTTGTGGAGTCGATCGAGGGCGCCGTCTCTCCGTGGGAGAGGGTACACGTACCTCTTTGTGATTTTGTTGAGGCGACGATATTCAACGCAGAAACGTAGGGTCCCGTCCTTCTTCTTCACTAACACTACGGGAGACGTCCACGGGCTCTTGGACAGCTGGATGATGTCGTCGCGTAGCATTTCGTCGACTTCTTTCTTAACGGCCTCCCGTTTCCGCGTCGAAACCCGGTAGGGACTCTGACGGAGTGGTCGAGCATTTTCTTTTGTTATAATGAGGTGCTTCGCAAGGGGCGTTTGTCCGACCCGCGATGACAACGAGAAACAGTCCTTTTATTCCTGCAGAAGGCATCGAAGCTGCTGCTGTTGGCGAGCGGGAACACTTGGGTTTACGTCGAAGGGTGGCTCAGGTATTGGGGTAGTCGTCGTAGCTTCGTCAGAATCCGAAAAGGCAAACGCATCGCTGACGGCCAAGATTTCTTCGATGTATGCAATCGTCGTGCCCCTGCTCAGGTCTATGTATTCTTGGCTGAAGTTCGTTAGCATCACGCTTCCTTTTCCTTCATGCAACCGAGCAATGCCCCTTCTGACGCAAATGTCACGGTCTAGCAGCAAACGCTGATCGCTATCAATGACACCTTCGATGTCTTTAGGTTTTTCGGTGCTGACGAGAATTATGACGCTGGAGCGAGGCGGGATGGTAACTTGATCCTCAAGGACGTTCAGGGCATGTTGACATGGGTTTGTATCCGGCGGTGTCGTTTTGTCCGATGGTAGGGTTATCGACTTAGTTCTTAAGTCGATGACGGCACCGTGATGGCTTAAGAAGTCAATGCCAAGTATCACATCTCTGGAGCACTTTCGTAAGATTACAAAGCTCGCAGGATAAGTTCGGTTATTGATGATGACTCTCGCCGTGCGGACACCAATCGGCGTTGTCAGGTGGCATCCTGCTGTCCGGATTTCGGGTCCACTGCAAGCGGTCTTTACTTTCTTCAGCTTGGTGGCGAATGGCCCACTGACAACGGAATAGTCGGCCCCAGTGTCGACGGGAGCGGTCACCTTGTGGCGTTCGATGAGAACGTCGAGGTCGCTAGTTCTTCGTCTTGCGTTGCGGTTGCGTTGCGGCATCGGATTACGGCTACGTCGATTTGTTGCGGCGCTTCCATGCTTTATCGTCAGGTCTTCTTCGGTCCGCGAGGTTTCGTCGGCATGGCTTCGTCTGCTTCGCGTCGTGTTCTGCTGTCTCATTGCGTTGTCGTCCTTGGCGGCAGCGGAGGACCTTCAGCATTTTGTCGGCAACCGCACCTCCATCGGATGCTGCTCTTAGTTTCCAGGATACGGGCTAGGCGACCGGCCGCGGTTCTGGCCAGTTTACTGCCGGCGGTGCGGTGACATGTAGCAGCTGGGCGACGGCGAGCGGGAAGGTCGTCGTTCTTGCCACTGTGTTCCGGTGAGGTAGTCGTCGATGTCGCGAGGCCGTTCGCCTGGCCGCGGGCGCGGCGCGTTGACGGCGAATCCGTGTAGCCCCATCTGTCGGTACTGGCAGCCGCGGTACGTGTGGCCGGCCTCCCCGCAGTGGTAGCAGAGCGGGCGGTTGTCAGGGGTGCGTCAAACGTGGGTCTTCCTCGGCGTGTATCGCTGGCCGGCTCGCGGGCGATATGACGTTTGTTGCGGCTGTATTATAAGCGGCGGTTGTATTGCCGGGTGCGCATTTCCAACGTGCTCTCGATTGTTGTGGCCTTGGAGATAAATTCCTGGACTGCCTTGGGGGGTTCCGCATGAGCCCAGCGAAGAGCTCTTGCCTTTCTCCTCGCATGAGGAAACGGACCTTCTTCTCCTCGGTCATGTTAGGGTCGGTGTGGCGGAAGAGTCGGGTCATTTCTTCCGCGAAGATTGTCACTTTTTCGTTCAGGAGCTGGACCCGTGTCTCCAGTAATGCGGCGGCCCCGCCCTTTCGCACGACGCTTGTGAACGCTACGAGGAAGCTGGACCGGAAGATGTCCCATGTTGTCAGGGTAGACTCCCTGTTCTCGAACCACGTCCTGGCGCTGTCTTCCAAAGCGAAGTACACATAGCGTAACTTGTCGTTGATGTCGCATTTGTTGAAGGCCGCAGTCCTCTCGTACGACTCGAGCCACGTCTCTGGGTCCTCACATGATGGTCCCCGAAAGATCGGCGGCTCATTCGGTTGATGTAGCAACACAGGTGCTGGCGCCATGGGTGTTGGCGCCATCGCTGATGTGGTGGTCATGGTCGGGGTCTTCCTGCTCTTGCCGGGTAGAGGCCCGTACTCCGGTGGTAGACCTTGTTGCCTACCGCTAGCTCGCTGGTCGTAGTTGGCTTCGATGTCTTCTCCGCGACGTGGGCTGGGTTCACGGCGTGACGGAGGCATCCGGAACATGGACGAATAGCACCTCCACCAGATGTCACGGGGTCGTGACATCGACGAAGAAAACAGCTCGCGTGGTCAAGATGAAACTTTTATTTGCCCGAACCTGTGGCCGGGAAATGAAAACTCATACTACAGCACTACACGCTACACTGATAACGGTGAACTGGTTGTCGGCCGTCGAAAAACTGACAAGCGGTGAATCGTGTCGGTCTTTATACATGTGCCGCCGAATATTCCAGCGTTATCGCTGGTTGTCGCGCAATCTCCAGAATAAGCTCGAGTGTTCGCGTCTTGGCGCAATCTTAACAAATTGATCTACAATAATCGAGAAGCTTCTCGAACAATGAGGCGCGGTTTGCGCTGAGCGTTGCTGACAGTCTTTGTGGGCGAAAACCGAATACAGCAAACGTGATAATAAGAAGCGCACGTGGCAATATGATCGTGGTATGTACCTGTCACAACGTAATGATGCTGATGTAAGTTAAATTGCCGCTTATCAATTCGGTGAATATCCTCGAAGAATCTCAACAGAAATTTTAAAATTTTATGTTGGTGAAGGATAGCAACAAGTGTTACGATGCCTTTTTGAGCATTCTAAAGCTGCATTAAATCAGTTCTTTTCCTTTAGACACGTATCGCAAGCAAAAAAAGCTGTGCAAACCGTGGATAACGTGCGACCCCACAAAACTGATCAAACAAGAAAACGAACTTTATCAGTCTTTTCTATCATCAAGGAGGATCGAACAATTGAAAGAATATATAACGTTACGAAATAAGCTTAACAAAATACTAAAGAAAGCTAAAGAAGAGGATCACAAACGTATGTTTGACAAAAATTCCCTTCGAAGCAGCGACATCTGATGGAAGAACCTTACCGAAATTTTAAATGGCAAAAGAAGCAAAACAACAGTTGACAACCTGACAATTGGAGATACGGTAATGACAGGATCAGATCTTGCAAACCGTTTCAACGACTTTTTCGTCGGAATGGGTACCAGTACATACTGTGCTCAAGCTACCAATAACATTTATAGAACCCCAAAGTCAGCGTTCTCTCAGCCAACGGGTGCGCACGAAAAACAAGTATTTTTCAGGGACTAAAAAACATCCATAGTCAAGACGCTGATGGCCTTCAAATTAAACCAATTAAGTATGTCATTGATTTACTTGCACCAACATTAAGTCACATATGCAATTTGTCCCTCACGACGGACGTTTTCCCGAGTAGAATGCAACCGGCAAAAGTGTCAGCGATTTATAATAGTCGCGAGAAAAACACCTTAAGCAATTATCGACTCGTATCTGTACTGGCAATTATTTCAAAGGGACTAGAAAAGGTCATTAACGCCCGCATTGAAAATTTCTCCAAAAAGCACAATCCCCTTACTGAGTGTCAACATGGTTTCAGAAAAAGAAGGAGTACTGAAACTGCACTCCTCGTTCAAAACGAGACTATTTTGAAAAATTTCGAAAATAAGGAATGACATTAGGTAGCTTTTTAGATTTCAGCAAGCCATTTGACCGAGTCAACTATTTAATACTACTTGATAAATTAGAACTCTATGGTTTTAGCGGAACGGCTTTGGAACTAATTAAAAGCTATTTAAACTCCTGCCAGCAATAATTCGAATTCAGCAAACATACATTCAGGATTCTTCGTTCAGCGAACTGGGAGCGCAGAAAAAGCGAGGAACCACATAAGGCGAGCGCCCATTAACAACTGATTTATTTTCCACATCGGAAGGACACATTTACACACAAATTGCGCATGTCAAAAAAAAAAGATTATGACGACGGCATGAACAGCATGCGAAGCGTGTAATCAAGGCACATGTGTAAGGGTTATCTAGGTAACTAAATTCACAGTCATGCAGTGACAGGGAGGACGACTTATACATGGATCCGTATTCCTGGAAATGTGATATGCTTCAGATATTTCGCGCGTAGTTTGATGAGGATGCCGGAACAAAACAATTGTATTCTCAAACATAGGTTGGCACTTACACGAAAAGCAATGTGACGCTAAATGGGAGTAAGGTGTATTCTTCAACGAGCTTTTGTGTTCTGTGAGACGCACGTTCACACATCGGCCAGTTTGGCCAATGTACATACGTCCACAAGAAAGGGGTATCTTATATACTACTCCGGTGTTGCACTTAACAAACTTGTTTACATGCTTCTGGAGGCATATCCTACCTTTAGATGCATTCTGTGCCCTCCTGTGCACCATTGAACATATACTGCCCAATTTATTGGGTGCAGAGAAAACAACGCGCAGGCCAAACCGGTTTCCCACATTTTTTAACCCATGGGCCATTTTATGAATCTAAGGGATTACCGCCGCACGCTCCTTTTTTTCTTCTTCCCTGTTCCCTGACGAAGTACATGTGCGTCTTTCATTATTTTTGATTGTACGCAAGAGCTTTTCACAGACTGAGGCTATTACGTAGGAACGGTATCCAGCACCTATTAGCCGTTCTAACTGTGCTACGAAACCACTTTGCATCGTATGAAGGCAACATTTTTCGAGGGCTGAACGTAAGCACGACATTACGATTCCGCGTTTAACGAGCTTGGAATGACCAGAAGAGTAGTCTAGAACGGGTTTTGCAGAACGAGGATTATATCTCCAGCAAAGATGTTTATCACCGAAAAACAGGGAAAGGTCTAGGAACTGTAATTCGTTATATTTGGGAACCTCGGAGGTAAACCGGAGGCCCATGCCTTCATTCTCGAAGCATGCCTTGACACTTTCAACGACCACTGCTGAAAACTTTTTGATGATGATTAGATAATCGTCAACATAACGGAACACTTTTGTGCTTCGCTGAAATTTAGTGCTTAGGGCTGCATCTACCTTCCCAAGAAAAACTTCGGGCCTTTTCGCAGAACTTGCTGAATTTCTTCTGGCACAGACACATCACTTCAGCAAGTTCTGCGAAAAGGCCCGAAGTTCTCCGTGGAACCTACCCTTCGACCTGAAGAAAAGATTGCCACAGCAAGGACTGTCTCCAAGCTGGCCAAGGAGGAAGAACGTTATAGGTGTGTAAGAGAATGTGTTCAAGCAGTTTCGTGCAATGTTATCCATTTGAGTAGAAAATTGAGCGTTCAACCAGTTAAGTTTTGTTTGAACAATCAGCTAAGGGTACTCATTTCTGAGAAGGAAGGGTTCTTCGTCATCATTAATGAACGAGATTTTTTTTAAGAAGGCCGAGGATACCGTAGAAAGGAATTTCAAACCACTGTCTATGAAAAGCAAGGAAGTAAAGACTCGAGCGATATCGCTGCTATAAAGGATTAACCTAGGAAAGCTTGGTTCTTCAGCAGAAAAGGCGAAAGGTGTAGAGCTAGAAATGTTTTACTCCATTGAAACACGAAAACCGGAAATGCCGCTGCGCGCGATTGTTTCAGAAAGGGATACGTGGCAGTTGGCTGTATCTCGGTATCTGCAAAAAGATCTTTCTGCATTGCGCGTAAATGACCCTTTTCAGGTAAAAAACTCTGCTATCGTGGTTGAATACCTCAACAAATGTGAATGTTCCGATGTTACAGCTTTTAGTTTTGATGTAGTTGACTTATATTATTCTTTGCCGCATGATCAACTGTTAAACAGCGTAGAGCAGTGCATTGTAAAAGACAATGATGAGATATCGTTCAGGAATAACACAGGAGTGTCGACTCAGTCTTTTTTAGAAATTTTGACGTTCTATTTGAAGTCCACCTTCGTCGTATGGCTTGGGAACCTGTACATGCAAAAAGCAGGTGTTTGCATAGGTACAAGTGTGGCCCTTGTTTTAAGCCGAATTTCTCTTGGGAAGGTGTATGCAGCCCTAAGCACTAAATTTCAGCCAAGCACAAAAGTGTTCCGTTAATGTTGACGATTATCTAATCATCATCAAAAAGTGTTCAGCAGTGGACGTTGAAAGTGTCAAGGCATGCTTCGAGAATGAAGGCATGGGCCTCCGGTTTACCTCCGAGCTTCCCAAAGATAACAAATTACAGTTCCTAGACCTTTCCCTGTTTTTCGGTGATAAACATCTTGCTGGAGATATAATCCTCGTTCTGCAAAACCCGTTCTAGATAGACTCTTCTGGTCATTCCAAGCTCGTTAACGCGGAATCGTAATGTCGTGCTTACGTTCAGCCCTCGAAAAATGTTGCCTTCATACGATGCAAAGTGGTTTCGTAGCACAGTTAGAACGGCTAATAGGTGGATGGATACCGTTCCTACGTATAGCCCAGTCTGTGAAAAGCTCTTGCGTACAATCAAAATAATGAAAGACGCACATGTACTTCGTCAGGAACAGGAAGAAAAAAAAGAAGCGTGCGGCGGTAATTCCCTACATTTATAAAATGGCCCATGGGTTAAAAAATATGGGCAGCCGGTTTGGCGTGCGCGTTGTTTTCTCTGCACCCAATAAATTGGGCAGTATATGTTCAATGGTGCACAGGAGGGCACAGAATGCATCTAAAGGTAGGAGATGCCTTCAGAAGCATGTAAACAAGTTTGTTAAGTGCAACACCGGAGTAGTATATAAGATACCCCTTTCTTGTGGACGTATGTACATTGGCCAAACTGGCCGATGTGTGAACGTGCGTCTCACAGAACACAAAAGCTCGTTGAAGAATACACCTTACTCCCATTTAGCGTCACATTGCTTTTCGTGTAAGTGCCAACCTATGTTTGAGAATACAATTGTTTTGTTCCGGCACCCTCATCAAACTACGCGCGAAATATCTGAAGCATATCACATTTCCAGGAATACGGATCAATGTATAAGTCGTCCTTTCCTGTCACTGCATGACTGTGAATTTAGCTACCTATACTCGCCCACAACCTTTCTTGGCATTGAAGCGAAGGCTACAGAGCCACAATGCACGTATCCTACCGCTAACGAATGTAGTCCCACAATTGCGTCCGTATTTTCGGCATGAGATATATAAAATGCTCCTTCATTTTCTACATGTAGCTTTTTGTGACGGAACGCAGCGCACACAAGCGAGATATGTGCATTTCTTTTACTATACGCGTTGTCACTTCGCGTTTTTGCGTGCATGAAAAAGTCGCGCCTTTTACCCGTACCTTAGACGCTAAGCAGCGTTTGCGTCGAAGTGCAACGCTAGCCATCACACTCAACGGCGTTATGAGACGCGCGCCAAACCGGACTACTTCGCGTAGCAGTACATGTGCAGACGCTCCGCCCCCGTAGCTTTCCCTTCAGTGCCCAGAAAAGTTGTCGGCGAGTATAGATAACCCCTACACATGTTCCTTGATTACGCGCTTCGCATGCTGTTCATGCCGTCGTCATAATCTTTTTTTGACATGCGCAATTTGTGCGTAAATATGTCCTTCCGATGTGGAAAATAAATCAGTTGTTAGTGAGCGCTCGTCGTATGTGGTTCCTCGCTCCGTCCTTTGTGTTTTTTTCTGCGCTCCCAGTTCGCTGAACGAAGAAAATTAATTACCAACTGGCCCACCTTTCGATCCTCCTGCGATAAATTCAGGATGATGCCCACTGAGTCCGGAGTTCCTCAGGGAAGTATATTGGGCCCAATATTTTTCTTGTTCTACATAAACGACATCGTACGAATTTATGATCAGTGCTAGTGCCTCATATATGCAGATGATTGCTCAGCCCTTATGGAAGGAATAAACATGAACAAAATAATACCTAAAGCTACCACGTTTTGTCAGCAACTATACGCGTGGTGCAAAAACAATAGGCTGAACCTAAGTGAATCCAAAACGAAATGTGTCCTGTTTCGTCCACAGGGATCTGTAGAAATACCATCTGGGCACATAACACTACGTCCCTATCAAATCACCATTGAAAAACCTGTAAAATTACTCGGAGTTACCTTTATGGAGCACATGTCCTGGAATGAGCACATAGAAAACTTAGTGACTAAAGTAAAGCTGCTGGTGTGCTGAGTCGTTGTCGCCACATTCTTCCGGCTAAAGTGAAACGGACTTTAGACTACGCCTTGCTGAACTCACACTTTTACTACTGCGTATCAGTGTGGGAAAACATCACACTTACAAACCTACATAAACTTAGATTAATGCAGAAAAAAAGCACTAAGGTATATTGAAAACGCCCCGTTCTTAGAACACACAGATCCACTTTTACAGCGAAAGCTGTTATGAGATCATTTCAGCGGCCGTTTTTGGCGCCGTTGTTGTCCGCCGCCGCCGCCGGCGGGGGTGTCCGTAACCACTATCACTCAAAATAAGAAAAAAAAACGGAACGAAAGAAAAAATTGGCCGCGTATCTGCGTGCTTCGCTGCAAATGTCGTGTAAAGACGATAGAAGAGGCGCTGTGTGAGATATGGACGCCATCTGGCAATACGTCGGGAAACATGAGTGCTGTGTTGCGTGCTGGTAGTCCCGGCGCAGCAGCAGGCGAAGACCGGCGGTAACCAACGCGACCGGCGGGGACGCCAGCCAGCCCGAAAACGCGGTTTGGCGCGAAGCGCTGAAGCAGAGAAACGTCCGCACTCAACGAGTACTCTCCACACACTCTTTTATTTACACGTCGCCTGGGTAAAACAAGAACGCCAGAGCGGCGCCCACAACCGGCAGCCTGAAGGCCGCCCACAACGCTGCTTTTTCATTTTTAAAATATTTTTTTTCACCTTCTTGGCCTTCTCAAAACTAAAGTTTTTCAACACCAACCCATGGCATTCGTGCAGTGCAATACAGAACCGAAACCGAAACACAACAATGAGCTCGTGCGAAGGGCACGGAGGAAGGCAAATTTCAGCGCAGTCGCATTTTCAGCTTTGTTGAAACAGCGCTCACTAGACGACGACGAAGTAAAAGAAGGCACTGGACAGGCAGCGCCTGTCCTGTGCCTTCTTTTACTTCGTCGTCGTCTAGGGAGCGCTGTTTCAACAAAGATGAACGCATACCAACTCGCTCAAGCTTCCATTCTTATGCATTTTCAGCGCAGCTTAAGAAACTAGGGTCCCTAAAATTACGTATGTATGCATTTTCTATTAAAGGAACACGCCACCTAATACTTACCTAGTGATGTTGCACCTCAGATATGCATGATATTTATTTTTGATCGACAACGTTCACAAGTATGAACAGCCGTACCAGTTCAAGACGGCTGGCCCTTGGGCAAGTGGTTCAACTTTGGCCGAGTGGCTGAATCGAGGGACGTGCCGACAAACAGAAAGACAGACAGACAGAAAGACAGACCAAAATTTCTGCGTTTAAGTTCCCCAAGAAAGACTATCGTCTTTAAAAATTCCAGGATGAAACGTGGTTCCAACCTCGGGCCTCTGCGTGGGAGCCCAGTAATCAACCTCTAAGCCATGCCGTTGCTTGAAACTGCTTTGAAAAAGGTCCTATACATGCTTCATCTCGGGAGGAAACCACATTACCATATGCAATATAGCTTGGTAGAACAGTAAAATAAGCACCAAGCGTCGCACAACGCCAATTCTGTAACCAGGCGTCACACAATGCGAATTGCGCAACGAGTGGGTTGTTGAATGCTTACAACTCATTACAAAGGGCTCCGCCATGTTTCTTTATCGTCATCAGGCACAGCATCAACACAGTGCGCATAATGCCTTACATGCGTTTAGCAGGTACCACGGCTCTCCGTAGAATGTAGAAAAATGGCACAGTGCCTGCTCCCCTACTTCTAAAAAATTACGAGTTATAGCGTAGTAGTTTCCTCGCAAGTGCACTTGTATTGGTTGCCAAGGAAGCCCAGAAGCGCATGATCCATTTCCTGGGGATCTCAGTAAGTTCTTCGCCCCCCCCCCTCTCTCTCCCACGTCAAGGTATGTTATACAGCATGGCGGCAGAGAGAAATCGCAACCGGGCGTCACCCAATGCAAATTGCGTAACTGGTGGGCCGTTTAAAGCATCCCACCCATTACAAACGGCTGAGCCATAATTCTTCATCCTCATAAGTATTAATAATAATATCTGGGGTTTAACGTCCCAAAACCACGATATGATTACGAGAGACGCCGTAATGGAGGGTCTCCGGAAATTTCGACCACCTGGGGTTCTTTAACGTGCACCTTAATCTAAGTACACGGGCCTCAAACATTTTCGCCTCCATCGAAAATGCAGCCGCCGCGGCCGGGATCCGATCCCGCGACCTTCGGGTCAGCAGTCGAGCGTCAACAAAGTGCACTTAATATCTTACAGACGTATAGCTGGTGCCTCGCTTCTCCGCAGAATGACGAATAATGACTTAGTAGGTGCTTCCCAACTTCACAAAAATAGTGATTTATGGTATAGTGGGTACCTTGCTAGTGTACTTGTATTTAGTAGCCCCAAGAGAGCTTGTTGAAAATAGAATAGTGGGGCATAGTCTTGAGGGTGGGGACAGGGTCGAAAGGAGGGGGAGAACGAAGTGGATTCGGAGCGAGCCTTCATGAAGTAAAGATGTGTTCCTGATCTACGACCACGGGTCCTCGTTATTTACATTTGGTGCCGTGAAACCCGGGAATGGTCATTCGTGGACTACAATGACTTCGGCCGAGCGTCTTCGGAAGGTGCGTGGAACTCTCAGGGTCAGCGTCTCTCGGATTATTACGCTCCTGACAGAACTGCTGCAGAATCCCGATGCCGAAGCGCGCCGTGTCATGAAGCACGTCAACGTTTTTGAAGAGCAAAGAAGCTGAGCTCCGCCAGTTGGACAGGCAGATCCTCGACGTTATTGAAGACGAGGAACTTGACAAGGAACTCGATGAGTCTGCAGATTACCATGAGAAGGTCTTGTATGCCATCGTTGATGGGCAGTATTTCCTGTCTGAAGGCGAACAGTCTGTTCTGCTGCGTGACACGTGCTATCCTCCTTTTGCTTACGCCAGACGTGACAGCGGAAACTACAACCGAGCTGGTTTGCGTAAAATCGCCGACGACTGTGACAGCATCTCCGAAGGCATGGAAAGAGACATGACAAGTTTCGAAGGCTCAGAGTCCAACCCCAAAAGCGGATTGTCTGCGAGTCCACAAAGGGAAAAGAGAATAACATCGAATCGGCGGTGATGAACTGCAGAAATATGGAGCCACCGAGAAAGGTCATTTTTGGCAGTGATCAAGCGACGATGATGTGCGTGGGAGGTCCTCCTGAGCAAACGTTGCACGCGGTTGGAGAACTGTGGTAGTATTCCGAAGAGGGATAAAGAACCGAAAGAGGATCAAGCGATAGCCATTGTCGAAAGTACAGGCGGCAGTCGTGAAAACGGTGGAAGCTGTGGCATGAATAATGAGGTTGAAGTTGATGAACTGTTTGTGTCCAGTGAGCAACTGATGAAGCGTGGAAAGGAAGAAGTTGCCGACAGCTTACCCACCTGCAACAATGACTCCTTCAATGGAGCTAGCAGTCGTGCCGTGTTTTTCTTGGAATCTTCGTCCTTGGATGCACAGCCTGGATGTCAGGATTTTGTTCCGTTCAGCTTCGAGGAACTGGACGAGGTTATGACTGGGCGAAGGAAGGAGCGCGTACACAAGGATGAGAAAGCGCTGCTTCTGCCTCGGGAAGAAAAGTGGAGGGTCCCGAAAACGAAGGCGAAGAAATACCACCAGCACGCGAACCTACTGTGCGAGCATCTCAACAAACATATTCCTACAGAGAAGCGGGAGAGTCAGGCACCGGGACTCGTCACTTACGTGGTGAACCGATCAGGAGAACAAGCGTCGATATCGGCAACCTTCTCGAAATTCGGGACTTCGCAGGGTTCGGGCCGCAGCAAGAAACGTCGCTGGAGGTATCTAGGCACATGGAGAAGACTCCCAAACGCTGCAGCAAACCGCCTGCAGGAGAACCTGAGTGCGGAGTACACCACCAATGCCACACCGAGATGGAAACGACGGAGATGGAAGCGCGCACCTCATTTACACGTCGGATGAGCAGGCTTCATCACCGATTGGCGTCTGAGACGCGGTGACAGTGCAAGAACAGCTGTCCGAGTGACGTGACTGCATCACGGACGCGATAGTCACAGCCTGTTCCGTTTGTTTCGCTACGGGCCGTGGTGAACCGGCCGGTGCAAAACCTGTGTGTAATGGAAGCCACAAAATGACTGATGTGACGCTTTTGTCCTCTCCCCCTCGGAGGATGTTGAAAATAGAATAGTGGGGCATAGTCTTGAGGGTGGGGACAGGGTCGAAAGGAGGAGGAGAACGAAGTGGATTCGGAGCGAGCCTTCATGAAGTAAAGACGTGTTCCTGATCTACGACCACGGGTCCTCGTTATTTACAGAGCTTACAACGGACTCTAGAAACGGTTGCAAGGAAAGAATACTGATGCGCACACACATAAAATCACGGACTCCGGAGACTCGGACGAGCGCAAACTTTCAACTAACTTTATTTTTTTTTATTTTTCGTCGTCAACAATATGTGCCATCAGTCACGTGGTCAGCCATCAGTCTAGAAACGCCGCTCTTCCAGCTTTCGCTGTGACTGTGCTGCGGTTTCAGCGCAGGCCTGGCGTTTTTTATTCTTCGTTTAACATGCAGCACCAACGAGCCCAATATAGCACATTGTTAAAGCCTAGCTTTGAGTGCCGTCCAGGTAGGAAACTCAGATTCATTGTTGTGGAACCAGATATTGGCGACTCCGGAGAGGTAGAAGCTAACGCAGCTGACCTTATTGGCATCATTTAATCTATTAGCTACACTAATATTGTCGTACAACAACAACAACGAATAGTCGACGTCTTCATCTTCAGCTCCACTGAAGACGGGAGGATCTCGTTGGTGTGGAGTACCTGAACAGATGACTGCAGGCGATGCCTGGGGAGGGTTCCTCAGCCCAGAGTATTCAGATATGAGAGGCACAGGAGGGAACGTCCGGGTTCTTCACCGTCTTCGGACTCCCCGCCACTGCATGCGTACATCTCGCGCCCGGGTTCCAGAAGCCTCGGGTTTCTTCGGCTGCATCACAGCCAAAACTAGGGAAAGGGCGACATTCTTCTGGCCGGTTCCATTCGCCGTGGCTTCGCTCGGCGGTGCACCATCTGTTCTTTCGCGATGTTTCCAGACTTTGCCGGTTTGATACGAGACTGCTGGTTGGCTGTTTCGAAGGGGCGAGGACGCGCACCGGCGCGCGCGCGGGCTGCATCTCTGATACTTGTTTTTTTCGTTGCGTGCGCTCTGTAACACCTAACCGCAGGCGCCGGGATTTTATGTCGTCGTTTTAAATCGGTGACGCGCGCCCACTTAAGCGCTCGTTTGTGACAACGCTAGATCTAATACGGTATTCTATAATCTTGATCATTGCGCTTAGAGGCATAATGAGGACTATTCAGCTACAAACGTATCTTTTCGAATGTCGGCGTTGCCATAAAATATTTGGTAAAAGAGTTTTAAAGGTAGTTTTTTAGAAGGTTTTGTCACGCGCACTCCTCTTTGTGTTTCTATGTAACTGGTTCGTTACACGTATAACCACTGCCTTTCGCAAACCACACCCAAATGCCTGGGAACCTTCCAGGTTATTTTAGAAACGACTGATACGCTTGAGTGCGCAAACGCGAACACTTGAGCGCGGCCACCAGCGATAATAACCGGATATTCGATGCGGCATCTATCGCCTAAGCGCAGATCAGATTACTCGACGGCCGACAACTCCTGTCGCCGCTATCAGTGCAAAGCGTGAATCGCTATTGTGTTGGATTTTCATTTTCTGGGCACAAGTTCCCTCAAATAAAGTTTCGTTTTGAGTACACCTACTGCTGCCTTCGTCAACGTCACGACCAGGTGACATCTAGTGGAGGTACTTCCAGGTCCATGTGCCGAACGCCCCCGCTTCAGCCGTGAGCGAAGCCCACGCCGTCAAGAAGACATCGACGCCAAACCCGACCAGCGAGGCAGCCGCAGTCAGCAAGATCTTACACCAGAATACGCACCCCTACCCGAGAAAACCAGGACCACAACGACGAATACAGCAGCTACAGTGACGACCACTGTGTCGCCTACAACGGTCGTGATGCATCAAACTGTGGACTGTGGACTTGGTGGCACCGACCAGGGACCGATACTTATTCCTGCTCTTTTCGTTGTGCAGATTACGCTGTGGCCTAAAGGCCTAACTACGGGGCTGACCACGCATTTTGGCACAAATGGAACCACGCCAGTGACCACCGATGACAGAACATCCGGGAGCGAACCTATGCAAGCGTCGACCATCTGCTACGCAGCTCAACAGCGCAGCTACCACGTATCAGACGCGATCTTGTCGATGCAAGCAGGAGCTCAACAGCATAAAAGCCTGGCCCATGACACGAGACACTTCAGTGGACTTGGTGGGACCAGGGACCGATGCTTATTCCTGCTCTTTTCGTTGTGCAGATTGCGCTGTGGCCTAAAGGCATAACTACCGGGCTGGCCACGCATTTGCACACAAATGGAACTACGCCAGTGACCACCGATGACAGAACATCAGGCAGCGAACCTATGCAAGCGTCGACCATCTGCTACGCACCTCAACAGCTTGTCGATGTAAGCAGGCGCTCAACAGCATAAAAGCCTGTCCCATGACACGAGACACTTCAGTGGACTTGGTGGGACCAGGGACCGATGCTTATTCCTGCTCTTTTCGTTGTGCAGATTGCGCTGTGGCCTAAAGGCATAATAACCGGGCTGGCCACGCATTTGCACACAAATGGAACTACGCCAGTGACCACCGATGACAGAACATCAGGCAGCGAACCTATGCAAGCGTCGACCATCTGCTACGCACCTCAACAGCTTGTCGATGTAAGCAGGCGCTCAACAGCATAAAAGCCTGGCCCATGACACGAGACACTTCAGTGGACTTGGTGGGACCAGGGACCGATGCTTATTCCTGCTCTTTTCGTTGTGCAGATTGCGCTGTGGCCTAAAGGCATAACTACCGGGCTGGCCACGCATTTGCACACAAATGGAACTACGCCAGTAACCACCGATGACAGAACATCAGGCAGCGAACCTATGCAAGCGTCGACCATCTGCTACGCACCTCAACAGCTTGTCGATGTAAGCAGGCGCTCAACAGCATAAAAGCCTGGCCCATGACACGAGACACTTCAGTGGACTTGGTGGGACCAGGGACCGATGCTTATTCCTGCTCTTTTCGTTGTGCAGGCTAGTAACCTCATTAATAGGCGACGATGTCCACGCTTTCTTGTTGCCTTGATTGCTGATTGCTATGATGTGTGTAAGCTATTGTCACTAACATCGGGTGATGTTGAGCTAAATCCCGGTCCGAATTCAGATTCGGAACCCGATACCCGTCCTGACAATGGCCTTTTAAAGCAAATACAACGTTAAAGGATGTAATGGCTAATTTGAAGAAGGTAGAGCGGACTGTGGATAATATGGAAACCTGACTTACTGAAATCGAAAAGGATGTGGAACGACTTAAACACTGCGAAGGAAAATTTGCCGAGTATGAAAGTAAGCACGACACCACGAAAGGTGGAATTGAAAGTCTTGCACTGAAACTGGATGATTTAGAAAACAGAAGCCGACGCAATAACTTGATTACTTATGGTGTAACGGAAGAGCCTAACGAATCTTAATAGAAAAGAAAGCAGAAGAAGACATTCTCAAACAAACAATCGGCATCGAAGTAAAAACCATCGAAATAATTCATAAAATAAGCATCCGTAAAACCAGCCAAGGAAGGCCAATCATCCTACGTCTGTTTGACTACAGTGAAAAAACAAATCCTATCTTGCTGTTACAAACTCAAGGGTACGCCCGTATCCATTTCCGAAGACTTTTCCAAAAGAGTAAGGGACATGCGCGCGCACTTATGGCACTCTGCGGCAAACGAAAGGGCTAAAGGATCAAAAGTCAAACTATCGTTTGATAAACTGAAAGTCGATGGGAAAGTTTATACTTGGTACCCAGTAAAGAATGCTAGAACAGATATATCGCAGAAAGCGAGTCTACCACGAATTATCCCATCAACTTCATCTACGCATAAAACTTCCACAAATAAGAAAAATTCGAAATGCCAGCACAGTACTAAAACACTTAGAATAATTTCCCTGAGTGCCAGAAGTGTGCTAAACAAATTTGATCAATTGGAGAACCTAATTTTGTCTTGCCATCCTCACGTTCTAATATCAACAGAGGCTTGGCTTCACTCCAGAGTAAGGGAACTCGGAAGTTGTCCCTTCCTCATACAGACTGTTCCGTAAAGACAGAGGGTGAAGAGGCGGTGGCGTAGCGGTAGTAATTAAAAAAAAATCAAATCCTTTGAACTCGATGGCATTCCTGTCCACGGAAGCGTCTGGTGCAAAATAACTTATTGTAATAAAAGCATAACTGTAAGAGGGGTATACCGGCCTCCAAATGCGGCACCTGACTACATCGAAATGATTCATGATTATCTTTCAAAGCATACTAAATGTAAGTAAAAATTATCCTTGCCGGAGATTTTAATCTTCCCGGAATAAATTGGAACATTTGTTCACATGATGGTCGTGACGTCGCGAGTTCAGAACTACTACTGGACGTGTCGTTCGCGTTTTCATTGAATCAAGTAGTAACTGATAACACTCGGATCACTCCAACATCATCGTCTTTACTTGACCTAGCGTTTGTAAGTAGTACATTAGAAGGTTCTTCTGCGTTCATCGAGAATGGCATTTCCAATCACAAAGCGATCACCTTAACCTGCCCCATTTCATACACAAGGAAATACAAAAAGCCACTACGTACTTACTTTAAAGATGACACACGTGCAAATGATCTTGCTGTGCTAGGTTTCCTGGCAACACAGTTTCATGAATTCATTGAGCTAACAGACGTAAAAGAACTCTGGGCGCGTTTAAAAGCATTGTTGAATATAGCGAAGACACCTTCATTCCGAATAAAAAGAAACGCATCAACCGAGAATACCCTTGGATAACGCGTGAATTAATTCAACTGAAAATAAAAATAAAACAACGGCAGAAAAAGGGAAACAAGAGCAACCCAGGTGATCTTATCGGGACATTAAAGCATAAAATGCTGGAAGCAAAAGCCCGCTTCTTTAATACTACGTTAGCTTCGTTTATGACGCACTGTACCCAAAAATTGTGGCGATTACGTATCAGATGAAGCAGACTCAATCTCACAAATTAAATATTCGGAACAAATCTTTGAGGATCCCGAGCACATTGCTAATTAGATGAATAAATTTTTCCAGTCAATTTTTACAAACGATGGTAGTAATGCGGTACAACCCCTTTATGCTGTGAAAGTACGCAATTGTAAGTGAAGAGGACATACTTTCCCTACTACAAAAGCTTGATCTAAAGAAATCCACGCGCCCTGATCAGATCACTAACTCATTTTTAGGTCGATATTCTAACTGGACATCTAAGTACCTCTTTAAAATATACACGTTATCCCTTCAAACTTCAGAAATACGAGACGACTGGTGCAACGCCGTAGTAGTTCCTATACACAAATCACGCCCAAAACTAGAAATAGGCAAATACCGTGCAGTGTCGCTTACGAGCTCGTGCTGCAAAATAATGGAACATGTAATTTTCAAGCCCATAATAACTCACCTAGAAACAAACGAACTTCTTTATAAACAACAGCATGGTATCAGATCAGGCCTCTCAACTTTAACCCAATTAGCTGAATTAACCCATGACATAGCCAACGCAATTAGCGATAACGGCCAATTAGATGCCATTTTTTAGATTTTTCTAAGGCGTTCGACGCTGTCCCGCACCAGGATTTAATCACAAAACAATCGGTTTTGGTATTGATAACAAAATAGTATCTTGGATCAACAGCTTCTTAACTAAACAAAAACTGAGCGTAAAGATTGATAATTATCTACCACAACCACTTGATGTTTATTCTGGAGTACCTCAGGGATCGGTTCTTGCACCTCTGTTGTTTTTAATGTTTAATAACGACATCCACTTTTCTGTTGAAAACTGTGCTCAGATGCGACTGTTTGCCGACGACTGTGTCCTGTACAGTACATAGTCATTCGCAACTCAGACGACCAAATTAAAGTTAACAATTCACATTCACTTAAGGCAATTTGTTCCTGGTAAACACTTGGGGCATGAAATAAATACATAAAAAACGCATTGCATTTCTTTCACAAATAAGAAAACCCCCCTTTACGTACACGATCGGAAGCTCAATTATCGACAAAAGCAATCAAGTAAAATACCTAGGCATTACACTCGCGCCGAACCTTAACTGGGAACCACATGTGTCAGAAAGCGGAAAAGAAACTATGTTTTTTCAGAAGAAACTTGTGAACAGCACCACCAAATATTAAAGTATATGCCTAAAAAACACTAACTTGACCATGTTTAGAGTACGCCGATCTCATCTGAAGTCCACACCAAAAGCACCTGATTTGTATAATAGAACGAATACAAAAATTAGCACTGATGTTCGTATATTCAGATTTCGCGAGGCAGTCCAGTACTACAGGCTTGCTCGCAAGGACAAACCTAAAACCACTTTCTTAACGCAGAATAATCTCACAATTAAAAGTTCATTACCAATTATATCATGGTCACTTACACATATCACGTTTTCATTACCTTCATGATCCGCCTAATTGCTCATTGCGACTAAATCATTCTAAAACAATCCGCCAACCTTTAAGTCGTGTCAACGCGCACAAACATTCCCTTTTTTTGTCGGCTATCTCACTCTGGATTACCTTATCTAATGATATTGTGTGTTGTAATACCATTGACTCATTCCTGAACCTCATACAGTGTATCGAATTTGCACCGTGATTTTTTGACAAAGTATGTATTTTCATGTATCCTTGTATCCACTCCTGCATGGGCCGTGAAGGGCCTGCAGTATATATTTAAATAAAAAAAAAATAGGGAGCCACCAACTTCTCGCGAATCGCCACGTGAGGATACAGAAAGTTGGCTGGAGGCATACGACCTGTTCCGCCACGTTCAACTGGGGCTGTGACGAGAAGATTTTCCACGTATATTTCATCTTTGAAGATGGCGCAAGGACCTGTTTGAGAATCGAGGGCCCACGCGAACATCATGGGACCTCTTCCGTGCGGGAGTCCTTAACTCCTTCCTTTACGAGCGTCGTCCAGAAAGAGACGGCTAAAACCTTTGTGGAGACCCGTTTACAGCTCCCCAACGAAAACATCGAGGTGTACACAGAATAAATGACTCGCCTATTCCGCCATGCCCACCTCGCCATGAAATATGAAGAAAAGGATCGCTTCCTGATGCGGGGAGTGAATAACGTTTTGCCGGACTTGTGCGCAACCGTCCAAAGACGATCTCGGAATTCGTTTCGGAGGCCACAAAAATCAAAAAGACGCTTGAAATCCGCACCAGGCAATACAACCGCGGCATGCCCGTGACGAGCTACGGGGATGTTCGAGCGCTCGTAAAGAACGACCTGCACGAGACGATCAGAGCGGTCGTGCGTGAGGAGCTTCAGAAGATGTTCCCGAAATCACAAGCTCAGGTGGATTCGATCACCGACGTCGTTCGCGAAGAAGTCCGAAAATTACTGGGAATTACCGAGCCACCGAAACCTCATCCGGAAGCCATGAGCTACGCTGCCGCAGTCTGCCAAGACGCTACGCCTCCGCGCCCATGTGAAGACGCCGCATCTCCGCAATTACGCCGCCTACCCGCCGCCACCGACATCATGCCGACCCCCTGCCAAGTAGCGCTACACCCCGAGGTAGACCGACGTTTGGCACGTCCCCGACCACCGCCCACTCTGCCTCCATTGCGGGGAAGCTGTCCACGCATACAGCCACCGCCAGTACCGACAGAGGTCACTGCACGGTTTCGCCATCGACGCGTCGCGTCCACAACGGGGTGACAGACCAGGCGACATCGCAGACTAGCTCGCAGGAGCGCACTGGACACCCCGACAACCTTCCCGTTCGCAAGACAACGAACTAGCGGCGTCGACGTTCTCATCGACGGCCGCAACGTTACAGCTCTCGTCGACAACGGAGCCGACTATTCCGGTGTCAGTGGGCCGTTCACCGCGAAGTTGCAGAAAGTTAGGACCACCTGAAAAGGCCCCGAAAGGGGACCGCTGGAGGCCATCTAATAACGCCATTTGGAGTCTGCACAGCAAGAATCATAATAAATAGTCAGAGTTACGAGCTTCGTAATTCTGCAGCATTGCTCCAGGGATGTCATATTGGCGTGGACTTCTTAAACCATCGCTGAGCCGTCATCGAGTGCAGAAGCAAGTCGATATATTTATCATCGGACAAAGCGACACTGCCGGATACGAAGCCATGTTACCGAACCTTCAACCTCCTCGAGGAGCAAGTCACCATTCCGCCTGGCTCTATAGTCATAATTTTCGTCGTCCCTGAAAAATCTGAAGACATCCAAGTCGTCATCGAGAGCGACCAGGGTTTGCTGCTGGAACGTAACATTTGCGTCGCAAGAGGTACCACTCGGTTGCATGAAGGAAAAGGATGCGTGATGCTAAGGATCTTCAGCCAAGAATTTAGCCACCTGTGGAGGGCCAGAAAAATTGCATACATCGAGGAACTCGTGGTCATTAGCGGGGCGTTCGCTTTTTCAGATTCTGACGAAGCTGCGACGACGACCCAATACCTCAGCCCTCTTTCGACGTCAACCCAAGTCTTCCCGCATAGAAACAGCAACAGCTCCGATGCATTCTGCAGAAATCAAGGACTGTTTCTCGTCGTGATGAAGAGTTCAACAAACTTCCCTTGCTAAGCACCATATTAGAACGAAAGAAAATGCTCGACCGCTCCGTCAGTCCCTACCAGGTTTCGACGCGAGAACGAAAAGCAAGAAAGCGCCAAGTCGACGAAATGCTGCAGAATTACATATAACAGCCATCGAAGAGTCTGTGCGCATCATCAGTAGTCTTGGCGAGAAAGAGGGATAGAACTTTGCGTTTCTGCGTCGATTACCGTCGTCTGAACGAGGTCACGAAGAAGGCTTTATATCCACTACGACGGATAGACAACGCCTTGGATTCACTCTGTAACGCAAAGTAATTTTCTTCGTGGGCCTCAAGACGAGCTATTGGTGAATTGAAGACGACGAGAGAGACCGCGAGAAGAGCCTTTATAACGCCGGACGGCCCGTTTGAGTTCACCGTCATGCCACTTTGTCTTTGCTGGGCACGTGCGACTTAACGCGCGTTATGGACACAGTGCTGGCTGGATTAAAGTGACAGACTTGTCTTGTCCACGTGCATGACGTCGTCGTCTTCGCTCCCAGCTTTGACGAACACCTTGGATGCCTTGGAACAGTGCTTCAGGCAATCAGGCCATCTGGCGTAACAATTAAACCGGAAAAATGCCGATTCGCGTACGAGGAGTTCCTCTTCCTAGGACACGTCTTCACCAACTCTGCCCGCAGAAGACAGTCGCCATCGCTACATTCGCGCCACCCACCGACAAAAAGGCTGTGCGTTAATTTCTCACCATGTGTGTCTATTACAGGCGGTTCGTCAAAAACTTTGCACGCATCGCCGAGACACTTACTAAACTGGCCAAGACAGACGTCGAGTTTAAGACAAATTTTAGCAGCGCAAGGAGACGGAACAGCTAGGGATCGAGAAACACACACACACACAGTCACACACACAAACACACGCACACACACACACACACACACACACACACAAGTCACAACTGATTTATTACTTTGAACGCGAGGCATTTTTATGGCGCGCTGAAACCAACGGAGACCGGTCACCTGTAGTGGAGCTGCATTTTTTTGGAAGTCCAGAAGTAAGCAATCAATTTGTCCACAGCTGTCTATTTCAGGCGCTAAATCATGGTAAAATTCAATGATTTCTGTCGTGCAAGATCAACCCTTACGGAACCCAGGTTGTGAGACCAGGAAGTTCTTAGTCAATAAATGTGTCCTAGTAGTTTACAGGGCAACAGCGAAGTTGGCTTATAGCTAGTTACGTCTAAGACCCAGTATTACAGATAGGCACATGATGTGCAATTTTCCAGTCGTCTTGTGGCGCACCGGAGGAGAAAGACTTGGTGAAGATTACGTACAGCCACCACCACGCTTAACACGAACACTACGCACCGTGGCGTGGACCGACTTGGACTGACACCAACACCGCGAAATGTTGCGACCGGTTGACGAAATATCATCTCAATGTGTTTTGTGGCGCCTCCTTAAGCGCAGCTCGATGTCACCGGTTAAGGCACGACATAAAGCCTCTGAAAAAGAGTATTTGAGCGCTATATGCACGGCAAAACGAAACGTTTTATCACATGACCTTCAATCATTAATAAAAAATAATCCTGCCTAGTTTCGGAAAACAATTTCACCTTCGAAAAAGTCATGTCACATCTCACTCGCTGACGATGATGGTAATGCCATTGGTAATGCCCGACGATGATGGTAATGTCCAAAGGTCTGGAAAAAATTATTTTCTGTAGTCTTCATGGCTTCCTTATGAAACATAACGCTCCAAATGACTGTCAACACGGTTTCCGCAAAGGACGCTCTACCGAAACCACACTGCTTGTGCAGAAGGAATTAATTATCGATAGCCTTGAAAAAGGAAACTTAGTTCTCGGAGTACTTAGTAAGTATAGTAAGGCATTTGACCGTCTACAACATAACACTATTTTAGCAAAGTGGACGGCCTGCGGTGTACGCTGAGTGGCTCATTCTCTGATGTGTTCATATCTGCTTCATCCTAGGCAGTGCGTTGTCATAGGAAATAGTATTTCTTCCGACAGGGCAGTAGGGTCAGGTGTCCCACAGGGCAGCGTCTTAGGCCCCCTTCTGTTCGACATCTACATTAACGACATGATAGACAGGCAGAACAAGGCAAAAATCATTCTATACGCGGATGATACCAGCCTGTTTGTCTCTGGTGCAGTGGCTGGCAATGTCATTGTTAAGGCGAACGCGCTCCTTTCCCCTTTATCAAAATGGTCCACCCGCAACGGCCTTAAAATAAATAACAAAAAATCAAAAGCAATCCTGTTTAGGACCATGGGCAGACAGGTACCTTTATGCGACGAACTAGTGCTTGATAATGTACCAATTCAGATTGTCAGCGAACATAAGAAACTTGGTGTCGTTTTCAATACTGCACTGAATTGGACACCCCATGTTGACATATTGTCGAAACCCTTGGTATCATCTCAGGTGCTTTGTCAAGATGTCGCCATATCTTTCCGGAAAATGTGGAATTGCAAATTTATCAGGCACTATTTGCATAACATCTTAACTACTGCATGCTTGTGTGGGGCACCACTACAAATACTAACATGCACAAACTTCTTGTTCTTCAGAAACGTGCATTTCGAGCTATATAGCCAATGTTCCATATCTCCACACAAGATTACCCCTTTTCACAAAATATAACCTGATCAGAGTTACTGAGGTCTATCACTTTCGTGTGCTCTATTCATACTTATTTTCCTCTAAAAAGCTCTCTTCACTTCTGAAATCACTGTCTGGACTACAACGGCAGTTCAGTGACCAACGCACCCGTAGCCAGGACAAATGGCTTGCACCGAAAAGGCGTACTAATTACCTAATGCAATCACTAGTCTACAATGTCCCTTCACTTTTAAATAAATATGGAAACGAAGGTATTGACGTTCATGCCTTTACCCGGAAAAAAATGAGACGGTATTTATTGTTTTCCAGTGATCCATCACGCCTGTGTGTGAAAAGAAGTGTGTGAATCTATTAAACTGTTGCTAATGTATCTCTCTCTTTCGTGGTATACTTATGGCATTTATTCTAGTTCTGCTTATGACATGAAGTTGCGTTGTTTTACTGCTTTTCACTTTTCAGTGACTTTGTCTTATGACCACTGTCGTACACAAGCTCATTTCTTATAGTATGTTATCATGATTACAATCCATGTACGCTTATATACTTTAATTTGATGTACGCTGTCTATAGTGCTGTCATAAAGGGCATTCAGGCACTTTCAAGCTGTTTACAACAGCTTTTCGCCTGAAGGACCCCAACAAATTGTAATGAAATGTTGGAAATAAAGATTTGATTGATTGACTGATTGATTGATTGATTGATTGATTGATTGATTGATTGATTGATTGATTGATTCCACACAAAACTTTGCAACTGTCTTCAATGACTGCTTTACATCTGTGTTCACAAAGGAAAAGTACTTCAGCATGCCTTTTTCGCCATAAGTTAATACGAGTACACGAGCCCTATAAGTGTTACATCTGAGGGAATAGCGACATTAATCAAGAGATTAACAATATCCACCTCATCTGGTGCGGACTGCCTTAACTCCAAAATTCTTAAACTGATGGTAACCCCGTCAAGTGTAACTCGCTCACATTTTCCAGCAGTCTTTAACCACAGGTGAAATTCCATACGAGTGGAAAATTGGCAAAGTCACAGCAGTTCACAAATCGGGAGATAAAAACAAGGTTTGTAACTATCGACCGATATCACTAACCAGCGTTCCCAGTGAACTACTTGAACACATCATTGTCTGAAACGAAACAAGCTGTTTGAAACCAAAATAATTTCTTTTGCGAAAACCAGCATGGGTTTAGAAAGCGGTTCTATTGCGAAACGCAACTTTTAGAATTTTCTAACGACCTATTTCGAAACGCTGATAATATATTTCAGACAGAATGCGTATTCATATTTTTTTCAAAAGCATTTGATCGTGTCGCCCATTCTCGCCTCAAACGAAAGGTTTCATCACTGAACATAGACTCCTTAACTGTCTCCTGGCTCCGTAACTTCTTGTAAACAGTTCACAGTCATAAACGGCACCTCATCTTCAATTACCGACGTTTCATCCGGCTTACCTCAGGGGGCGTCTTGGGCCCCCTGAGCACATGTGGGTTTCGGGCGCAGTAGGCGGAAAGAAAACGTGGCTAGGTGTAGCTTACTTGTGGACGGGCAATAACTGCAGAGAAAAGAATCTGGAGATAGTGAAATGCATAAGCACCGATATTAAAGAATTTGGTCATGATGCCGAGATAATCCTTCTAGGGACATGAACGCTCACATTCATGACCTTGACGGATATTCAGACACCAATGGCAAGTTATTGCTAGATCTCTGCGAGCAACATAGTTTGAGATAGTTAACGTGGGGCCTAAGTGTGAGGGGCAGATCACGTGGGAAGTCAGAAACAGGCAATCGAGCATTGATTACTGTCTCATGACAGAAGGATATATGACAAACTTAGAGAGATGAGAATAGACGAAGAAGGCATTAACAGCTTGGGTAGTGATCATAAACGCATAATATTACAAATGGATATAAAACTGAAAATAAGAACATAGAATCAAAGTTTGGCAGCTCGTATCTAAATGACAAACAAATAACAAATATAGCCGCAAGAGTCGAGGAAAAAGTAGACGAACTACCAGGCAAAGACTGGAAGTATAGTGAGCTGCTACATGTAATCACGAAAGAAATGGAATAGAGAAGAAAACTATTTGTTGAAAGGAAAGAAAAAGCCAAAAAGTTGGTGGAACAAAGAAATCCGGGAAGCGATCGAGATGCGACGTCAGGCATCACGGGAGCACAGACAGGCAAAAAAAGGAGAAGCGGCCACAGGACGAAGTCAACCAAATATGGGAAATATATTTAGAGCAAAAATCCATTGTGCAGAATTAGTCGAGGCAAAAATTAAAGGTGAAAGTGAACGCTGGATGACAGAGATTCGCGAAAAGAAGAAGGCCGCGCTAGGATTTTTTGGAGCCACCTAAAAGCGCGGGTGTAGGAAGTCTGTCACAATGCAACAACATATGGTAGATGAAGGAGGAATAAATTGGAAGGATATGAAGCGCTAGGTTACATCCGAAGACAACAGCCGATTCGTTTAAAAAGGTCCCAGGGGATTCCCCGGTGAGTAAAAGTACGCAAAGGAGTGCAACCGAAGAAGATGTAGTACTAGAGAATTTCAATTGGAAGAAGGCCGAAGGAAAATTCCTAAGCGCACTACCGGGCTTAGATGGGGTTCCCGTCAGCCTCGTTAACGAACTCGGACATAACACTAAAGAAGCACTGCTGAAAGCCGTAGAAAGTGCTTGCAGAAGAGGAAATACCAGACAGTTGGCGAAAAGTAGAATGAACTTAATCTATAAAGGCAAGGGAGAAAAGGATAACATTCGCTCGTATAGACCGCTAACAATTACATCGGGCTATACAGGTTGGCGATGCAGGCAGTAAAATTAAAAATAGAAGCGTGGGTAGAACAAAATGATATTTGTTTTGGGAGAACTTCAGAATGGATTTCGAATCGACAGGCGGTTAGACGATAATCTGTTTGTTCTACCCAGTGTATAGAAATATCTAAAATAGAAACAGGCCCTTATACGCAGCTTATCTAGATATCACCGGGGCGTATGACAACGTTAATCAGGAAATTTTGTGGGATATAT
The DNA here is from genome assembly GCF_013339695.2 of Rhipicephalus sanguineus. Lineage (NCBI taxonomy): Eukaryota > Metazoa > Arthropoda > Arachnida > Ixodida > Ixodidae > Rhipicephalus > Rhipicephalus sanguineus. The sequence continues at coordinate 454,013 of NW_023615822.1, read as the reverse complement.
TGAAGGAAGTGGCATAGGTGACGACTGTGTACAGCTTTTGAGGGAAATATACCGAGGAAATACAGTTGTATAGAATGGGAAGGAATAAGTAGCAAGGACAGCGTTGTGAAATTAGCAAGGGCTGAGACAGGGATGCCCTTTGTCCCCACTGTTATTCATGCTGTACATGGCGAGGATGGAAAAAGCGCTAGAAGGTAGCAACATGGATTTAATTTGTCACACAAACAGGTCGGAGCGATGGTTGAGCAGAAGCTTCCAGGTCTATTTTATGCTGATGATTGTCTTATTTGCGGACAGTCAAGATGATATACAGCGACTGGCAGATATATGCGGAAGGGAGTGTGAGGCTCTAGGACTAGGATTTAGTGCAACAAATGTGGATTGATGGTATTCAATGATCACGGAGACCATACGGTATTAATACAGGGCCAAAAAATACCGAGGGTAAGCGAGTACAAGTACCTCGGAGTATGGGTAAATGAGGGGGATAGATATATGGAGGTACAAGAGAAAGCATCGGTAGCAAAGGGAAAGAGGAATGCTGCAATTATGAAGCACAGAGCTTTATGGGGATACAATAGGTACGAGGTGCTTCGAGGGCTGTGGAAGGGTGTGATGGTTCCGGGGCTTACATTTGGGAACTCAGTGGGTGTGCATGAAGTCAGAGGTGCAATCACGATGGATGTAAATCAAAGGACGGTGGGCCGCCTCGCGTTGGGCGCTCACGGGAAGACGACAAATGAGGCGGTAAAGGGTGATATGGATGGACAGGCTTTGAAGTGAGGGAAGCGCAGAGCAAAATGAGATTCGAAGAGAGGCTGAGGAAAATGAAGGAGAGTAGATGGGCAGAGAAGGTTTTCAGGTATTTGTATAGAAAAAGCGTTGACACGCAGTGGAGAAAAAGAACTAGGAGGCTCACCAGTAAATATACGGCTGGCAGTGCGGGCGATATGGCAACAAGGAGCACTAAGCGGAAGGTCAGAGAGGCGGAGAGGACTTATTGGATGACAGCGATGGAAAAGAAGCCGGCTCTCAGTAAACCGAATAGGAAAAAACGAAATAAGGAGGGAAAGGTTTTATGATAATTCAAGGGGAAGCGCTTTACTGTTTGAAGCAAGGTCGGGCTGCCTTAGAACGCGTAGTTATAAAGCGAGATTTAGTAACGAGGAAGAACAATGTACATGCTGCGGGGGAACTAAGGAAACGATGGAACATGTACTGATTGAATGTGGCGATATTCACCCAGGTATACGTGTGGGCACGAGTCTACATGAAGCCTTGGGTTTTAGGGACAACAATGGAAAGCTGAACACGTCCGCGATAGAAATAAGTAAGAGACGGTTAGAGTATTGGTGGCAGAGAAGTAGAGATAAAGAACAAAAATAAATAATGGGGGAAAAATAAGGTCATTCTGCCTTAAGAGGCAGAGAGATGGACCGTGAATTTATATTTTTTGGTATAATAACATAGATTTAATCAATGTAGATAAGGTATTAGGCCAACATGAAACAAGGAAGTTTTTTTTCTTTTTTTTTCTTTTTTTTTTCTTCGAGCCTGGTGGCAGACATGTCACCGCCCCGTTTTGAAGGGGACGCTCATAGCATCCATCCATCCATCCTATTTCTCGTATTCATTAACGACTCGCCATCCCTAATAACATCGCATATCAGATTGTATGCCGATGACTGTGTGCTCTATTTTTATTTTTTCATTTATTTAACAATACTGCAGGCCTTTGTACAGGCCCATACAGGAAGTGGTTAGAATATGTACACTTGAGCATGGGAATAGTAAAACTGTATGAACGAGAAAGTTGGATAACAAAGCAAAAATAAAACGAAGCTTAGCAAGTAACCATTCTAGCAATCAACATAAGAAACGTTGCTGCATTTGTCATACAATGTAAATAGGGTTCTCACATATTATAGTCAATAAATATCGCTCTACAGAATATTGCGAAGAAATCATCGCATCTCGAGAAGCACCATACAATTACACAAGTTCCTGCAAACATTTGTATTTCAAAGTAAATGCCTATGTACAATAAAAAAAAGGGTTCCAGTTTCGCGATCAATTCTTCCACAGATCGACACTCAACAATTTCATTTGGCAATGCGTTCCAAATTTCAATAGCCCATGGAAAAAATGAATATTTAAACGTGTCGCACTTTGTCTGATGCGGCCTGATGTGTTTACTGTGACATGTTCTGAAAGAGTGGCGGTGCGGTGGCTGCACGTAATCTTCTTTGTTTATCTTTATGTGGTTGTAATAAAGCATAAAAAGAAACTTCATGGCAGCCACAACACGCCGACACGCAAGGGTAGGCAGTGCTGCTTGATTTCTAAGTGCTGTTACGCTCTGGTGTCGAGAGTATTTAGAATATATAAATCTTAATGCTTTATCTTGTATACTTTCTAGTTTCTGTACAAGTTCTTTTTGGTACGGGTTGCACACAATGCTACCGTACTCCAGAATCGGTCTCACTAATATTTTATATGCTGTTAATTTCACATGCGACGGAGCCGCAGAAAATTTTCTTCTCAAGAAACCTAGTGTTCGGAAGGCCTTTGTGCACGTGTTTTCTATGTGAGCATTCCATTTCATGGCTCTTGTAAAGGTCACGCCCAGATATTTAACCGAGTCTGTCTGTACTAAATCATTTCCCATTAGTCTATAAATGAAACTAAAAATCGTCTTTCATGAGTTATTATCATGCATTTAGTTTTCTTAACATTAATTTCCATCCCCCACTTGTCACACCAATGAGCTATCTTGTTGAGTGTATTATTTCTTTTGAGCTGATCATCGATTCCTTGCACGCAAGTTTAAATAACCAAGTCATCGGCGAAGAGCCGTAATTTTACTCCCTCTTCTGCGCAATCAGCGATGTCATTAACGTAAATGAGAAATAACAATGGTCCTAGCACAGATCCCTGCGGCACTCCTGAATAAACTTCGAGTTCATCAGAGTCATAATTACCTATAGAAACATACTGTGTTCGGCTTGATAGATATGCTGCTATCCATTCCACAATATTGTCTGCTAATCCAATGGACCTGATCTTTTCAATTAATTTATGGTGCGTGACACGATCAAAAGCCTTCTAAAAGTCGACAAATATGGTATCAGCTTGAAAATTGCAGTTAATTATTGAGGCAAGGTCGTGTGTTATCTCTAATAATTGAGTAATCGCTGATAATCCTTTCCTGAAACCATGTTGCATAGAGTATAATAGGTTATTTTGTTCTAGATACGTCATGACAGCTTTACTTACTATGTGTTCCATTAATTTACAGCAGCAACTTGTCAATGATATTGGTCTATATGTTTGCACATGTAACTTATTGCCTTCTTTATGAATCGGTATTACTTTAGCGCATAGCCAATCCTTGGGAAGAGAAGCTGTACTCATCGATTTTGAAAATGTAATCTGCAAAAGGGAGACAGTTGCTACGCGTATCTTTTCAAAAACATATTTGATATATTATCTGGCCCGGGTGATTTCTTCGTGTCTATCTGCAAAAGCAAGTTCAAAATATCTGGTTCTGTTATCTCGAGGTCACTTCTCCCGTTTTCAGTTACTGGCATGCGCACCGGCGCGATAGCTGAGCGCATGAACAGGATTGGAAATGGCATTAAATGTATGGTCACATGCGCATGTCCGCTATGACTGAGCCAGCCCTTCTATTTACTGATCCCACCATCTGGCTTCGATAAGTAGCGCCAAAACTTTTGCGGTTGGTTTTTATGAAATTTGATAACGTAATCGAGAAGAAGTAGTCTTTTGCGGCTTTAATTTCTAACTTTAATTGCAAGCAAGTTCTGTTGTTCTGCTGAATTCATTTTTTTCTTCGTCGACGTTTTAATTTTCGTTTTAGATGAATTATGCTCCGCGTTATCCATGGCGTTTTCCTCTTACTTCGTTTAATTTTTGTCGGTATGAAATTGTTTTCACAGTATCTTATAGCCTCCTTGACTTTTACCCATACACCATTGACGCCTCCGTCAATCTGAGCTGAAAAACTGTCGAATGTTTCTTCTAGATAGTCAATGATACTTTCATCATTAGCTCGGCTGTAGTCTTTCAAAGCCACACAAGATGGTTTCGCCTTACGGCTAGCGCTCCTACTTAGGGTAATGAATGTTAGAACGAGCATTTTATGATCTGATATTCCTTCTGTAATAGTTAAGCATAGTGCTATGGACAGCGATACAAAAGCAAGATGATATGAAAAAATTCACACAGTCAGTGACCACAGCGTGCTTCAACGTGACCTCGACCGTATAACGCACTGGTGCGATTAATGGCTTATGGGTCTAAACACTAACAAATGCAAAATCATGACTTTTGGACGCAAGCTCTCTATTTCCAAGTTTACATATTCCCTTAACAATGACGCTCTCTTAACTACGACTTGCTACAAGTACCTTGGTATTCATTTCACACCTAACCAATCGTGGTCTACGCACATAGATAAAATAATTGCTAAAGCATCGCCAACATTAAGCTACCTAAAACGTTGTCACAGCACACCTTCGACTACTCGCAAGCTCGCCTATCAAACTATAGCACGCCCTCAGCTTGAATATGCATCGGCCATCTGGTCTCCCCATCAAGATTACCTAATCAAATTTATTGAAGCTGTTCATAATGGCGCAGCTCGCTTGATCGCCCACGACTACAACAGATTATCCAGCATAACAAAAATTAAGCACTCTCTTTCACTTCCACTCCTGCAGACTCGTAGAGATATTGCTCTAATCTGCTTATTACACAAAACAATATACTGCAACAGTCAAACCACATTGCCTCTTTTAAGACCACATGGCTCTTCGAGCCGTTTATATAATAGCACATGCTTTCAACGTCTGGCAGGCCGAATGCTCGCATTCAGCAACTCTGCCCTGCCTCGGGGAACAAAAATTTGGAATGGCCTACCTGACACCATTGTAAACATACGAGAGCCGATAACTTTTAGAAACCAACTGACTTTATTTTCTTCCGCACAGTTGTCCCTCGTAATAGTGCTTCAGAAACGGAATTCATTCTATCATACAGATACACTGAGCACTACTAGTTCTCACTGCAGCATATTTTCGATATATATATATATATATATATATATTATATATATATATATATATATATAATATATATTTGGTGGAGCCGTGCTGGGTAACGTTTCCTCTACCATCCTGGATCTTCGTTCTCGGAGGCTACCTTCTGCTATGCCGGACGCCAACCAGCAGACGCTTCCATCACCACCTGCCACCTGCCCTGGCAGTGTTCCGCAGCGTGAGCCTCCAATCTTCAGCGGAACAGACGAAAACGACGTTGAAGATTGGCTCTCGACTTACGAAAGGGTGAGCGCTCTGAACAAATGGACCGACGCAGACAAGTTAACGCGCGTATCGTTCTACCTCGCGGGTGTTGCCAGTCTTTGGTTCAGGAACCACGAGGGAGATGTCCAAACGTGGCCGCAGTTCAAAACCTCCATCACGGCAGTATTCGACCGACCCGCCGTCCGAAAACTGCGAGCCGAGCAGCGTTTGCGCGCACGCGCACAAGACGCGGGTGAAACGTTCACCAGTTATATAGAAGACGTCGTACCTTTGCAGACGCGTGGACGCTGCCATGACGGAAAGTGAAAATCAAACACATCATGAAAGGAATTGATGATGACGCTTTCCAAATGCTCCTGGCGAAGAACCCGTCCACAGTTAATGACGTTATTAGCTTGTGCCAGAGCTATGATGAATTGCGGAAGCAGAGAGCTCTCACGAGACGACCTCCCGCACACGACCTGGCATCACTGTCCAGCCTGACCAACGGCCACGACCAAGCGTCGCTGATAGCCGAAATTAAGCCTTTGTCCGCGAAGAAGTCGCCCGGCAGCTCTCCCTGGTGCCCTTCACACAGGAAGCTACCACAAATCTGCCATCGTCCCTACGCGGCGTCATTCAAGGAGAGGTCGCTGAAGCGCTGCCAGCTGCCCGCGAGCAAAGTCTTGTGGCTGCCACTTACATACGCTGCGGTCGCTGCCATGCCCTCTCGCAAAGCATCCGTACCTCCTTTCCAGCATCCTGCGAGCTATCCTCCACCTCCGGTCCGCTGGGCCAGCAATGCCACAGCCAACCCGTGGCGCACGCTCGACAATCGCCCGATATGCTTCGCATGTCGATACCCCGGACACGTCGCCAGGTATTGCCGCCGGGTGCAAGGCAACGACGACAGCCCTCGAGAGCCGTACTGCCCGCCAGACTCAAACGCACATTACGCTCCCGCTGCTCCAGCGCCAGCTCGCTACCAGTCTGATCGCCGCCCTAGGTTGGAACATCTTCGCTCGCCATCTCCGCGCCGCCGCTCGCTTTCCCCTATGCGTCGACGGTCCGCACCTAACGAAGAGGGAAACTAGACGACGCAGTTCCTGAGGCAAGAACTGCGCAAGTTTCGGTTTGCCCAAGTCCTCATTCGTCACCTGCTAATGTTATTGATGTGTTCGTCGAAGATGTCGCTACAGTCGCTCTTATAGATACCGGTGCTGCTGTTTCTGTTATCGATGCTGGATTTTGCCGCTCACTTCGTAAAGTAACGACGCCTCTCTCCGGATTGTCGCTTCGTACAGCCAGTGCTCAGCCCATTCAACCGGCCGCAGTCTGTACAGCGCGTGTGACCATTCAGGACGTTCTGTACACGATAGAGCTCATCGTACTTTCATCGTGCTCCCATGCGATTATCTTAGGATGGGACTTTCTGTCGCGTCACAACGCCGTTATCGATTGCGCTCGTGCTGAAGTCGAATTCTGCTCACTCGATGACCCACCCTCCGTCGACCACCAATCTTTGCTAAACTTGTCGTCAACGACGACACCTCCATCCCTCCGTACTCTTCGGCAGCCGTACCAGTCTCGTGCAGCGCCATATCCGACGGGCCGGTCTTCTTCACGCCCTCTCAGATCTTCGTTACCCGAAGAGCCCTTCCGTTGCCCTTTGCTGCTCTTGACCTTGTCGCAGGTTTCACCACAATGCCCATTTACAATCATCATTCATCGCCGCTATCATTGCTTTGTCACGAGTGCCTTGGCCACGTCGAGACGGTCAACACCACACGAATCATCTCCGTCCCCGATGAGGTGCCTTCGACGGCCGTCTGTGAACTGGGTGTCCTCTCCACGCCTGACCCAGCATCTACAGACGTATTCCGACCGTTCATCGCTGAAGATTTGACACCTGCGCAGCGATCAGAGCTCCTTACCATCCTTCAGCACTACCGCCCTTCTTTCGACGTTGCACAAACATCGCTAGGTCGTGCCTTAGCAGTCGAACACCACATCGACACGGGTTCTCACTCACCGCTGCGGCAACGTCCATATCGCGTGTCTGCTACAGAACGCCGTGTCATCGCCGACCAGGTGGACGACATGCTCCGCCGAGGTGTCATTCGACCTTCCCAGAGCCCATGGGCGTCTCCGGTGGTACTTGTCACAAAGAAAGACGGTTCCATCCGCTTCTGTGTCGATTTCCGGCGATTGAACAAGATCACGCTGAAGGATGTCTGTCCACTGCCGCGCATTGACGATGCTCTGGACTCTTTACAGGGCCCTGAGTTCTTTTCCTCGCTAGACTTGCGGTCAGGCTACTGGCAGGTGCCGATGGCGGAGGCCGATCGCCCCAAAACCGCTTTTGTCACGCCAGACGGCTTGTATGAATTCACCGTCATGCCTTTCGGACTTTGCAACGCACCTGCTACGTTCGAAAGAATGATGGACAATGTTCTCCGTGGCCTTAAATGGAAGATCTGCCTATGCTACCTCGATGACATCGTGGTCTTCGCCCCTGACTTCGCAACACACTTGCGCCGCCTTCAGCACGTCCTTAGTTGCTTGACCAACGCGGGTTTGCAATTAAACCTTAAAAATGCCGATTTGCCATGCGTAAACTGACCATTCTAGGCCACGTTGTGTCCAAGGACGGCATCCTCCCGGATCCCGAGAAATTGCGCGCTGTTACTGCGTTTCCTAAACCTACTAGCATCAAAGAACTTCGCAGTTTCATTGGCCTATGTTCTTATTTCCGGCGATTTGTTCGAAACTTTGCGTCAATTATATCGCCTCTCACACAACTCCTTGGCGACACTAAAGATCTTTCATCGTGGTCTCCTGCCTGCGACGAGGCTTTCACCACCTTGCGACGGCTTCTCACGACGCACCCATTCTTCGCCATTTTGACCCTCAAGCTCCAACTGAGGTCCATACCGACGCCAGCGGTGTAGGCCTGGGTGCTGTGCTTGCACAGCGTCAACCTGGCCACACAGAATACGTCGTGGCATACGCAAGTCGCACGCTCACCAAGGCAGAGAGTAACTACAGCGTCACAGAAAAGGAGTGTTTGGCCATTGTGTGGGCGCTTGGCAAGTTTCGCCCATATTTATATGGCCGTTCTTTTGACGTCGTGACTGACCACCACGCGCTGTGCTGGCTTTCGACGTTAAAAGACCCATCCGGCCGCCTTGCTCGCTGGGCGTTGAAAATTCAAGATTACGATATACGCGTGGTTTATCGCTCAGGACGGAAGCACGCTGACGCTGACGCGCTTTCCCGTTCCCCTCTCTCTCTGGAAGCCACTGCTGATTCCACGTGTGAGAGCACATTATCATCTCTCGACTTTGACAGCATTGCTGCCGAACAGCGCAATGACCCGTGGACTGCGTCTCTGCTAGACCTCCTCTCCGACCCTTCTCAAGTGCCAGCGTCGCGAATGCTCCGGCGCCAAGTCCCGCACTTTGCGATTCGTGACAAGCTCCTCTATCGACGCAACTATGCACCAGAGGGACGCACGTGGTTGCTCGTCGTACCGCGAGCCTTGAGGTCGGAGATCTGTTCCTCTTTCCACGCTGACCCACAGTGTGGCCACGCAGGAGTTTTCAAAACGTACGAAAGACTTCGACACCGTTACTACTGGCGTGGCATGTATACTTTCGTCCGCAACTTCGTCCGCTCTTGCCGTGAATGTCAGCGCCGAAAATCTCCACCGCACATCTCCGCCGGTGAACTACTACCTTTGCCATGCCCTTCCCGACCCTTCGATAGGGTCGGTATAGATCTCTATGGGCCGCTTCCATTGACTCCTACCGGCAACAGGTGGATAATCGTTGCAGTCGACCACTTAACACGCTATACCGAGACTGCTGCTCTTCAAACTGCCACAGCACAAGAGGTCGCCTCTTTCATACTACACCGTTTTGTGCTGCGTCATGGAGGTCCTCAAGAACTTCTCAGCGACCGTGGCCGCGTCTTCTTATCAGAGGTCGTTGAAAAATTGCTCGCTGAATGTGCTATTGTACACCGCACATGTACTGCTTACCATCCGCAGACCAATGGCACTACAGAGCGCTTTAATCGCACTCTTGGTGACATGCTCGCTATGTACGTCACACCTGATCACTCGAACTGGGACCTAGTTCTTCCGTTCGTAACCTACGCCTACAATACCTCGACGCAAGCTACCACTGGTTTCTCCCCTTTTACCTCGTTTATGGCCGTCACCCTTCCCACACCATTGACACCATTCTGCCCTATCGACCGGACGCGTCCGAGTGCCCGCCGATCTTGGAATCCGCCAGGCACGCAGAAGAATGTCGCCACTGGCCCGCCACTTTACCTCCGATGACCAGAACCGCCAAAAAGCCATCCACGATGCCCAGAACTCGACTCCCGTCTTTCTCCCGGGTGCCCTTGTGTGGCTGTCAGTGCCGCATCGCACACCAGGGCTCTCTTCTAAATTTCTTCCAAGTACGATGGGCCAATACCGCGTTCTCGAACCAGACTTCTCCAGTCAACTACCTTATTGAACCTCTCACGCCACCGTCTGACCTGCCGTCGTAACCGCGAGGTTGTACACGTCCAGAGACTGAAACCCTATCATGATTCTACGGTACCTGCAGACGACTAAGTCGCCAGGATGGCTCCTTTTTTTTCGCCGGGCCATTGTAACGAAGACGAAGTACTCCGGCGCAGAAGCAGCGCATCGAGGGTGCAGCAGAGCCTCGCGCTAGCGGACTGTGCTCGGTGCATTACGCGACCAACGATAAGCTCGACGCCCAATAAATCTCCTTTATAATATATATATATATATATATATATATGACAGACAACTCTTATCTAATTACAGGCCAATATCTCTTACACCACAGTGATGCAGGATGTTGGAACACATTATTCACAAGCATATCATCGAATTCCTCGACTCCAATGAAGTTCTAACGTCAGCTCAGCATGGTTTCCGTCGTGGCTACAGCACTGTTACACAATTAGTCGATTTTGTTCACGACGTCGCCTCTAACCTAGATATTGGAGATCAAATAGATGCCATTTTCATTGACTTCTCTAAAGCTTTCGACTCTGTTCTTCATTCTAAGTTGCTAGTGAAATTAGATACCATACTCAATAATTTTTGTCTTGTCTGTTGGATCGCCAGTTTCCTTCATTATCGCTCACAATTTGTTTCTTTCAATTCAGTGGAATCATCCCTTGTTGACGTCACGTCAGGCGTTCCGCAGGGATCTGTACTGGGCCCATTATTATTCCTCATATATATTAATGATTTACCTCACTGCACCTCATCTAAAATAAGACTTTATGCATATGACTGCGTATTATACGAATCGATTAATTCTGCAGAAGATCATCACCGTCTTTCACAATCGCTCATTTCTTTCAGCACTTGGTGCAAAACATGGCAGATGAACGTCAACTGCAATAAAACAGTCGTCATGTCATTTACCAATGGACAGAACCCGTTTTCATTTGATTATTATCTGGATGGTACACAACTTAAAAGGTGTCTCAATATAAATATTTGGGTGTGATTCTAACAAAAAATCATTCCTGGACCAACCACATCGAATACATCAGCGGGAAAGCTCCAAAAAAATTAGGTTATTTGCGCCGTACTTTGGTAAATCCCCCCGCGATACCAAACTACTTCTGTATAAAACGTTGATTCGCCCTATTCTAGAATACGCATCTGTCGTTTGGTACCCTTATAAACAATGTGACCTAAAAATCCTTGATAGCGTTCAACGTAAAGCCATCCGCTTCATATGCCGCAACTACAGCCCAACTTCTCACCAACACAGGCTCTGCAATCACTGAACATTGTACCATTGCACTCTCCTTATCGAATCGAATCTTTAAAACTATTATATACAGTCATCAACTCCTCTCCTAGTATCAGTGGTGGTAATTACATATCGCCCCGCCACGGTGGTCTAGTGGTTATGGCGCTCGACTGCTGACCCGAAGGTCGCGGGATCGAATCCCGGCCGCGGCGGCTGCATTTTCGATGGAGGCGAAAATGTTTGAGGCCCGTGTACTTAGATTTAGGTGCACGTTAAAGAACCCCAGGTGGTCGAAATTTCCGGAGCCCTCCACTACGGCGTCTCTCATAATCATATCTTGGTTTTGGGACGTTAAACCCCAGATATTATTATTATTAATTACATATCATTTATGGAAGAAACTTGCACCCGCAGCTCTCACATCCTGAACATAAAGCCTTTATTCGCTCGTACTAACACATTCAAATTTAGTTTTTTCCCATGTACAATAGACCTCTGGAATTCCTTACCGGGCAGTATTCGTTCCCTACCGTTACAAGATTTCATTGATGCCGCTATTACCCACGTAGAAAATATGTAAATATCTAGTTTGTAATATGCAAAGTGATGTTTCGTGATGTATTGCCTATGTATTTCAGTTTTATTGTTGTTGTTTTTTGCTCTGTTTTGTATAACTCATCCACTCCTGCTATAGCCCTGCATTAGGGCTGCAGTATATTAAAATAAAGAAATAAAGAAAGAAAAAAAATAATATATATAATATATATATATATATAATATTATATATATATATATATATATATATATATATATATATATATTGATGCTCTATCTCGCTGCCCACTGCCCAGGCATGATATCTCTACATCGCCTCTTGCCACTGAAAGTGCTTTACCCATTGCAGCACTCAGTTGGCTAAGATCTGGCAGCCCATCCGTACTTGTGTCGCACCAACGCGCCGACCCATACTGCCGCACTATTTTGGAGCGCATCGAAGGTTCTTCTGCTCCTCCGAACGGCCGACTTCGTCGACAGCTTAACCAGTTCAAGCTTCACGGTGGTGTTCTCCACCGCTATGTTTACCACGTCGACGGCAACAAATGGGTACCAATCATACCACGTTCTCTACAACGTGAGGTTCTTCAAGCACTTCACGATGATTCCACAGCCGGTCATCTAGGCTATCATAAAACCTATGACAAAATACGAAGTCGCTGCACCTGGCCTGGCCCCTCTTCAGCCGTTGCCAAATATGTTGCTTCCTGCGTCCATTGTCAAAGCCGCAAACGACCCACGACTGCTCCTTCTGGCCTCCTGCAACCTCTTCCTTGTCCCGCTTTGCCTTTCGAAGTCGTCGGGTTAGACTTGTACGGCCCCTACCCGAGACATCGAATGAGAATCGTTGGATTGTGACGGCTGTTGACCATCTAACCCGCTACGCGGAAACAGCCTCGCTACAACCTGGGGCTCCCACTGAAGTCGCCGATTTTTTTCTGCGCAGCATACATTTACGCCACGGAGCTCCACGCGTTCTGCTCAGTGACCGCGACAAAGTCTTCCTTTCTTCTATTCTTGTCGAGGATCTGCGCGCCGCCAACACCATTCACAAGACAACTTCTGCTTACCATCCGCAGACCAACGGCTTGACTAAACGCTTTCATCGCACCCTCTCTGATATGATTGAAATGTACATCGACCCCGACCACTCGAACTGGGACGCAATCCTGCCGTTCGTCACGTTCGCTCATAACACGGCTACGCAACGCACCACTGGCTTTTCTCCCTTTTTTCCTAGTCCACGGCCGCTCGCCGAATTTCGCTCTGGACGTCTCGTTCCTTTCGGCTCCCGCACCCTCCGCAGGTCCTTTATCCGACGTCTTTTTATCTCGCCTCGCACACTGACGTCATCTGGCCCGAATTAACACCGGCATCTCCCAGGAAGCTCGCAAGTCTCGCTACGACTCCACTCACCGTGCTGTGACTTTTTCCCCTGGAGACGAAGTTCTTCTATGGACTCCGCTGCGCGTTCCTGGCTTGTCCGAAAAATTCACGAGGCGCTTTCTTGGACCTTACACGGTCGTTGAGCAAACCGCCCCAGTTAATTAGCGTATCTCACCGCTTACAACACCTTCCGATTACCGTTGCCGGGGCACAGAAATAGTGCATGTCTCTCGTTTAAAGCCGTATAACCGACGCCTTACGTAATACTGTCACGCGGCCAGGCGGCCGCTTCCAGCGCGAGGGGGAATTAGTGTGAGCGCAGCAAATCATTGACTCTTTTTTGTCATCTCGACATATCATCGTCGTTTGTGCAACTTCCTCATCTGTATATATCGTCATCATTGTAGAACAGCTCGAGCTAGACTCGAATAAAGCGGTGCCTCACAATATATCAGATGCGAAGTATCTTAAGGCGGAGCTCAATCCGGTGGTGGTGGTGGTGGTGGTGTGCGGCGTGACCACCCTTACTGCGCATGCCCTCTCCACACACCTCCTCTCCACTCACCCTCTCCCCTACCCCTCTCCACTCTCCCTCCCCCGTCCCCTCTCCCCTCCTCCTCTCCCATACCCCTCCCCCTTTCCACTCTTCCTCTGAAACGCGGGCTAGACATGCCGAAATTCTCTCCTGCGCAACGCCGCGATGAGCTCGAGCGCATGCGCGTCCCCTTCCCTTCTCTCTCCTCTCCTACGCTGCCCCCTCTCTCCCGCCTGTCCACCGCGTTCCCCGCTCGTCCTGTGAGAATTAACGGCCGGGCTAGATGGAAGATACGACGCGCGTAGCGTCCCTCTTCGCGTTCCACGACGCGAGGTCGGTAGCATGCCCAACGAACGCCAACGGAACGCGATCGTGCAAGTGCTCCGGCTTCGCATGGCCTCATGGTCCCCTTTAGCGGGAGATGTTTATATATATACACAATGTATTTACAATATATAAATTACAATGTGAGCTTGCTTGGCGGGCCCAATGGGAAGTATGGGCGCCCGAGAGCAGCCTATGGCGTCGTTCGCACAATGTGCTCGATGGCCGTCTGCACAACACGTATACCCAGAGAAACAAGTGTATACAATGTGCATTATTTGTTTCAGTATGTATATGCTAGTTGTGCAGACGGCCCTGTAGCACATTTGCGAACGACGCCATAGGCTGCTCTCGGGCGTCCGTACTTCCCATTCGGCCCGCCAAGCAAGCTCACATTGTAACGCGAATTCATTACTCCTCGCCTTGGCGTCAATGCGACAAGACTTTCGACCACTCACGAGCGACTGACATACATCTCGCATCTTGCCGCTGCCTGTGACGAGTGTCAGCTGTAAAGGCGACCATATGCTTTGCGGCGAAGTGGCAACAAAATGAAATGCAGAGCGCGTTCGGAGGGCCAAATTCAAAAATTATTTTCTTCCTTAAAACAAAAAATGATTTGTTTAGACTTTCTTCATTACTTAAAGATCATGTCTTCCAAATGACGCATGACGACGATTTTTACTTGGAGCGCATCAGTACGAAAAATACAGTCAAACATGCGACAACTCGCATATTTTCTCTAACTTCACATTTTTTTTGCGGTGAGATTGGAAGCCTATTTCACCCCTAAACATTTTTGTACTAAAATACACTTTCCTGAAAATTATACTATTATTAAGATTGGTTAGGGAGAGTTCCAGATAGCTCAAGCGAAAATCACGAACTTTGAAGATTTTTGTAGTTTTTGAAGATACGTAGCTGGTAGCAAAACAAAAAAATTCGGAATTAATGAATAGGACAACTAACCAGAACCTCTGCGATAGGGCATGCGCGGTTTCGAAGCTCAACACACAAAAATAGATTTTATACACATTTTTCTATTGGGCACAATTTAACAATTACAAACGAATTTCTTGGGGGCGCCATGATCGTCAAATATTTTTGGAGCAAAAATGTTTTGCCACAATACTCCATCTGGCACAGGAAAAAGGCACAAATTTAATCAGCTAAATTGCGATGTGCGAGCGCCACGTCTTGGACACTTGACATGGAATGACCCACATTATATATATATATATATATATATATATATATATATATATATATATATATATGTGTGTGTGTGTGTGTGTGTGTGTGTGTGTGTGTGTGTGTGTGTGTGTGTGTGTGTGTGTGTTGATGATAAGTGGGGTTTTGTGGCGCAAGGGCCATGGGTGGCCAAAGAGCGCCATGCTTTTGTGTGGCGTTGGCGATGACCAATGATTTCGATGACAGGGTGTATTATCATAACATCGTGGTTTAGCGCTAAAGAAAGACAGACACATGTGAGAGACAGGACAGGCGCTACTAACAACTGGTTTATTGCAAGGGTTGCAATCGAATAAATACCACACTGGTGCGCAGACGTGACGAACGCGTAACAAGACGTCACCACTTATCAGGCTACAGGAATGTGACATCAAAAAGCCTAATCTCATTTCTATACAAGCAAATAGATGTGTCGCTAACACAGTTAGTACTTTTTTCTTTATATGATACGCCTCCAGAGTTCGCGGGCTGATTTGTTCCAGCTTCTTCCTAGAATCTAGCTCTCGAAATATCGGCTCACATGCATTTTCGGCAGTGGGACGAAAGATGGGCCCCATCTACTTTCTTTAGATTTTGCGCATGCTCCCTTAACCGGTCATTAAGGCATCGGCCTTTGCCCTATGTACGACTTACCGCAAGACAGCGGTATGTCATAGACCACTCCTTGCACGCATTTCACAAAGGGCGAGGCATGCTTTTTGAGCACCCTTTATTCTTGCAGCCCACCTTTGTTGTGCGAGGGCACAGCTGTGCAAGCTTGTTGGGCGCCGAAAAAACAAGCGGGACCCCATGCCTATTGGCAACCTTCTTCAGGTTGTGCGAAACCTTGTGCACATGCGGCACAACTTCAGGTTTCTTCCCCGGTGCTCCTCATCCGCTGTTTTTCGCTTGGCGCTGCCCTTCAGTTTTCGGAGTAGGGCCTCAGCCACCGCCGCCAAGACCGGTCCAGGGAAACCCGCGGACAATAGTCTTTCCAATTGTTTCACAAAGGCCGCTTCTACTACATGTGAACACGACTTACCGTATGCACGACTTACATGTGAACTCTTACCCTATGACTCTGCCCACTCAAAGCTTGTTAAGAGGGGCATCGCTATATCCTGCCTGGAATCGGCCTTGCGAAAGTCGTGTTCACATGTAGTAGAAGCGGCCTTTGTGAAACAATTGGAAAGACTATTGTCCGCGGGTTTCCTGGACCGGTCTTGGTGGCGGTGGCTGAGGCCCTACTCCGAAAACTGAAGGGCAGCGCCAAGCGAAAAACAGCGGATGAGGGAGCACCGGGGAAGAAACCTGAAGTTGTCCGTATGTGCACAAGGTTTCGCACAACCTGAAGAAGGTTGCCAATAGGCATGGGGTCCCGCTTGTTTTTTCGGCGCCCAACAAGCTTGCACAGCTGTGCCCTCGCACAACAAAGGTGGGCTGCAGGAAAAAGGGTGCTCAAAGAAGCATGCCTCGCCCTTTGTGAAATGCGTGCAAGGAGTGGTATATGACATACCGCTGTCTTGCGGTAAGTCATACATAGGGCAAACAGGCCGATGCCTTAATGACCGGTTAAGGGAGCATGCGCAAAATCTAAAGAAAGTAGATGGGGCCCATCTTTCGTCCCACTGCCGAAAATGCATGTGTGAGCCGATATTTCGAGAGGCTAAGATTCTAGGAAGAAGCTGGAACAATCAGCCCGCGAACTCTGGGAGGCGTATCATATAAAGAAAAAAGGTACTAACTGTGTTAGCGACACATCTATCTGCTTGTATAGAAATGAGATTAGGCTTTTTGATGTCACATGCCTGTAGCCTGATAAGTGGTGACGTCTTGTTACGCGTTCGTCACGTCTGCGCACCAGTGTGGTATTTATTCCATTGCAACCCTTGCAATAAACCAGTTGTTAGTAGCGCCTGTCCTGTCTCTCACATGTGTCTGTCTTTCTTTAGCGCTAAACCACGATGTTAAGTACTCACCAACTCGCCCAACAACAAGTTCTTATTAAGGGTGTATTATGGCTGTATAGAAGCCGAAAATCACGCGGTATAAATAAGGGTCAAAGGGGTGTATAGGATACAAAATTATGGCAGTGACAAGTGATGTGATCTATGGGTGTGGTATGATTGACGAGTGAGTATGGTATTGACAAGTGAGAGGCGGGAAAACAGGTCGAATGCCTCGTCAAGGCCTTTGAGCTCAAAGGCCGGGAGGCAGGTGCTTGCCTTGAAAGATTTACCGCAGCAGCAGCCTCAATGATGAGACCGCGTTCCGGAGCGCCTGGAAAAATAACATTGAAACTAACACCCTTTAGATATCCACAAACGGACTGATACTTAAAGAGAGGTTCTTTGCCAATGAACATAACAGGATGGAGTGGGAAGTAAAGGTATATTAATGAGAAATACTTTTTCCTGAGAGCGTCTAGTTCCCTGCATTGCAGTAGAATGTGGAGTATACTGAGGGGGTCGCCACAGTGGTCACACAACGGTGGGTCGCCTCCGGACAAAAGCTATGTATGTGTACTATGTGTGTGTCCCATTTGGAGTCTGCAGAGTGTTACTTGTGTACGATGTGTTTTGGATATCAGCGGCCAATTACCAAGGTGCGGTTTTGTAAGATGTAATTTATTTTGCTTTTCCTTATTCCATAGGTGCTGCCAATGTGCCATGAGCTTCAATTTTAGGATGAGTTTCAGGTCCAGTGCAGGGACAGTCACGGGTGTATCGGCAGCGTTTCCGTGAACGGATGCCGCCAGCCGGTCCGCCAAAACCTTGCCTTCGATCTCGCGATGCCCTGGCACCCAGCATACAACAACATGCTGCCCGAACGTGGAGATTGTGCATATGAGTGAGTAAAGAGAAACAACGATAGGATTTGTATGTTTTTTCAAACTTTTTAAAGCTTTTACAACACTTGGGGAATCTGTATATATAACTCCATTGTCTATTTTTAAATGTTTAATGTGTTTAACGGCTTCAATATTGGATATGCCTCTGCTGTGAAAATGCTTGTGTTAGGATGCAGAACGCCGGCATCCGAAAAGGATGGACCGACCGCGGCGTAGGACACAGAAGTGTGATTCTGGAAAAGCGTATTTGTGCTCGAGTTCGAGGAAGTGTGGACGGATATGTGCATCAGGTGCGTGCTTAGTAAGTTCTTCGAAGGATACATCGCAGTCTATGAGTTTCCACTGCCACGGCGGAGGATATGCAGCGGGAGCCAGGGGACGGTGTTCAAGAAGTGGCTCACCCATTTCTTCAGCTAGGCCCCTCACACGAAGTGCGTAGGGCTTTCTCATGGCAGGACGGTTTTCAAACAGGACTGAGCTGGACAAATCATTGATGGCAGTGTGTAACGGGTGTTCTTCATTCGCGTTCACCTTGAGGAAACGTGCAAAAGAGAGGTAGGACCTCTGGAGGTGTAACGACCACTCGTTCGATTCGACATAAAGTATTTCTACGGGACTAGTACGAAAAGGACCTGTAGAAAGACGAATGCCTAGATGATGAACAGGGTCAAGCATCTTCAAGGCGCTTGGCGTCGCAGACTGGTAGGTTATCGCCCCGTAATCTAGGCGCGTGCATATGAGGCTTCTATATAAATTCATCAGACACTTTGTGTCACTACCCCAAGTAGTGCGTGACAACACTTTCAAAACATTCCTTGTTTTTATGCACTTGTTTTATATACTTTATGTGTGATATGAAGGTTCGTTTCGTGTCTAGAATTACACCTAGGAATTTCTGCTCTGTTTTCACAGGTAGCCGCTGGCGGTGGAGGTGAATGTCTGGATCGGGATGGAGGCCTCTCTTTCTTGAGAATAATACACGAGTGCTTTTTTGCGGGTTAAGGCCGAACCCGTTTTCGTGTGCCCATTTAGTTACCTTGTTCAAACAAAGTTGCACCTGCCGCTCGCACATTGTGAGATTCCAAGATGTAAAACCGATTTGTACATCATCGACATATGTGCAATAAAATATGTTACGTGGGATGGTCTGGCGCAAGGAATTCATTTTGATAATAAAAAGTGTACAGCTCAATACACCACCCTGCGGAACTCCTGTTTCTTGGACAAATATTCGAGACAAAGTGCCCACTCAAACACGGAATGTTCGATCGGACAAGTAACTATCGATTATGGGGAACATCCTACCCCGTACACCTAAATGTGAGATGTCTCGAAGTATGCCAAAGCGCCACGTGGTATCATAGACCTTCTCAATATCGAGGCACAGAGACAGAAAGAATTGTTTATGGACGAAAACGTCACGGATTTGTGCCTCGGTACGTAGCAGGTGGTCAGTTGTGAATTTGCCTTCTGGAAACCCGCATTGGTATGGGTCAAGTATACATTGATGAATATACGAACAGTGCAACTGACAAGGACAAAGGAAGGTAACAACACACAGCGCTGACTTTCAACAATGATTTAATAGCGGAGCGAAGTACATATATAGTGAAAAAATGGGCATGCGTAGAAGGATGCAGTTGGCAGCCACTGCGATACAATGCCAGCAAAACTCTTGTCACTTTACTGATTGAGCTGGAAACTAGTACACATCTTAAAAATTATCGAGATACGCTATCTCTTACGCTATCAAGCGATAGCGTATCTCGATCCTTAAGAGACAGGAAGAGAGCAGAGTGGGTCAGGGAACAAACGGGGGTTAAGGACATCATAGTTAAAATCAAGAAGAAGAAATGGATATGGGCCGGGCACGTAGCACGTCGGCAGGATAACCGGTGGTCATTAAGGGTAACTGACTGGATTCCAAGAGATGGCCAACGCGTGAGGGGGAGACAGAAAATTAGGTGGGTAGATGAGATTAAGAAGTTTGCAGGTATAACGTGGCAGCAGAAAGCACAGGACCGGGTTGATTGGCGGAACATGGGAGAGGCCTTTGCCCTGCAGTGGGCGTAGACAGGCTGATGATGTACTGGAAGAACTATTGCCTTATGTCACAGAGCCCTTTCGAGGCCCTGTGATGCCGGCATTTTCTTTTTTGGCGCGCTCCAACGAGCTGCGCCGTTCCTTCGGCGGTTGAGGCGCCGTTGCGCCTTCCATTGTGTCCATCGCCTCGGCAGAGGCGCTGGATGCCCGCTCGCGGCTAACGCGCATGGGTGTCAGAGTTTTGGGGCTTTCTGCCTGAGCAGAAGGCCCTGCAGATCCGGAAGCCTGCATGCCTTTTGGTTGCGGAGTAGCATGGGCTGCTTCCGCTGAGGGGGCGGATGGCGCTGCCGCCCGTCCACTTTGCGTGGTACGCGCGGCCGCCACATAACTTCCTGGCACTCTCCCCTTGCGTGCCACGTACGCGATTGAAGGTCCCTGCGCAAAACAAAGGCGTTTTCGCGCCTCCCTAAAGAGATGTTTTCTCTGACCTTGAGGGTGATTAGTTCTTTTTTCCATAAAGGACATGTACGAGTGTAGGTGGGGTGCCCATAGTCGCAGTTTGCGCAGTGTGGAGATTCGACACAGTTGTCAGCACGGTGTTCGTGTGAACTGCACTTGGCGCAGGTTTGACGGCCACGGCAACTCTGAGAGCCATGACCGAAACGCTGGCACTTGAACCAGCGTCGCGGGTTGGGGATGTAGGGCCTGACCTTTAGTTTCAACTATCCTGTTTCGACATGTTCTGGTAGTGTGCGTATGGCAAATATGAGATTGAGGTGTTTTGCATGAATTTCTTTATCGTCACGCCTGATTTTATTTCGCTGCACATTGATCACATGCTGGTCGCTCCAGCCGTCGAGGCGTTCACTTTCTGTCAGGTCGAGCAAGTCTTGGTCTGACACCACACCTCGCGAGCTGTTGAGAAAGTGAAGCGGGGTGACTGAGACAGGTGTGGTTCCCAACGAAGCAAGTTTGGACAGTTTTTCATATTGGATTTTACTTTGTACTTCAAGAAAAAGTCTCCGCTAGCCATTCTAGTTGCCTGGCAACCGTGGCCGACAGTTTCGGTGAGGCATTTGGGCACAACAATGGGAGAGATTGTTCTGTCATTCGTTTCGAGTGTTTGGCAGTGGATGACGTGGAAGCATGGAAAAATTTATTTTGGTTTCAGCAAGGCATTCAGAGTGTCTTCGGTGCGCCCTCTCTTTGTGACAGGGCGATCATTCAATCGTGGAAAGGAGGATGAGGCCATAGATTGTGTATAATTTCGGTAGCCATGTCAGCCGCCCACCATGGAGCCCAACATCGGGACGCGACAGCACTTATATTGATATAAGGCATGCCAACCCAGCTGTACACAGCTACTATAACCAAATATGTTGTGCCCAAGAGAGGGCACACACATTAAGTTAACCCTCCCCACCAAGAAAAAAAAACGAAAGTAAATGGAAGAGAGGAGAGGACAGGAAAGATGCAAAGTGAGAGAGATAAACGAAGATGTGAGGAGAGAGAGAGAGATAGGAAAAGGCGATTGCCGATTTTCCCCTAAACGGGTCAGCCCAGGGGTGCCTACGTGATGCCGGGGACAAAGGGGTGTGTTGCCCCTTCTGGGGGGCCTTAAAGGTCCAAACACCCGGCGTCGGCTCAACCCCCAGGATCCCCTTTTCCCCGGACACGGCAATGCCACGCACGGCTGGGCGTGGGAGGGGTCGGAACCCCCCGTTAGCTCGAGGCCGTGGTGGCGCTACACACCAAACGCCTATGTGTGTGTGCAGGCATATCTGTATGTATCTATATAACGGCTCATTTGTTGGAAGAACTGTCTGATGTACTCCTGCATTCCGCCTATCCTGCAACTGTGCTTAATATTGTGCACCGGCGAACCGCATGCTTGACTTTGCGGGCGGTCCTTGATGATTGCCGCCCACGCCTGCAAGGCCTCCGAGGTAAGCGGTCGACTTCAATAGCCACGCCGAACCCCATCCACTCAGGCGCACGGGTGAGCACGCACTTAACGACTTTCGACGCGCTTCTAGAAGATAACACGCTGAACAAAGACACACGCGCCGTGCGTTTACATCCGGCGTCCGTGACCATGTTCCCCTTTCATACCGAAGTGTACAAATCTTCCCTTTAGGCGTAGTAATCACGTTCTTGCCTTTGTCACTTGCTCGTGTTTTAGGGGCGAAGCTCCTTAAGGCGGCACCCGTTCGTCCCTCGTAGTCGTCATCGTCGTAGTAGTCCGTAACAAGTCTTACGCTTTGACCTCCAAGGTGGTGCCGGTGGGAGATTTCTCCTGTGCGTTGTTGAACAATAAAAAATTCGCAGCGTGCGCGTTAACTAAAAGCCGAATTCTTCTGTCTCTCATTCCCCATTAGCAGCCATTGGCATGTTCCAGTAGGAAACGTTAGTAGAAGTAGAAGTGTAAGTGTTAGCTAAAAGCCGACTTCTTCTGTCTCTCATTCCCATTAGCAGCCATTGTTTACCTCCAAGGTAGTGCCTGGTGAGATTTCTCCTGTGCGTGATTAAACAATAAAAATTTTGTTCAACACGCCGTTGATTGATGAAATAAACCAATGAAAGACGCCAGATGTTTTGTAAAAGCAGAACGAAAGAACGCCAGATGTTTTTCTTAAAGTGTAGTAGTAGTAGTTGTATGTAGCCACCTCGCCCGATCGTCAACGGGCGAGGTGGACCGGCAACGGCGCGAGGACCCTGCCGTACGAGAGTTAAATCACACTAAAAGACATACTTTGCGGGCGATACACTCTAGTGAGCTTTCAACTTTTCGTCTTAATGTACATGATAAAGAAATTATTTCTACGAAAAACGCAAGGCACACCTTGAGCAATATTTGGTTTTGGGACGCTAAATAGAACCATGAGGCGATGCGAAGCCGGAGCACTTGCACGATCGCGTTCCGTTGGCTTTCGTTGGGCATGCTACCGACCTCGCGTCGTGGAACGCGCGTCCTGTCCTTCTAGCCTTGCCTTTAATTCGCACAGGGCGAGCGGGGAATGCGGTCGCTCTTGGCGCTCTTTCGCTCGGGAGCGGACTTCTTCCTTGCATTTCACCGATCACAAGTGATAATGAAGGGACCACGTAAACCAACAGTACAATAAAAGTTTGATGTTTAATATATACACGATGTTTCACACTCTTATATTATGTACTGGGCGCATTTCACGGAAGAGTTTCACGGTTTACAGATGATTCCCTCCGTAGCTTCGCCCCACTCATCATCATTCACCCCGTGGATATGCTGTGATTTTTTTTTCTGAACAGCACACGTAGCCCTGTTTCTTTCAGCCTCTCCATGTGCTATTTATTTCTTGTTTGTTTGTTTGTTTGATTGTTTGTGTGTTTTGATCCCGCCTCTTTTCAAGTTCGAACAAATTGCGACACTGTTTGTTAGTATGTCTGTCGCTCCCTGTCTCTCTGTGGTTTTCTTTTCTTTCTTTTTTTTTTGTTGTTGTTCTGGCCCCTCCTCTTGTCCCGTTCCAACGAATCGCGACAGTGTGTGCATCTGGGTAAGTAGTGCAGGAATCTGTACTTAAACCCAAACGCAATGTAATACTAAGCTCAGAATAAATGTTATGTTTTTCACTGTGTCTACCTCTTGTATATTTTAACTGATAGCCAGGAATATTCTTTTGAATATACATATTGTGATGACGAAGAGCGGCAACGGGCTTGGGCGCATGCTCGAATAGCGTGAGGAAGAGGAGAACGAAGGCAGAGAATGGAGCAGCCAGCCAGCGATCTGGCGTTGTCTCTGTTTCTCTCTTTACAATGGCGCAGTCGGGAAACACAGAGCCATCAGAAGATGTTAATCCGCCTGCCTCCATCACCCTTCGAAGCGGACGAGTGCTTTCGGACTCGCAGCCACTACATTCCGGGGACGGCGTCCAGGCCTCCACGGCGGCTCACCCACAGGGTTGCGACCCCGAAATGATCCGTTTCTTGGACGTGTTCACGCAACGCCTCACCAACATGGCAAGTAGTTCTACTTCCGCCATTGGATGCGCCGCACCTGGCCCGCCACCTGAGACTGCTATTCCGGAATTTCACGGGTTTCAGCAGGATCCAACCACCTGGGTCTCGACCGTCGGCTCCTTCGCCGCGAAATACTCTTGGCCAGAGTCTACGAAGAAATCCGTCGCGGAAGGGCGCCTTCGAGGAGCTGCACAAGCCTGGCATCGTCTTCAGGGTAGCAAGTATGCCTCATGGACTACTTGGTGCGCGACCCTCGCGGCCACATTTGCACCGCTTCCGGGAGCCTATGACACTCGCTTCATGGAGATGCTGTCGTGCCGGCAAGCCCGAACTGAAGACATTGCCGCATACATCTGCGACAAATTATGCCTCCTGCAAGCTTGCGATAGTGCCTGGCCCTCTCCGGCAGCCACACAGTATGTCATCGATGGCATATACGATTCGACGCATGCGGCCATACTCTCTGTGCAGACAGTTCATCATGACATCGATGCTTTTATCCGACAGGCAGCAGAGTTGCAGGAAACTGCAAGACGCCGCGCTCCTGCAGTCGCCCCACAGGAACCCGCTACCACGCGGCGCGGATGCTTTTCCTGCGGGCGCTTGGAGCATGGATACAAGGACTGCCCACAAACGCCACGCCAAGCCATCCAGTTCCAAGTGCGGCCACTTCCAACAGTTCGGGTCCGCGTCGACGGCATCGGTGAGCTCACGGCACTCGTGGATACTGGAACCCAGCGAACGGCGCTGCTTCGCCGTCAAGCCCCAGTCACCCTCCAGCCTTGGACCGAGCCGCCCCTACGGGGCCTCGGCGGCAGCGTACTCCCTGTAGGTGCGGTGGACCTGCAGCTACACACCGAAGCCGGGAGCAAGTTACTTGCCGCCAACCTGTATTAAACAGCTGCAGGTATTCCTGGGAATCGCGTCGTACTTGCGCAAGTTTGTCCCCAACTTGCGTCAACAGCTGCACCGCTCACAGCTGCACCTGTTAAGGAAGTGTCACAAATTAGCGCGTTATAAAGCGCGCGCGCTGCCGCTTTCAAACGGCTGCGCGACAGGCGGCGCGAGCCGATCGCCCAAGAAGCGCGAACGGCGAAAAAAGAAGCATCAAAAGACGCCGGCGCGCCGCATCCTCCTCACCCACTCGAGCCAGAAGCAGACAACACGATCAAACGCCCACCAATGTCTGGAAACATCTAGAAGGAAAGGGTGACGCATCGCCGATGATGCCGCCGCGGTTCGAACATACGAGAAAGCTCTCGCCCTTTCTCTAGCCTCCGCTGTACTGCACGCCGAAGAACTCTCCCGACGCTTCTAGAAACCGGGGAGAAGGGATAAAGGCGTGCGAACGGTGCGACCGATGCGACGAAGACCAGACAGTCAGTGAAGGAGTCAGACAGTCAGCGAAGGAGTGAGCGAGTCAGTCGGCCCGGTGATGGTGAAGTTAGGCTAAGTGTGACTCCGTTAGCCAAACAAGACATGTTTATGATGGTGTGCGGTCAGTCGATCGTCGATCTGGAAGAATCCGATGACGACACCGTGTGAGCCGTGACGAGTCACGACGACGGTTGAGCTACGACGATCAACGCTGGAGCTGGCGTGAGTGTTTCCTTGAAGAGAAGCATTCGATTACCGTCCAAGTATTGTGGACTGGATACGCCATTGTTTATTCAGGACTTTAACTGTCGTTGAATAGTTGTAATGCATGCGATTGCATTTGTAGCGTGTGACCTGTTTAATTAGCTCCTGTTGTGTAAACACCATCTGAATTATATTGTGAAGCTGTAACGGGTACCAGCCGAGTGTGCATGTGTTTGTGTTATTTGTATTGCCTTAACTGAGAATATATTTCGTTTTCGTTTGTGTTATCGACTCTCGGCTCTGACTCGGTCTTTGGACCACAACCGGCGTTCGCTGGCGCAGCAAAGGACCAACTCTAAATTGTCCGCGCTTTCATGGTGCGTTTTCGGAGGGCCGTGACGCCAGCCCTTAGAATCCGCCCGGCGATTGCCAAACCCGATTAACGGGACAAGTGACAGGAAGGGAACGCAATTTCAGTGGGGACCATCGCAGGACGACGCCTTCCGGACCCTTAAACATCAATTGACCCATAGCCCTGTTCCGTGCCACTTAAATGAAGAATGGATTACAGAGGTACACACCGACGCAAGTCAAATTGGTATAGGGGCCGTTCTCGTACATCGTGACCCGCACGGACGTGAGCACGTCGTCGCCTACGCCAGCCGCAAACTGTCTGACGTGGAGCGCCATTACCACTCCAATGAACTAGAGTGCCTGGCTGTCGTCTGGAGCGTTGACGAGAAGTTCCGGCACTATTTGTTTGGCCGATAATTCACTATTGTAACGGATAACTCCGCTGTGCCGTGAATGTTCGCTAAACAGCACCTCAAACACAAGTTTGCGCGGTGGATAGTTCGGCTGCAGTATTACACTCCGTCACCGTGCAGGAGCACTAAACCAGGTTGCGGAACCCACCGCAATACCAACCGAGGAACGCTCCCTGAAAACCGCGAAGACTCGATCATGTTCTCCCAGCAAGAAGTTTCGAATGCCCAACGCATCCACAAAGATTTAGACACCATTATGAATTCCCTATCAGACACGGGACGCAACGCCAAATTTGCTATACGCGACGGCACGCTGTATCGTCGTCGTTGGGTCGAGAAGCAAGACGAACGCCACCTTTTGGTCATTCCTACCTCCTTACGTTTGAGTATTCTGCGTGCCATCCACGACACACCGGAAGGAGGCCACATAGGCTACCGAGCAACAATGCGCAAACACGAGGGCGTTTTTGGTGGCCGAGAATGGAAAGGAGTGTGCGTTCGTACTTTGCAAGCTGTAACGTGTGCCACCAACACAAACGCCGTCCGGGCTGTCAGCCTGGATTACTAACACCTATCACGCCTCCGGAGACAATTTTTCACACTGTGGGAATAGACCACAACGGGCCTTTTCCAACATCGGCAGCAGGCAACAGATATTTTATAGTCGCTGTGGACTACTTGTCAAGGTTTATAGACGTCGCTGCCGCACCTTCCCTTGCCGCCAGCTGCGTCATAAACTTTCTGCGGGACCCCTTCGAATGGAGACACGGCCTCCCTCACAAACTCATCTCCGGCAGGTCGACCACTTTCCGCAGTCGTGAGCTCTGTTCCTAGCTTCGGCAAGCGGGGGTTGAGCATCATTTCGGGGCAGCCTACCATCCACAAGCGAACGGCCTGACAGAGAGGTCAAACGATACACTACAAGCTCGACTCACACCGTATTGTACGAGCAACAAGCCCGGTGAGGCCGACTGGGACGAGTATCTCAAAGCAGCTGCATACGCAGTTAACACGGCGTTGCAAAGTTCAGCCGGAACCTCTCCCTACAAAATCGTATACGGTCAACTACCAAAACTTGGCGCTACACTCTCCCTGGACACGGCTGTACAACCTGGACGTTCTGCTGCTCGAGGAACACTTTGCCGAAAATACGAACTGAGGCGCGCAAGAAGATAATGCATGCCCAACAGGAGCAAAAGCGACATTACGACCGCCGCCACCGTCGGGCACCGCCATACCGTATCGGCGATGAAGTGTGGGTGCAACAAGGTACACCGTCCCCTGGGAAGAAACTATGCGCGATGTTCGAAGGGCCCTTTATTATTACGAAGCAACTGGGCGAGAACACTTGGCGAGTGCGGTCCTCGGATTCTGGCTCGCGCGCAGACAAATCTAGGCGAAACAATTTTGCGTGCATGTGTCGCGTATTAGGAATTGTGTCCGTAGAGCCGTCTGAAGTGCCGAAATCTGTTCTTTCAGAGGTGCAGCTTTCGCATAATATATATATATATATATATATATATATATATATAATATATATATATTAATATATATATATATGGGTGATTCCACGTAAGATCGAACAATCGATGGCTGGTCGACCTCTCAAATTTATTTCAAAATTTTATATATTGAAAGACGGCAGCAATGTCGGGGACTCGACGCCTTTTATTCAGCAGGGCCGCCCGACCAATTCTACGAACGAGGAAGACGCTCCCAGTGATGATGATTATATACAGGTGAAGAAGATGAAGGACGAATGCTGTGAATATTGTGCTCACACTAATTTCTCCCTCGCGCGGAAGCGGCCAACCTGGCCGCTGTTTATGGCGATGCCGTACGTCGTAGGAATGGTTTTAAGCGTGACACATGAACAACCTCCGTGCCACGGCAACGACCATCGGAAGGCATGATAACGGGAGTTACCCGATAGTTCACGGGAGAAGTTTGCTCGACAACAGCGTAGGGGCCAATAAAACGTGACTGAAACTTATCACATAGGCCAGGAACTCGCGTTGGGGTCCACAGCAATACTTCGTCTCCGGGATTGAACTGAACGATGCGGTGAACGTCATCGTAGCGAGTCTTGCGCTCCTGTTGACTTGCCTCGGTATTGAGGCGGGCGTGGTGGCGACAAGTGGCCAGGCGAGAGATTAAGTGCGCACTCGATGACGCCGACGAGTCCACGGGGACATCAAAAAAGGAGACGTCGAGGGGAGATGTCGGTTGACGGCCATAAACAAGAAGAAGGGTGAATAGCCCGTGGTGCGCTGCGTTGCGGTATTGTACGCAAAGGTCACGAATGGCAGGATGGTGTCCCAGTTGGTGTGGTCGGCATTAATATACATGGAGATCATATCCGACAGAGTTCGATGAAAGCGCTCTGTGAGGCCATTAGTCTGGGGATGGTAGCTGGAAGTCGTCTTATGGATGGTATTACATGCGTCGAGAACGTCTTCGAGTAGTTTCGAGAGAAACGCCTTGCCGCGGTCACTCAAAAGGACGCGCGGCGCGCCATGTCGCAAAAAGATAGCTTCCAGGAAGAAAGTGGCGATGTCCTCCGCTGATCCTGAAGGGAGGGCAGCTGTTTCGGCGTACCTTGTCAAGTGGTCGACTGCAGTGACAATCCATCGCTTGCCGGTGGCTGATATTGGCAGTGGTCCGTAGAGGTCGATGCCAATGACTTCAAATGGAGCGTCAGGACATGGAAGAGGTTGTAGGAGTCCGGCCGGAGATGAAGTGGGTCGTTTGCGGCGCTGGCAGAGCGAGCATGAAGCAACATATCGTGCTACGCAGGTGGAGAGTCCAGGCCAGGCGAAACGACTGCGAATTCGTTCATATGTTTTGTGAAAGCCGAGATGGCCAGCCTTGGGGTCGTCGTGAAATGCTTCTAATATCTGTGCTCTGAGTGAACGAGGAGCGACGGGAACCCAACGCTGTCCTTCAGGATGGAATACAAAGCGGTAGAGGATTGAGTTTTCCATCTTGAAGTTCTGCAACTGGCGACGGGCGCGGGCGTTGGGAGGACGAGACGAGCCGTGAAGGCGTTGCATAATGGAGTGGCAGTAAGCGTCGCTGCGTTGACGAGACGCGAACGTCTCGTTGCGGAAAGAAGGAAGCACGTTCAGAGCGGCGAGCGAATGGACTGAAGAAGACGCGTTGACTGGGTCGCTCACGGATGACGACAGGCCGGGTATGTTTGACGACGGAGGTAATGGACAACGGCTAAGGGCATCTGCATCATTGTGTTTCTTGCCAGATTTGTACGTAACGTCGAAGTCGTATTCTTGAAGACGAAGTATCCAGCGACCGAGACGTCCAGACAAATTCTTTAACGTCGACAACCAGCACAAAGCATGGTGGTCAGTCACGACGGTAAAGTGGCGGCCGTGGAGGTAAGGTCGAAATTTCTGAATGGCCCAGACAACGGCGAGACACTCCTGCTCAGTGATGGGTAGTTTTTCTCGGCTGATGTGAGGGTACGACTTGCGTATGCGATCACGCGTTCGCCAGAACGCTCATGTCGTTGCAATAGAACAGCGCCGAGTCCATGACCGCTGGCGTCAGTATGGAGGAGAGTGGGTGCGGTGTCATCGAAGTGACAAAGCACTGGCTCTGACGTGAGGGCACCTTTCAAGGTGTCAAAAGCCATTTGGCACTCGTCCGACCATACGTATGACGTTCCCGAAGAAAGGAGTTGGTGAAGCGGTGCGGCAATGGTGGCGAAGTCGCGTATAAAGCGCCGGAAGTAAGAGGCGAGGCCAAGAAAGCTGCGGAGCTCTTTGGAGCGATGAGGCGTCGGGAAGCGAAGAACAGCGGCAATCTTGTCGGGATCAGGCCGAATGCCGTCTTTGCTGACGAGGTGTCCCAATACCTTAATACTTTTGCTTGCAAAGCGGCACTTTTTGGTATTCAGCTGGAGACCAGCAGCTGCGAGGCACGCCAGAACTTCGTCTAGGCGCTGCAGGTGTTGTTCGAATGTGGAAGAAAATATCACTATGTCGTCGAGGTAACATAAGCACGTCTTCCACTTAAGGCCCCGCAGTACAGTGTCCATCATTCGTTCAAAAGTTGCTGGCGCATTGCAGAGGCCGAAAGGCATGACGTTGAATTCGTAAAGTCCGTCGGGTGTGGCAAAGGCAGTTTTTTCCTTGTCGTCCTCGTGCATGGGAATTTGCCAGTAACCCGAGCGTAGGTCAAGGCTGGAAAAATATTCCGCTCCTTGCAAGGAATCTAAAGCATCATCAATGCGAGGCAGGGGATATACATCTTTTCTGGTTATTTGTTCAAGGCACGGTAGTCAACGCAGAATCGCACCGAGCCGTCTTTCTTGCGCACAAGAACGACAGGAGACGACCAAGGGCTTGCGGAGGGGCGGATGATATTTTGCTTGAGCATATCGGCAACGTGCTTGTCGATGATCTCGCGTTCGCTAGAAGAGACACGGTAGGGTCGGCGGCGGACAATAGAAGTTCCATCGGTGTGTATACGATGGGCTGCCGCCGATGTCTGCCCTAGAATAGGGGAGTGTACGTCGAAGGAAGAGATATGCTTCGACAACAACGCCAGTAGTTCGTCTGCTTGCGGCGGAGTCAAATCCGTGCTTATTGAATTGGCGAGAGTCGTAGCAAGAGTAGCATCCGTTGGTGAGCGTGGTTCCGCCCCACTAGTATTCGCAGCCACTACAGAGACAGGTTGTGTGTCCACGCCGCAAACTACAACAGCGCCTTCAGGAAGCAGAATCGGCTCATTTGTGACATTGAGTACAGCGAGGAAGGCGGTGCCATTGGTGAAGCGAACAAGACTCGATGCTAGTGCAATTCCTTTGGATATATAACGGGCTGATGGAGCGACTAGAACGTCACCGTGGTCAATGAAGTCTGAAGCAACCGTAAGAACATGTTCGTGGCCAGGTGGCACCACGGAATCTTTGACGGTTCGTAGGCGATGGCGTGACCAATCTTCCGCGTCGGTAGCATCAGTCTCTTGCATATGTACGAGGCGTTGTCGACAAGAGATGGAAGCGGCAGCATCAGAAAGAAAGTCCCATCCCAAAATAAGCATATAAGCGCAGGAGGTCAACACGGCGAACTGAATATGGTGCTTGATCCCTTCAATGAAAACTCGAACGGTGCACTGTGCTGATGGCCGTATCGTAAAGTCATTTGCGCTACGTAAGGGAGTGCCATTATAAGGTGTAGTAACCTTACGACGACGACACAAATCAGCATGAATTACAGAAATAGCGGCCCCCGTGTCCACCAATGCTTGAATAGGCACCCCTTCAGCATACACTAATAACAAATTGGCCGGGCCCTCTGGAGGTGTTGGTGTTTGTCCGAGCGATGCAGCTTTCCCTCCAAAAACTGCACCAGCTAGTTTTCCGAGCGGTATTCAGAGATAGGGACGACCGGTCGTAGAGGTGATGTTGAGCGTCGCAGAGGGGACGGGGACCGGTGACGTCCTGAGCGGTAGTTTCGAGGTGCGTCGGCTGAAGAAGACGGGGAGAGGGAACGTGTTGAAGGACGGCGCTGGTACTGGTTAGGAGGGGACGTCGAATCTCTTTCGTATACGTCGTAGCCGCGGCGTTCGTCCTGCTGGCGTTTGCGACAATATCGGGAAATATGGCCTCGAATGCCACAATAATAACATATCGGGCGAGACGAGCGCCAGGGGGCGTAGAAGGCAGGAGTAGGTGGGACAGGTGGACGTGGCGCAAATGCTGCTAAGTTGGTCTGAGCAGGAACAGGATGCACGCTTTGAGCCAAGGAAGGTTGCATGGCAGCGATTTGCGCATATGTCGGGGGCGGAGGTGGTGGCGTCTGAATGTCAGACGTGAGAGCGCAAGCCATGGAGGACAGCTCCTCTTTGATGATGTCGCGCAGACCAGTAGACAAAGAGCGAGGCTGTGGGGCTGGCGGACATGACAGTCCTTGCGCTTGAAGCTCCTCGCGAATCAGAGTGCGAATCAACGCACGCAAATCCGCATCCGAGGAAGGCCGAATGTCACAGGCGTCGGGTTGCAATCGGATAGCTTGTAGTTCATCGAGATGTTGGCAAGTCGTGATGACATCCTCGACGGTGCTGGGGTTTTTGACGGCCAGAGCGTTGAACGCGACGTGGCCTATCCCTTTGAGGACGTGTCGAACCCGATCAGCCTCTGTCATAGCCGAGTCCACGCGACGGCAAAGGGCAAGGACGTCCTCGATGTACGAGGTGTACGTCTCTCCTGGATGTTGTACGCGGCCGTCGAGCTTCCTCTTCGAGACTTCAGAATGGATGTTTGGGGTCCCGAAAATCCTCCGAATTTGTTGAGCGAAGGTAGGCCAGTCAGGGAAGCTGCCCTCGTGGTTAAAAAACCACGTTTTGCTACGTGGACAGATAGAAGGCGACGTGACGAAGTTTTTGAGGTGCGTCCCATTGGTTGTACACACTGGTCATGTATATCTTTGAGCCATACTTCGACATCGTCGGTGGGAGACCGGAGAAGATGGGTGGGTCCCGCTGCCGGGCGGTGACGGTCCATGCGGGGGCGGGTGGTTGGACGGGGGTTCGCGGATAGTCCAGCAGCGTGTCTTGGGCCATGACAGCGGGTACGCTGAGCAAACGACGACCGGAACGAAGCATCAGGGAAAATCGACGTGTAGAGGACTTGAGGATCAAAAGCAGCCTCCACCACTCTGAAAGACGGCAGCAATGTCGGGGACTTGACGCCTTTTATTCAGCAGGGCCGCCCGACCAATTCTCGAACGAGGAGACGCTCCCAGTGATGATGATTATATACAGGTGAAGAAGATGAAGGACGAATGCTGTGAATATTCTGTCACAATATTATTGCCTGAGGAGTGGAAAGAATGAGATTCGCAATTGTGCTTTGCCGCCAAAATATTTTCGAAGCACCAGGAAATCAATAGACGAAGAGGTGGAGTGAAGCGCTCATACCGCTCGGTTTTTGGCAACTTTCGTTCTGAATTGCACAAAATATATTAAAGTTAGCTAGCTGAAATTTGTTTAAAAATATATGCATGTTTTGCTTCTGCTCAGGTATTTTGAGTTGATGTGTAGGTAGATGTTTTTATAAAAAACCTCAAATTGGCCAGGGAACGGTATTTTCTTTACTTTGAAAGGTCTTTATCTCAAAAAATCCTTGTAGCAGAGCGAGAAAAATTGCCGCGTTACGTTCTTCGCATGCTTATTACCACACTGCCTAATCTTACATTTATGTAACGTTGCAGTAAAGAGATAGATCGGGCTAAGTTAAAGAAAACACCGGACAGTGAAAACTTCTGACGACATTAAAAAAAACCCATTTTTATATTCCTTAAATTTTGTCCACTTATTTCCTCCACATCAACTTCATAATCATTGAAAACATGTTGCATAATTGTTGTTGCACTAATAGTTACGACCCCTCCAATGAGACCTTAGGCAAGGATTGGCACATTCCGACTTGTGCGCCAGCAAGTGTATAAAATGCCGGCAGGATTGAATTCTTTTTATAAAAGGCCAGCAGGTACCGAAGAAAAGGTGTCGCCGGCACTGAACACGTTAATTTTCAAATTATTTCGTCACTGCAGCAGCCACGAGCGCGGGGCTACGAGCAGGCGCGCGGCGCACGTGATGCGTTGTAGAGACGGCGCATTGCGAGCTCGTTTTCACGTCCTTAAGCGATTGTTTCGAAACAGCAACACCTCTCGGGTGACTTGAACGCACGTGCACTGGAGCTTCGCTTTATCCACCCTGTGTCGCACCCGCAGCTAGGACCTGATAACCCGGCAGAGATGGAAGCAAGTGAAAACTCTATAAGGGAGCAATGAGCACTCGCTTCACACACGCTGCTACCAGAGAAACTGCGCTGCGCCAGTTGCGATCAGTGGAAAGCATTAACGTGGTGCTCCAGTGGCAAAGCAAAATATGGAATGTCGAAGGAAAGAAAAGTAAAACTATCTGTAACCGGTTGCGCTTGCCTATCTTAGATGTCGGCAGCAGACGGCCTGAACTGGCCGCGCTTCAGAGCGCTGTCCACTTCATTCGGCGCGGATAGTTCTTGTGCTTTGCTCTTACTCTACTCCTCCTGTGCGTCTCATGGCGAGAAGTATAGCTCGGAATGAGTGTATTGTGGAGACTACTTTTTGAAGCACAAGAAGCCTAAAGGAGTACTGACACGAATTTTTAAAAAATTCGGATTGTTGCTCTAAATAAAAATACTGGCGTCGAGAAACCTAAAACGACTATTGTGGTGCATGGGAATGCATGGTATATATTTTAATTAGAGCCACCTTAAAAAGACACTTTCGGTTTAGATATGAGGGGGTGGCTTCTCAGCGTCGTTCATAGCAGTGTGACGTCACGGAGATACAGAAACTCGCGACGTACTAGCAGCAAATTGTCATCTGCTCGTGGTGCACATAAACAACGATGAGTGAATTGTCGTCCTGTGACCCTGACAGTGATTTCTGCGATTTAGGCTGCATGCAGGACGCAGAACTCGCATACTCGGGGGAACTGTCTTGACTCGTCGAGATAATGTCCTTGCAGTGGTACGGGCTTGCAGATGCTCAGCGACGAAAACTTCAAAGTCAAATTAAAATATTTATACGTGTTCTCCGACTCCGGTGTGTGGACAGCGTTGACACTGCATACCAACGAAGCAAAATATGTCCCTTTTGCGATGTCTCAAAATCGTGTCAGTACTCCTTCATTATTGCAAAGAAGCCAAAATTTCGCAGAGTTACCGACCTAGGCATAGGCTTGAAGGAACGTTTAACGCCCGAAAGATCAGTGACTGCCAGTGAGACGGATACTTGGCTACGCGTGCTTTTGTACCACTGCAATGAAAGATCTTCACGGAACGCACAGTTAACGATGACATTCTTATGCCCCCTGAAAAAGAAATCGACGTCATTAATCAGATCACTGCGACTACCGGTGCGTGCGTTCAAGTCACCCGAGAGGTGTTGCTGTTTCGAACTCAATCGGTTTGAGGACGCGGAAAACGAGCTCTCACTGCGCCGTCTCTTACAACGAGCATCTCGGGCGCGCGCGCCCGCTCGGTAGCCCAGCGCTCGTGGCTGCTGCAGTGACGAAATAATTTCAAAAATTAACGTGTTCAGTGCCGGCGACACCTTTCCGGTACCTGCTGGCCTTTTAATAAAAAGAAATTCAATCCTGCCTGCATTTTACACTTACTGGGCCAGAAGTCGGAATTGCCAATCTTGCTAGGGTCTCATTGGAGGGGTCGTAACTATTAGTGCAACGACATTATGCAATATGTTTCAATGATTATGAAAGCTGATGTAGAGGAGAATAAGTGGACAAAGTTTAAGAAATATAAAAAAATGGGTTTGTTTTTTAGATGTCGTCAGAATTTTCCATTGTCCGATGTTTTCTTTAAATTTGCCCGATCATATCTCCTTACTGAAACGTTACATAAATGTAAGATTGGGCAGTATGGTAGATAAGGATGCGAAGAACATAACGCGTAATTTTTGTCCCTCTGCTACAAGGATTTTTTGAGATAAAGACCTTCAAAGTAAAGAAAATAACGTTCCCTGGGCCAAATGTGAGTTTTTTATAAAAACATCTACACTACACATCAAAACTAAAAATACCTGAGCAGAAGCAAAAACATGCATATATTTAGTTAAAGAAATTTCAGCTACCTAACTTTAATATATTTTGTGCAATTCAGAACGAAAACTGGCCAAAACAGCAGAGCGGATGAGCGCTTCACTCCACCTCTTCGTCATTAGTGATTGCCTTTGCTTCGAAAAAATTTTTGGCGGCAAAACAAATTGCGGATCTCTTCTTTCCACTCATCAGGCAATAATATATAAAATTTTGAAATAAATTTGAGAGGTCGAGCAGCCATCGATTGTTCGATCTTACGTGGAATCACCCACACACACATTATATATATATATATATATATATATATATATATATATATATATATATATATAATATTATATCTGGTGGAGACAGAGCGACGCTCGGGCACGGGCACATGCTCGGCTAGGAAAAGAGGAAGACGACGACGGAGAATAGAACAGCCGGCCTAGCGAACAGGCGTTGTGTATATTTATTTGTATATTTCATTACAGTATATATATAAGTAAAACCCCGGTGATACGATCACGGCTCGTACGAATTTCGGGGTGATACGAATTTTTCTGTGGTCCCGGCCAAGGCCCATTAGCCTGCAATGTATCGGAGCACGGTTCTTGCGAACCGATTTGCACCCCGCGACGTTTGATACGAACGTACGCTATAGCGCACAGGTACGAACAGGTGCTGCCCGCGCTGTCGCGGAAGACGCGGCAGTCACGCGCGGGCGCGGCTATGCGCGCGAATCTTGAAGGCCTTTAGGCGCCTTCGCGTTTAGATTACAGATGACGTTGACGCCGCGCTTATTTTTCCGACACGTTGACGCGTGCTCCTGTGGTTGAGGCAGCAGCGTCGTTGTACTGTGTTAACACGTGCCTGCCACGTCGATGCAAGCCATGTCCCCGCAATCAGACGTTCTGTGAAACAAGACTGAAACTTGGTCTGCGGGTCCGTCATGAAGTTCCATTAAAGGTGGACGAAGACCCCAAGAGGCGAAGCAGGCGGTCTTGGCGTTGGAGCTTAGCCTCTATCTATCGAGTGCAAAGCGCTTAAGTCACATTTGCCGCAGTACTTTGGTGTCATGCAAAAAAGCGTAGTAAGGTTAGGCAGGGGCAGCTGGCGGTCACTGGGCACAACACATCTGGTTCATTAATTACACGCGCGCGCATGCACCATATATTTACGAGTACAAGTATGATCGTTGACGTCTAAAAACTTTACTGGCCATCTTTCAGAGCTGTCCATGACGTCGCTGCAGCCCTGAGAAACACTAAATCAAAACGTATGCCAACTTTCTTTTGTCGCATACTAATTTTCCATGTTTTCTGGTGATACGAATTTCGGAGGATACGAATATTTTTGGTAAACCCGCGAGATTCGTATCACCGAGGTTTTACTGTATTGTAGCGAAGCTTTGGAACTATGAAGTGGGTCGTCCCTCCAGCCCGTTCTACTGGGTCGCCCTCTTTGGCTCTTTTCGGAGAGAACACAGCTCGTGCAGAGAGTCGGTCGCCGCCTTTACTGTTGCTGTCGTCCATCGCCACCGGGTGTCCGCCAATAAGTTCTTTATAATTTGGTGGAGGTGCTGTGCCCTTTAAACAACTACGGTCCGCATTCAATGCCCTTGGAGCTTCGATCCCGTGCCGTGCCATCTACCATGACTCATAATGCCACACAGCAAACGCCTCCCCCTGCTCCGACGGGATGTCCCGGTGTCCCCCGTATCTGCGGCCCTCCTGTTTTCACCGGCGCGGATGGCACCGACGTCGAGGACTGGCTCTCGAATTACGAGCGTGTCAGCGTACCCAGTAAATGGGACGAGGCAGGCAAACTGAGCAACCTGGTTTTCTACCTCGCGGGTGTCGCAAGCCTATGGTACAACAACCACGCATCCGATTTCATACGTGGTCCGCTTTCAAGACTGCCATCGTCGACGTGTTTGGCCGCCCTGCCGTGCATAAGCTGCAAGCTGAACAGCGTTTGCGTGAACGAGCCCAGCAGTCCGGCGAGTCTTTCACGAGTTACATTGAAGAAGTCCTCGACTTGTACAAGAAAGCCAACGCGACCATGTCTGAGTCTGACAAGATCGGGAACGTCATGAAAGGCATCGACGACGATGCCTTCACCATGCTGCTTGCCAAAAACTCTTGCACTATGGCTGAGGTCATCACACTGTGCCAAAGCTGCGAGGAGCTTCGCGGGCCGCGGCTGATGACGCGTCGACCTCCATACGCAACGCCGATCTCGTTGGCATGTCGGCCATTTCGGACCACTCCGTCTTGCTCGCCGAAATCAAGTCATTCGTGCGCGAGGAGATTGCCCGCCAGTTTTCTCTACTGGCCTTCGCTCACTCGCAGCCTGCTGAACAGCCGTCGACCACACTGCTGCCCCCCCTACGCCGGGCTATTGAGCAGAAAATCGCGGAGCTCATTCCGGAATACCAACAGCCCCCTCGGGCAACTGCGCCGCTTATTTACGCGAGAATTGTAGCCAGCCCGCCCCCAGCGGTCCCTGTGGTTCCCCCACTTACTTACGCCGGAGCCATCGCCAGGCCTCAGGCCTTCGAAGAGAGTGTGCCGGCTGCGTACGCCGACGTCATCCATACGCCACGACTGCAGCCCAGCATGCAGTCATATCAGAAGCCACCCCGTCCCTCGTGTCCTGCGACATGGATGGGACCCAGCCCGGCAAGCCGATGGCGCAGTTCAGACAACCGTCCCATCTGCTTTGCGTGCGGTTGCGCCGGTCACGTCGCCCTTTATTGCAATCGCATGCAGCCGCCTCGAGTCGGATCGACCGTCACCAGCCAGTCCAGCCGCCCTAATTACGAGCCGCCGCCGCCTATGTCACCGACGTCACGCCCGTCTCCATCTACCCGCCGGTCGCCGTCCCCAAGGCGCCGCTCACTGTCACGCTGATGCGGCCTCGTCCGGTCGCGCGAGACCAGGAAAACTAGTCGTCGCAGTCCAATAGGCAAGGGCTGCGACGCTATCGAACGACCGAAGCCCTCAGCAAAGCCCATCGCACGTAGTAGACGTGTTGTAGATGGTGTGCGCACATTCGCCCTTCTGGACACTGTAGCTGCCGTATCCGATATGGACGCTAAATTTAGCCAACTACTACGAAAAGTGGCGACGCCACTTTCCGGGCTCTCCCTCCGTACAGCCAGCGCCCAAAGTATTCACTGGACAGCGGTGTGCACACCCAGTGTCATCATTCAGGATGCCCTGTACGCCGTCGAATTTATCATAATTTTTCATGCTCTCACAACGTCATCCTGGGTTCGGATTTTCTCGCCCACCACGACGCCGTAATTCGTTGCGCACCAGCCGAAATAGAGCTCTCACCATTCTCCGGTTTGACGCCAGCGAACAGTCTATCGGCTGCGACCAAGGTGCTCGTCAAAGACGACACCACTGTTCCTGCAAACTCGTCAATGGTTGTGTCCGTCTATTGCACCGGTCTCTCCGACATCGTTGCACTCCTTTCCCCCTCTGACCGAGTTTTCAACACGAAAGGTTTGCTGGTGCCATTTGCGACCGTGCAAGTCACTCAGGGCGACACCGATATTTTCGTTACGAACCCATCCCCGTACATTGTCACGTTGGTGCGAGGGGAATGTCTCGGCAGAGCGGAAGCCCTCGAAGACGCACAAGTTATGGACGCACCGGGTGACACGCACTGTGCCAGCCCCCGTACGCTCAGTGCTGTTTCCACATCTGACTCGTCACCCGCTGACGTATTTGCTTCCTCCATTGCTGACGACCTTACGTCGGTCGAGCGTTCCCAGCTTCTCTGCCTGTTGGAAGAATTTCGTTCTTCGTTCGATGTCGCGCAGACTTCTCTCGGCCGCACGTCTGCTGTCACGCTTCGCATCGACACTTGCGCCCAACCACCACTGCGGCAGCGTCCATATCGCGTATCGCCATCAGAGTGTCGTGTAATTAACGAGCAAGTCGAAGAAATGCTTCGCTGCGATGTTATTCGACCCTCAAACAGCCCGTGGGCGTCTCCTGTCGTTCTTGTTGCGAAGAAGGACGGATCTGTGCGGTTCTGCGTGGACTATCGAAGACTCAATAAGATCACCCGTAAGGACGTTTTTCCCATACCTCAAATAGACGACGCCATTGACAGCCTGCAAGGAGCAGAATTCTTTTGATCGCTCGATTTGCGCTCAGGGTACTGGCAAGTCCGCATGGATGATGACGCTCGACCGAAGACAGCGCTTGTCACACCCGACGACTTGTACGAATTCAACGTCATGCCGTTTGGACTGTGTAATGCGCCCCCGATCTTTGAGAGCATGATGGATACCGTTCTGCACAACTTAAAATGGCACACGTGTCTGTGCTACCTCGACGACGTCGTCGTTTTCGCCCCGGACTTCTCCACGCATCTTCAACGCCTGCGGCATGTTTTGACGCGTTTGAGCGACGCCGCACTACAACTGAATCTAAAGAAGTGCCGATTTGCAGCACGGCAGCTGACAATACTAGGTTACGTCGTGTCGAAGGACGGAATTCTCCCCGGTCCAGCGAAGCTTCGGGCCGTGAGAGAGTTCCCCAAACCTACGTCCGTCAGGGAACCGCGCAGTTTTGTAGGAATATGCTCCTACTTTCGGCTCTTCATACGAAACTTCGCGACTATCATATCGCCGTTGACGAAGCTCCTTGGCAGCAACGGGCCCCTCAATACGTGGTCATCGGAGTGCGACGCCGCTTTCGCAATGCTCAGTCGTCTGTTGACGTCTTCTCCGATACTACGCGACTACAACCCTACGGCCCCTACAGAGGTGCACACGGACTCCAGCGTTGTTGGCCTCGGCGCTGTCCTTGCGCAGCGCAAACCTGGGTTCCCGGAAGATGTCGTGGCATATGCAGGTCATACGCTTACTAAAGCCGAGACCAATTACACCGTCACGGCGAAAGAATGCCTGGCAATCACCTGGGCCCTTACGAAGTTCCGACCTTATTAAAGACGATAGTCTTTCTTGGAGAACTTAAACGCGCAAATTTTGGTCTGTCTGTCTTTCTGTTTGTCGGCACGTCACTCGATTCAGCCACCCGACCAAAGTTGAACCACTTGCCCAAGGGCCATCCATTTTGAACGGCTGACTAGGTTCATTCTTGTGTACATTGTAGATCAAAAGGCAAAGATTACGCATATCTGAGGCGCAACCTCAATAGGTAAGCATTAGGTGGTGTGTTCGTTTAATAGAAAATACATAGATACGTAATTCTAGAGACCCTAGTTTCTTAAGCTGCACTGAAAATGCGACTGCGCTGAAACTTGCCTTCCTCCGTGCCCTCTGCACGAGCTCATTGTTGTGTTTCGGTTTCGCTTCTGTATTGCACTGGGCGAATGCCATGGGGCGCCGCTCTGGCATTCTTGTTTTACCCAGGCGACGTGTAAGTAAAAGAGGGTGTGGAGAGTACTCATTGAGTGCGGACGTTTCTTCTGCTTCGGTGCTTGGCGCCTAACCGCGTGTTCGGGCTGGCTGGCGTCCCCGCCGGTCGCGTTGGTCACCGCCGGTCTTCGCCTGCCGCTGCGCCGGGAATTTCTGCCCGCAACACATCACTCATGTTTCCCGACGTATTGCCAGATGGCGTCCATATCTCACGCAGCGCCTCTTCTATCGTCTTTAGACGACATTTGCAGCGAAGCACGCAGATAAGCGGCCAATTTTTTGTATGGTCGCCCATTTGATGGCGTCACCGACCATCATGCGCTGTGCTGGTTGCCGTCATTGAAAGATCCCTGCAAGACTTCGCCTGCAAGACTACGACATCCGCGTACTGTACCGCAACGGACGCCAGCGAGCTGGCGCCGACGCCGTGTCGCGCTCTCCCTTGCCTGATGACAATGCCCACAGGTCACTGTCTCCCCTTGCCGTTTCTTCCATCGACATTCACACCATCGCTACCAAACAGCGCAAGGATTGCTGGAATGCCTCATTAATAGACTTGCTGACTGATCCATCGGCAACACCATCCGCTAGCGCGTTGAGTCGTCAAGCCTATAGGCAGCGCAGGGTTCCCCATTAGGGGGGAGCGAAGGTTCATCGCAGCGCCCCCCACCCTACTAAGTCAATGTATGGGGCAGAGTTTGCGCCCCCCCCTCTTAGGTGACTAGAGGGTTCAATGTACGGGGCAGATTTTGCGCCCCCTCTTAGGTGATAAGGGGGGCGCCCCCCCCCCCTGCCCCCCCTGTGCGCACGCCTATGGTCAAGCCCCCCATTTCACCACCGTGACGACCTACTGCACCGACGCAATTGCAACGCCGACGGCCGCAAGTGGCTATTTGTGATACCCCGTAGTCTGCGTTCTGAAATATGCGAGTCCATCCAATGTGATCCGCAATGCGCGCATCTGAGGTATCGAAAACATACCACCGCATTCGGCAACGGCACTTTTGGCGAGGGATGTACCGCTACGTGCAGAAGTTTGTTCGCTCCTGGCTCGCTTGTCAGCGCCGCAAAACTTCAACGCACCAGTCACCAGCAGGTCTGCAACCGTTACCTTGCCCTGACCGGCCGTTTGGGCGCGTTGGCATCGATTTGTATGGACCACTTCCTCTGACATCCGCTGGTAACCGCTGGGCCATCGTCACTGTAGACCACCTCACGCGATACGCCGAAACTACCGCCCTCCCAGCGGCTACAGCGCGCGATGTTGCCTCCTTCCTGCTACACCGATTCATGCTGCGCCACGGTCCACCCCAGGAGCTTCTCAGCGATCGAGGCCGTGTCTTCTTGTCGGAAGTCGTCGAAGCCATTCTAAAAGAGTGCAACGTTGTTCACCGCAAAACTACTGCTTACCACCCGAAGACGAATGGCCTCACCTAACGCTTTAACCGTACGCTTGGCGACATGCTCTCCGTGTACGTCACCGCCGATCACACCAAATGGGATGCCATTCTGCCCTTGGTCACCTAGCCTACAGTACCGCCGCTCAGAGCGCGGCTGGTTTTTAGGGGCGTAGCTCCTCTTAGTCTAACCTTGTCACGTCTCCGTTGTCCGGCGTATCTCCCGGCAGCCGGCAGTAAACGGCAGTATCTGTCCGGTGGTGGTGGTGGTGGTGGTATGCGGCGTGACCACCCTTACTGCGCATGCGCATACCCTCTCCACACACCTCCTCTCGACTCCCCCTCGCCATTCCCCATGTCCTCTTCCCTTCCCCTCTCCCCTTCACCTCTCCACTTTCCCTCTCCCCATCCTCTCCACTTCCCCTCTCCCCTCCCCTCTCCACTCTTCCTCTGAAACGCGGGCTAGACATGCCGTAATTCTCTCCTGCGCAACGCCGCGATGAGCTCGAGCGTATGCGCGTCCCCTCCCCTCTCTCCTCTCCTACGCTGCCCCTCTCGCCCGCCTGTCGACCGCGTTCCCGCTCGCCCTGTGAGAATTAACGGCCAGGCTAGATGGAAGATACGACGCGCGTAGCGTCCCTCTTCGCGTTCCTCGACGCGAGGTCAGTAGCATGCCCAACGAACGCCAACGGAACGCGATCGTGCAAGTGCTCCGGCTTCGCATCGCCTCATGGTCCTCCTACGGTCTTCCCCCCCCTATCTTGCCTCGCGGCGCAGCGGCGCCGACGCAGGCAGCGTCGCGAGGCAGCGTCTTGATTGAAAAAACCGACCGCTCGCGCTGCACAACAGTTCGCTGACCACCACGTATATATAGGCACTGGATTTTGACCTCCAAGGTAGTGCGTGTGTGCGATTTCTCCTGTGCGTGGTTAAACAATGAACATTCACAGCGTACATGTAAAATTAAAGTGAGCTGCAAGTCGTCATAACTCTCATCGAACCTTTAGTATAAACGCGCCCGATCTCACGTCGGTGATGATGTACTGGGCAGAATTCACGGAAGATTCACGGTTTACCGATGAACCTCCGCAGCTTCGCCCACTCATCATAATTCACTCCGTGGATATGCTGTGATTTTTTTCTGCCTTTTTACTATTGTATGGCAGGCACCCCTCGCACACAATCGACATAATCCTTCCATATAAGCCGGATCGGTCTGAGTGTGCGCCAATTTCTACCACAGGCCGACTTGCTGAAGAGTGTCGCGAACTTGCTAAGACCTTCACTACGGATGACCAAGAGCGGCAGAGGAGCATAGCAGAGACAGAACCACTTCTGAGCCGACGCATGCTTCTGTGCGCTCGTATGGCTCTCGATCCTGGCCACTGCAACTGGCCCTTCTTCAAAACTACTGCCCAAATACGAAGGCCCCTACCGTGTCGTTGAACGCACATTCCCTGTAAACTACCTGATCGAACCCATGGATCCATGCTCGGACATGCGCCGTCGAGAGCGCAACATTGTAAACGTTGAGCGCCTGAAGGCCTACCATGACCCGCTCATTGTGACAAGTTGTGAGGTCGCCAGGCGCCTCCCTATATATATATATATATATATATATATATATATTATAATATATATATATATAATATATATATATATATATTGTTACGTAAGATGACACGAGGCGTGACTATTTACAAGTGTATTTACACTGATGTGCACAGCATCGAGCAAGATGGAGGACAGCACCCACAGCAGACAGCCAGGCCAGTCCTCTTTGTCGTCTTCTGTACGCAGAATGTCTGGCTCTTGATGGGTTAGCT
Source organism: Rhipicephalus sanguineus (assembly GCF_013339695.2). Taxonomy (NCBI): domain Eukaryota; kingdom Metazoa; phylum Arthropoda; class Arachnida; order Ixodida; family Ixodidae; genus Rhipicephalus; species Rhipicephalus sanguineus. The sequence goes on along the minus strand of NW_023615822.1, from coordinate 409,387 downwards.
ACGTAGCATTCCCCGGCGGTAAAAGCGCCGTCTCGGTGCGCTTTAACCATGTTCTTCAGAAGGAGGGCGGTATTGTTTTAGCCGACTGACGTGCACTACGTCACTGGGCGTGTTTGCAGGCGGCTAGTCTCGGAAACGGGAACGATCTCGTAGGTGACGTCCGTTACCTGGCGGACGATACGGTACGGACCCATGTAGCGGGATAACAACTTCTCGGACAGGCCAACACGACGAACCGGGCACCACAGGAGAACTAGGGAACCAGGCGAGAAACGAACGTCGACATGCCTGCTGTCGTAGAGGGTCTTCTGGGCTGCTTGTGAAGCCGACAGCCTAGAGCGGGCTATCTGACGCGCGTGGTCGGCACGAGCGATAGCATCCCGTGCGTATTCGCTCGGCGGAGATGTAGTAGCCGGAAGTAGGGTGTCCAGTGGTAACGTCGGATCACGGCCATAGAGCATATAAAAAGGTGAGTAACCGGCGGTATCATGACGCGATGAATTGTAAGCGAAGGTCACGTGAGGTAGCGCCAGGTCCCAGTCATGGTGGTCAGATGAGACATACATGGAGAGCATGTCCGTGAGAGTGCGATTTAGGCGCTCGGTGAGGCCATTTGTTTGGGGATGGTAGGAAGTGGTCAACTTGTGCTGCGTTGAGGAAGAGCGTAAAAGATCGTCAATGACTCGTGACAAAAATGCGCGGCCACGATCGGTGAGCAGTTGACGAGGAGCGCCATGGTGTAGAATGACGTCGTGGAGCAGAAAGTCGGCAACGTCAGTAGCAGTGCTGGTGGGGAGCGCTCGAGTGATGGCGTACCTGGTCGCATGGTCTATAGCAACGGCGACCCACTTGTTGCCAGAGTTGGACTCAGGAAAAGGGCCGAGAAGGTCTACACCAACACGGAAGAAAGGTTCGGTAGGGATGGAGATCGGGTGAAGGAGTCCAGCAGGGGGTGCGGCAGGACGCTTCCGACGTTGGCATTTATCGCAGGAGGCCACGTAACGTCGAACGGACCGGGCGAGACCGCGCCAAAAGAAGCGGCGCCGGACACGGTCGTACGTGCGAGATATGCCCAGGTGGCCGGCAGTGGGCTCGTCGTGAAGCTCATGCAGGACCGTTGAACGCAAATGTTTAGGCACGACGAGAAGGAACTCGGGGCCATCGGGCAGAACGCTACGACGGTACAGCGTGCCATTCACGAGGACGAACATGCGGAGTGACGCGTCGTTAGGGGCAGATTCGAGACGGCTAATGAGTGATCGCAAGGAAGCATCGCGACGTTGTTCTTCACCAATCTGAAGAAACTGAGACATGGACATGACGCTGGGGCTAGGCTGGATGACCGATCCGTCTGGCTTTTCAACAGGGTAACGAGACAAGCAATCGGCGTCCAGATGGAGGCGTCCAGACTTGTAGGCAACTGAGTAGGAGTACTCCTGAAGACGCAGCGCCCACCGGCCAAGTCGTCCAGTAGGGTCCTTCAGTGAAGAAAGCCAACAGAGCGCGTGATGATCTGTTACGACACGGAATGGGCGGCCATACAAGTAAGGGCGGAATTTTGAAACCGCCCAGACAAGGGCAAGGCATTCCCGTTCTGTTATAGAGTAGTTGCGTTCAGACTTCGAGAGGAGCCGACTTGCGTACGCAATAACACGATCAGTGCCCCGCTGAGTTTGGGCCAATACTGCACCGATGCCGTGACCACTAGCGTCTGTGCGCACTTCTGTAGGAGCATCTGGGTCAAAATGTGCAAGAATAGGTGGTGTCGTTAGTGCGGTGATTAGCTGAGAAAAGGCGTCAGCTTGGAGAGGACCCCAACAAAACGGGACGTCTTGTTTGAGAAGGTCAGTGAGTGGGCGTGCGAGTGCCGCAAAGTTTTTCACGAAACGGCGGAAGTACGAGCACAGGCCCACAAAACTGCGAACATCATGGACAGAGCGAGGAACGGGGAAGTTCGTTACAGCGCGGACTTTGGCCGGGTCTGGTCGTACACCGGAAGCGTCAACGAGGTGGCCCAACACAGTAATTTGACGAAGACCGAAGTGGCACTTCGAGGAATTGAGCTGGAGGCCAGCTTGTCGGAATATTGATAGAATGGTCGAAAGGCGTTCAAGGTGTGTGGCGAAAGTGGGTGAGAAGATGATCACGTCGTCCAAGTAACACAAGCACGTCGACCATTTAAATCCTTGAAGCAGCGTGTCCATCATTCTCTCGAAGGTTGCTGGAGCGTTGCAAAGACCGAAGGGCATGACCTTGAATTGGTAAAGGCATCAGGGGTAACGAAGGCGGTCTTCTCACGATCCATGTCGTCTACAGCAATTTGCCAGTAGCCAGATCGGAGGTCGAGAGATGAAAAGAAGGTGGCGCCATGGAGACAGTCGAGTGCGTCGTCAATACGTGGAAGAGGATACACGTCTTTCTTGGTAATTTTGTTGAGGTGCCGATAATCAATGCAGAAACGCCAGGAGCCGTCTTTCTTCTTTACTAATACCACGGGGGAGGCCCAAGGGCTAGACGATGGTTCGATTATGTCTTTCGCTAGCATTTTGGCCACTTCTTTTTGAATCACTGCTCGCTCTGATGCAGACACGCGGTAAGGCCGACGGTGGATGGGCGCAGAGTCACCTGTGTTAATTCGGTGAGTGACAATCTTAGTCTGGCCCAAGGGACGATCATGAATATCGAAAATGTCACTATAGGAGGCCAAAACCTGGGAGAGGGCGTCGGCCTGATCAGGCGAAAGGTCTGATCCAATCATGTTTCGAAAAATGGCGTCGTCAGAACCGGGTAACCGTGAGACTTCAGCTTGGTCCGGAGCAGTTACGGCGACAACGTTGATGTCATCGTCGTCGGTTATAGCAGTGAGTTGGGCTAGCGACATCTGGTAGGGCAACACTTGGGGAATGAGGCCAAAATTGAGGAGCGGAAGGAAGACGGAGTTGTCCACTATAGTGGCGATGGTATGCGGCACAGTAATATTGCGCGTCAGTCGTGCGTCAGTTATAGGTGTAACGATGTAGTCGCCGTCGGGAACTGGAGGGGTCGATGACAAACAGACGTGCGTCACTGCTCGAGGTGGCAGGCGAACAAAAGAGGTTGGGCTCAAGCGGCTGACGGGCTTTTCACAGGTATCGGCGAGAAGAGGAAGATCGAGGCTGAGTGTGCCAGTAGAACAGTCAATTAAGGCCGAGTGTGCCGAAAGGAAATCAAGGCCAAGTATGAGGTCATCAGGGCAACGAGCCAGAACGGCGAAAAGGACGACGGTGTGACGACCGGCAATGCTGACACGAGCAGTGCACATTCTGATGACTTCCACAGTACCGCCATCGGCAACACGTATTGCCTGTGTCGTGGACGGCATCATAATCTTCTGCAAACGGCGGCGTAGAGGAGCGCTCATAATAGACAGGTGCGCGCGCGCCTGTGTGAACGAGGGCGGTCACAGGAACATTGTCGACTTTTACTTCAAGCAGGCTGTGGTGTGTGGGGAGCGTCAGTAGAGGATTTGCAGGCGTCGATGGTATTGCAGCTTCACCTCCATAAGCTGCAGTATCTAGTTTTCCTGCTGCGAGCGTCCAGAGAAGGTCGGCGAGGAAAAGCGTCGAGGCTGCGGAGAGCGGGATTTATTTTTTATTTATTTATTTATTTAAATACTCTCAATGCCATTTGCGGCGTTACAGAGAGGAGTGGTTACAAGTTAGAGATGGCAGTCTTGAATGATGCATGATCAGGGTTGCTGGCGATGGAGGCAGGAAGGTGGTTCCATTCGGATGAAGTCTTCGGCACGTAGGAGTGGAAGTATATGTGGCGGCGTTGCGGTGACGGCGAGCGGGAGTAGCGGCGAACGGGCGAAGTGGCGTCATTGGTGAGAGGTTCGTGAGAGGACGAGTAGACATTGGAGGGTGCAGCGGCTGAACGTGTAGAAGCGGTAGGGCGCATGTAGGTAGGGTAGGTCTGGCGTGGTGGGTTTGACCAACGGCGACGGCAATAGCGAGAAACGTGCCCTGGCTGGTGACAGTAAAAGCAGATAGGCTGGTCATCGGGTGTTCGCCATTCTGTAGGGTTGCGGAGGGGCAATGTAGGAGAGGATCGGCGAGCGTTGCCTGGGGAGTAAGGCCTTACTGCAGGGCGAGTCAGGGGACATGCGGATGGAAGACCGAGGTTTGCAAACTCCTGCCTGACCACAGCTTGAATGAAGGCCACCGATGGCTGTGAAGGGTCAGTGGGTGTGTTGTGAAAACTGGTGGTTGGATGGGAGCAGGACAGGCAGCTTCAATCTCCCGACGAACAATGCGTGTGACGTTATCATAGGTGGGCGGCTGGCGAGCGGCTTCACAAGATGAGGTTGCGGCCGTGTTGGGAAGCCGCGTAAATCTCTGAGTTATACGGCGGCTCTTGGCTTGTTCAAACCGTCGGCACTCTTTGATGATTGAGTCGACGGTGGCAACGTTGGTGTAAACAAGCAGGTTGAAGGCATCGTCTGCGATTCCTTTTAGCACATGCGATACCTTCTCCGATTCAGGCATGTGCTCATCAACCTGGCGACAAAGGGCGATGAAGTCGTGAATGTACGCGACGTACGATTCGGTAGAGGTCTGTGCTCGAGTTGCCAGTTGATTCCGCGCAGCCATCTGCCGTCCAGCGGTGTTGCCAAAAAGGTCGCGGATCTTCTCTTTGAAAGATTCCCAGCTCGTAATGTCTGCTTCGTGCGTCTCGAACCACACCCGCGGTGGGCCGTCAAGGTAAGAAAAGTACGTTGGCGAGCATAAGGGTCGGGTCCCACCTATAGCTGGCGCTGCTCCGTTCATACAGGTTGATCCATTTGTCAATGTCAACGCCATCCTGTCCGGAAAATACGCCAGGATCACGAGCAGGAGGTAGGACTACGTAGGTAGAAGCCACGGGAGGGGCAGGCGGTGAAGACGATGTTCCGTCAACTTGTGACATGGTCGGACCCGCGATGATACGGCCGTTGCGGAGCTTCGTGATGGGTACAGGGAACAACCAGCGCCTCCACCACAACGTAGCTATATATATATATATATATATATATATATATATATTATTGTTACTCTCGTCTGCTTTGCTGTGTATCTTTTAAGTCGCAGTAAAACAGCGCCGGTGAAAACAACAGACCATACTAGAAGGACACATAACACAAGTAGCACTAACAACTGAAAGTTTATTCAGTATCTGCACAGAATAAATACTGCCTTCACATGAATAAACAGAAGAAATAAGGTTGAAAGATATGGCAGTGCGTCACGTGGTCCCTCCTACTACGCGTGGAAAACGGTTCCTGCATGAAATCTAACATCCTTCTCCGAAAGAAAAACAGGAGGCATGCTGACACAAGATTCTCCTAGATTTTTAATCTCTAGGGCTTCAACAACTTCCCTTGTTAACCTGTCAGCTGATTTGTACATGACGCCAGTGCTCCAAATCGAGGTGCGCAACCGCAGTCTCTGCAATGGATACCTAGATGTACCGATACCATTTTCGTTGTGTTGTACTTGTGCTCTATTAATCTATCATTTAGGCATCTTCCTGTTTAGCCTATGAATGATGCACCACAAGACAAATGGATCGCGTAAACAACATTACATGTTTGTACAGCGCACCGATAATGTGGTGGTTACCTTGGTTGTAACACCAAAGACGTGGTTGCCGTGGGAGCTGTCATTGTTGCTATGTGGTGGTCATGGCAGCGTTGTTCCTGATCCTGTCGCGTACAGCTCCGTACTCTGATGGCAGTCCTTCTTGTCTGATGCTGGCTCGATGATCAACGATGCCCTTGCGGTCCTGTTGGCTTGGACTTGGATCGCGGCTTTTCGACGGCGTCCGAAATATCAAGAAACCAGCAGCTCAACCAGATGTCACGTGGTCGTGACAACGAAGAAGACGGCAGTCGGGGTATTAACGAGGTAACTCTTTATTTGGGCGAACCCGTGCCCGGGCAACGAAAAGTCAAACGACGAGCAATACACGCTGTACACTGAGCGTCGGCCGCCGATAATGTGATCCGCTGTAGGGCGCGTTGGCTTTTATACTTGCGGCATCGAACATTCGAGCCTTATCGCTGGCGGCCGCGTTAGTTCCAGAATAATCTAACTGTTTGCGCTTGCGTGCTCAAGCCTAACAGAAGATTCGAAAGTAATCTGGAATGTTCCCAGATATACCGGCGCGGTTTGCGCAATGCAGTATTACACGTGTTGTGGGCCGGTAACGTAAAACATAGGAAGAAAGGAGTGCGTGAGGCAATATGTCGTCACGTGATCATGATTTCTTCGTGAGGAAATTTCAGCAGCACCAAAAGAAAGCAGAAAAAACTGAGCAGAGAAAAAAAAGAGGCAGGAACAGGAAGGATGCCGGCATCCTTCCTGTTTTTCTTGTCTCTGTTTCTTCTGCTTTCTTTTGGTGCTGCTTACATTTCCTCACGAAGAACTATGTACCAACTTGCCCAACAAGCCACTCTGATGATTTCTTGCTTAGCTCGTGTTGGTGCGGCCGACGTGGGCTTCGGTCAATGATCCGTTTTATTGAAAAACTAAGGCTTTCGCCTTAATGTATAGGCGTGTGAAATCTTAATCAAGCATTCGGTGGCTCTGCAGTGTAGTCGTCATAGTGTGCGCTTTCGGTGTATGTGGTCGTTCGTTCGAATCCTGTGTCGTGTGTAATGTGTCACTTGTCGTGTTTGTGTGTGAATGCATTGTTCTATATCTTCCAATTATCCCCAGAGATGAGTATTGCTGAAAATATTCGGTATTCCCAACACACACAGGAGTGTGTGTAGTGTTATTGGTGAATTCACGATGCGAGTCGCGGAGACTGTTTGGTCGACGTTGAAAAAGTCATTATGTCCTTTTTGTAATGGAAGTTCTTAAGGTCAGTCGATTTTATGTGCAGCAATGCGCAAAGCATTTGTTTGACGTGACTGCACCGCATACGCTGGTCGCTTTTCAACGTGCTGTGAGGCTAACGTTAGTAATTTCGTGCCACAGTACCCTTGCCCCTGAGCGAAATTCTGACTCATGTTGGGGAATGTGTCACGTTTATCGTCGATGGCGCGAAGTTTTTGCGGAGGGCCACATAATTGAATTCAATGCCGTCTCTTCTACGTGTTGCTCTGACGATGCCGTGCACACTATCGCATTCGTGTTTGTCTTCCGGGCAGAGCAAAGACCCACAAAATATCTACCAGAAGTTGACTGACGAGACAAAATTATCAGATTGTACTGCTCGTGCCCTGCCGGATACTAATAAAAGGTCGAGTTGTTCGGAAATCTTTGGTCGCAGCACATATCGCAATTTCTTGTATCACACCTTGCAATGCAGATTCTGCTAGTTAAATAAACGCCGCGGAAACTCCTAGGTAGTATATCAGATCTCAAAAATTTCTGGATCCACTTAGGAGGTTCAGGAAATAAATATATCAACATAAGTACCAAATATATCAACCTGATCATATTGAAACAGCGCAAAGGACGTAGGACACAGAAAGACTTGAGAACACAAGTTGTGTTGTCAAGTCTTTCTGTGTCCTACGTCTTTTGCGCTGTTTCAATATGAACGCAAACCAAGTAGCCCAACTCTCCCTTTTGCTGCAATATCAGCATGAGTAGTGGCGTAAACTCGCTCGCGGATGTTCATTCAGCGGCTACAAGGTATGTGCGTTTCTGGCTCGCGAAAGGACATCTTTTACTCTGCACGAGTGCATGCACAAACTGGATGACTCTCGGGGCTCATATACTTAGGAACACTGAGAGCAGCTGTCGCAGCTCAGTAAGCGCGACAAAAACGCGAAAACCGCAGTAAGGCACCGCGGCGTTTGTTGAAAAGGACTCGCAGCTAACGCGAACTAACCTTGCATTCACTGCAAAGGAGGCGCGTGAAGGATGTAGAATGAAGCGCTCGCGTGTAGACACGATTTAATGACTTTTGGAAGTACGCAAAAGCCTAAGCAAATCAAGAATGGCACACCTGGCCAACACGCGACGACCTTCGGTGGACTGCAATGGCGTTCACGCACGTAGCGGGCAGCAGCCACGTATGCAACAAAGATGAATGCGCAGAAGACTGAGAAACGTGTTATCTTATTTGACTGACCATCAGCACTTTTGGTCAGCGAACGCCTAAACGCACCGTGGCCGCAATGCTTGCTGCGCACCATCGGAAAGCACCTTGCCGTTCCGATACCCGAGCAGCCAAGATGTTGCGCGCCACCGAGATAGGAACGGAAGCTTACCTCTGGCTTTATGCAATCCGTGCGGTATTGCGGAAGCGACAAAAAAACCACCCTGTGGAAATTGCAACATTTTCGGCCGCTACGGAGCTCAGAATGACGATATCCAAACAGCGACCCTGTACACGCACCGCACGGGTGACGTACTCACGCCAACGGAGCGATGGCGCTGCTACCTATAGGTTGATCTCGCGGCGAATAGCATGAAATAATGCATCTCGATGAGGACTTTTTTTAGTAGTAGCATGCTGGCACATTCACAGACGCTAATAATAATAATATCTGGGGTTTAACGTCCCAAAACCACGATATGATTATGAGAGACGCCGTAGAGGAGGGCTCCGGAAATTTCGACCACCCGGGGTTCTTTAACGTGCACCTAAATCTAAGTACACGGGCCTCAGACATTTTCGCCTCCATCGAAAATGCAGCCGCCGCAGCCGGGATTTGATCCCGCGACCTTCGGGTCAGCAGTCAAGCGCCATAACCACTAGACCACCGTGGCGGGGCACATTCACAGACGCTATACTAAATAAAGGAAACCCTAATGAACTTTTTGGAAGGGAGCTACAGCGACGCGAATTCGTCAAAAATATGAAACGCTTCGCTTTATACATGCGTCGCAGGCACAACGAGTATCAAGATAGTTGAACAAGCGTAAGAAGCACAGCGTAATGTTCAAGTATCAACAGGTAATGCGAAGACAATAAATATTATGTTGCTGTTACAAGTTGAACTTTCCTTCCTAATGTGTTTGTCGCTCAGGACGAACGAAACTTGCCACTCACTTGAACAGTCAAGCGGTTCATCACTGCCATCTCCGCACTCGTCCGTTCCGTCGCAGTAGCGGTTAGCACCGATGCATCTCCCGTTGTCACAAGAAATTTCATGTAATTTGCACGGTGCGCGCTCCTTCGACTCCAGGGGTTGTAGGTACGCACATAAGAGCAGTGCTTGAACCACAAGGCACGAGAAGCGGTATTGGTGAAAGCTGGCCATTGTTGAAGACTGCTCGATTCCCAGATTGCGCTTATGTCTTCCTCCTGTGCTTGCTGTAGGGCATCTACTCAGGCAGGAGCTCTGGATCGGTTGAGCGAGCAACATGTGGCTCGGACTCCCACATCTTTATTGTGCACCTGCACCAAAAGAAAAAAAAAGCAGCACGTGGTATTAGAAAAATACTTGGAATGCAAGGAAGTGAACTCAGCCGAACTGCTTAAGCAAATATATTAGAAAAAGAAAACTATACATAGCAAAATTAAAAAAAAACAGATGGTTGATCCCTCCGTCATAGGAATCGGAATAACGCGAAAGTAAAGCATGCCCTTATAGAAGTAACTGAATGTTTACTGTACATTGATATAAGAGAGTTTGCCCAATGTGTATTGATGTCTGGCAGCTATAGCACCGTTTAACGTGCATGCACCTACTTTGATGATTGGTGGTACACCTCCATCCCGATGACCAATGTCCATGTTAAATGATTACACAAAAACTTGTGGTAGCTGTAGTAATTAACGGTGAAAGCGTAATAAGAGAACGAGGTGTGATAGCTAGAAGAGCATCGCATATTGGACGCAGAACTTGGTCGCCATCCCGCGGCACGTTAAAATCTGATTGAACACCACGGCTGGACTAGAGCGAAACGGAAAGCGCGTCGTGCCGCCCCCTTCCCCCGGACGCAATTTCTCTCGGGGCGAGCGCGTGAGCGGGGAACGCGATGGAACAGCCAGGTGACGCTATTTTTGGCTTGGATTAGCGTGATGATATGAGCGAGGCCGACGCTTTTGCCACGCTTGGGCCAATGTCGTCACCTCGCGGTGTGTTAAGGCATCGACAAAATTGAACTTCTATTGAAAATGCGCCGAATGGGACGGATGAGTGCCGCGTTGCAGGTGTTAATCGCGGAGGCCACAGTAATGACGAATTACTTTACTTTACTTTACCGCTCCCAGAGGGCAACACTACCCCGCCGACTGGGATATTGGTACATATATAAAAGGCACGTTTGTAAAGCCTCTAGAGTCCGTGACCGTGGCGTAGTGCATAGCGTGCCCGGCATCTGTCGTTGCGGACCGAGCGGTCGTGGGTTGGATGCCCGTTGAAGGAACTTTTTTTCTGTGCCATCTGATCGTGTAAATTTTCTCGACGTCATTTCCGCTACGGAAATACGTCACTAAAATCTTGGTGGACCCCGGCATAAGACACTTTCGTGTTAAAAATCGCTGCGGCTTGGCTCGGCTAGGCCCGGTTATGTATTGCGAAAGCTTGTTACACTTGGTTATGCTTGTTCACCATCGTAGCCTATGTTTGCCAACCGAACGATGTGGCTAGTAGAACGTGCCGTACTGCGAGAACTCAGTGCCGTTGTTTCGTCAGTTTCCTAAGCCATCGCCGAAGTCGAACGCGAGGCGCCCACTGCCGCCCATAAAGCTCGTCGCTGTCATCTTTCTGCCTGCTCCCGACGTTTAGCTCACCAAAGTTCCTGTTCTTCACTCGTTTGAGCCAACGTTTTTAGAACCAATACAGTTTCGCAGCTCCACTCGCGTGCCGGCACAGGCGGCCGACGCGTGAACTTATGGCTCTGCTGCTCCATTTTGCTTCCCTTGCCGTGGCCCCCGGGATCGGATATATCAACGCACCGTTGCATTCATTGGCGCGTTGGCCAAGCTAATCGCGGAGGCGACGCATCTGCCGCAGCGATCTGAGACGCGCGAGGAGTAGCCGCTGGCGACGCGTTGCGCGTTTCTCTGTGCTCGCTTTGTCAGTATTCCATGCGTCATTGTTTGCGAACGGTGATCGCTTGGGAAGCAGTTCTTTCGATTTAGCACGTGTGAAAGGGACAAAGCTGAAGAATGTCATCTTGATGCGCGTGTTGCACGAGCGCCTCGGAAACGAACACTGTTCATCACTTCTACAGATTCAAGGCTTGCAAGGAGTATCTTCTGAACGTCAATCCCAAAGAATCGTTAAGACTAACTTCGCTACAAGTCGCTAAACCCGGCTTAGGGAATAAAATCAGGTACCTTGATGAACCATAGTTCGCGTTGTACGCCTTTCTGGAGAAATCGTTATTAACTCGCGCGAAAATTATCAACGGTCCTCTGTTTTATGACTTGCTTATTATGACAAATCTAATTTTCACGCATATAAACAATTATTTGCAATACTGCATTGATATTGAAATAAAGAAAGCACAGCTAGATCAGAAAAATTGTGAATGCACGGAGTTCGGCGTCAGCTTGGCAATGTGTCTGTTGTTTAAATCGCACCACCTGGCACGCTCATCTCGGAATCTCAAAAGTGATGTTTATGCGTAATATCTATATTGTTATTAAAAGAAAGAATGCCAGATATAACGTAAAATTCAAAATAACGAAATCGCTTTTTATGGTTTCACAAAACAAAACAGGGACATTAACCATATTCAATAAAGTCGTTTCTATCTTGATTTTTTTACGACGCTTTCGCCGCCACATTTCGTCCCTGCAAGCTGTAATCATAGCAACATTGACTCAAAGCGAAGTACGCCGAAGTGGTCTGAGACTGCCTTCGTAAACTACGTAATAAAGGCAGCCGCCTCACTTGGCGGAGATATGGAACAGCGCGAAGACGCCCGGCTGTTTCTCATGTACCAGGAGGTGCATGGTTTTGCAATTGCTTGAAACACCATTTTCACTGGTGCCGGAGTGGAAATGCGACACATGGCACGTTTGTGCCCCAGGAAAGGCCGCCACTCCGAGTTTCCGCCGAAGACTGAAGAGGGACCCCGGACCACTGCACTGTGCGTCTCCGGCTGATAGGCCACTTACGCTCAAATCAGTGACAGCTGCCCAGACAGATACCATTGAATATGCCTGGCCTGCGGCTGCCGTTCGACAGCATGGTTGGTCGGCCCGAGGAGCGAAACGAAGGACTCACCAACACCGCGCATGCTGGAGGCATGTTTCCCCCTATGCGACGTGGTTGCGAGAACAATACGTGTGTTTTGGTTGTGTGTGTGTGTGCTGGTGACGGTGCCAGCAAAATGACCCGCAGGATTCGTCACTTGCGGCCGTATAATGAACCGCTGTTCCATGTTCCGTATTCCGTTTTAGCCGCCATTAGCGCCCCTAGATTGGTCGTTTCACCTGTCACTCAAGTGACGTGTCGGAAGCCCAAATTTTGGTGACGTCAAAATGACGAGTACGCGCTTATTATACTAAAATATACGGAATCGGTTCCGTCGAAGCGCGGAACAGCCAGCGAGTGGCCCCGTTTCGACGGAATAGCAAACAAGGCGGTGCCAGCGTACTTGTCAGAGGCTCTTTCGTGTTGTTGGCGGCGGTCGCTCGGCGTCTCGGCAGCGCCGTGGGCGGCCGACAACGCGCTCGACATGCCAGTCGATGAAAGAGTTCGGCGTCACTTTCGCCCGAAGAAAGGAAGGTGCGGCGGTTGTGCGACGAAGTGGCCGAGGAAGGCGCGTGACGGCGCGACCAACTGCGCTGTCGGTGCGCATGTGGGTGTTGTGCGGCCTTCAGGTTTTCGCGAGTGGCAGCTTTCAAGCCTCGCTTGGAAGCGAGGATACTATTGTCATCATTCAAGCTGCGGTGAGCAGACTGTGTGCGATGTTGTGGCGGCGGTAATCGTGCACGCCGGGATCCGTAACAAGTGGGTTCACTTCCCGTGGACTACGGATGAAAAGGGGGCCTTCAATGTTTCCTACGGCTGCCGGCGTCAGCAGATGCGTGGACGGCAGCGTTGCCGTCATCATGCACCGAAGGGCGACCACCACAAGGCGGCATTTATCCCCGCAAGGGACATTATGCCCACATCGTCATGCTAGTAAGTATCGGTCTTCCCATCCTTTCGAGCGCATGTCCGCGCAGCGAATCATGGCTCACAGTGGTTCACGCTTTCGTCAGATCTGCGATGCAGACATCGGAATCCTGCCGTGAACCACTGCGTCTGTGGACAGACTACGACGCCCACGTCTGGCGGACAACGCGGCTGCGTGAGCGCATCGAAGGGGCCCGGATTACCGCGGCCGTACCTTCTGGCCTCTAGGTGAGCAAAACAAAAATTTGGGATATTCACAGTTTGAGCTAACGGAATATTTGCTCGCGCTATGGTTAATGCCCTGTTTGATTAGCTACAGGTACTTGGTAACTGTGACAACTCACGGGATGTCGCTCGCTGCATGCGTGTGATCTTGCAGCTATCGGTCATCCGCTCCATAATATCGACATATGACTCATATTGTCATGACAGCCCATTTGTTGTAGTCATGCTTCGCGTAGTAGGGGTAAGTCAGACTGGTGAAGTGTAGCATTAGATCATGTAGATCATTCTATCAGTGCTATCTTTGTATGGCTCAGCCTTGTGGATCCCTTACAATGAAGTAGTATTTACAACACACCACTTGTATTTGTGCAGGTGACAAAGGCTACAAACCAGGACCACGGCCCCTGACACCTCTCCAAGGCTGTCGCCTCAGAAACAGTGTTAAAAAGGTAAGTGCTACACCACACATGCTGCAGAGGAGTCTTTAATGAAGCGTTGTATTGGGCTATTGAAGAGCTGCTTTCGCTGCGTTCAGCAGTGCTGTACCCTCCATTAAGAATCAGAATGTGCATATCACATTGCTGCAGCATGTGCAGTGTTGCACTTGCCTTTGTATTGCAGAAGGTGACAGACGTGTTCATGATTTCAGCGATGATTACAATAGTAAGCATGGCAATGTTGTCAGTGATGACCCCCAACCACTGCTTAGACAAGGAAGTTCATCATGCTTCACATGTATTCCTGGACAAGCTGTCCGCATCGGTAATTCACTATTTGGCTAACTGCACCACTGACAACAGCACTAGGCAAAAGTCATTTCAGTGAGAAACATGTGCCTAAGAAGTAACAATCATATATTGTAGCAATCATATATTATATAGTAACAATCATATATTGCCAGTGGGCATGGCTGCAGCACAACGGGCAACATGCTGAGCAATCCTCTTTGCTTTGTGCTTCAGGTTTTTCTGGGCATCCATCTGGCACCGGAATATCTCCAAAGGACATGCGCACAACACGGACCGGGACCTGCTCTACAATTGACGGCGGATGTCAAGAACAGCACGTGTGACACGGCTGAACTTCGCTTCATCGCGCCAGCGTGGCTATCTACGGCTGTGACATCACATCACGTGCCGTATTCAAGGGCTTAAGAGCTGCTCCGTTTCCGTCGTTCGCCAGTGGGCATGGCTGCAGCACAACGGGCAACATGCTGAGCAATCCTTTTTGCTTTGTGCTTCAGGTTAGTCATCACCATCTTGCTTACTGTATACGTAGCGATGACAGATTTTTAGTGCTGCTGCCCTGCCCACTGTGTGTGCATTGCTTTCTTAACAGTGTTGTTCTGTTAGCAAGGGATCTTTTGGCATGTGGGGATATTGAATCAAACCCAGGGCCTCCTAAAGAAGATATGTTGAAGGAACTGTTGGAAGGACAAAAGAAGCCTACTTGTGTCGTTGAACGCGTTCAGGAATCGCAAGTAAAGATTGAAAAAAGAATTTCAGGTTTAGCTGACCGTATAGACAGCCTCGAACAGAAAGTGAATGAACTTAGCAGTTTGTCTACCGACGTTAAGAATATGAAGGTGTCAACATCAAAACTTGAAAAGCAGGTATCGACGCTTATTGACAAAGTAGATGACCTTGAGAATAGAAGCCGCAGAAATAACTTAATCATTTACGGGCTAGAGGAGCCCTCTGACGAAAAGTATCAGGACCTGAAAGCAAAAGTAGTGGAACATATTTTTCAGCAGAAATTAGAAATAACGGTAACGGGCATTGAAAGATGTCACAGGTTTGGCAAAAGACAAAGGACGGGTCGAGTGCATTTAAATTAAAGGGAAGCACATTGTCCCTGTCTGAAGACTTTTCTAAACGAATTGGAGAAATACGGAAGCAATTGTGGAAAAGTTCAGAGGAAGAAAGGCGCGTCGCTGTAAGACAAAACTAGTTTATGATAAGCTTAAGGTCGACGACGTCTTGTTTGCATGGGACGAAGGAAAGGGGTCACGCTATCGGCTGAAGAAAAAATCGAATTGACACAAAAATAAGTACTACGGCGCACTAAAAATACTAAATGTAAATTGTAGGAGCGTTCTTAATAAGGCCACTGAATTAGAGGCATTAATACTTTCTCATGATCCTGCTATTGCTGTCTTTACGGAAACGTGGCTAAGCGACGCGGTTTTTGATAGTGAATTTGTTCCGGCAGGCTTCAGCGCATACAGAAATGACCGGGCTAGTAAAGGCAGCGGCGTTTGTGTACTTTTCAAAGAAAACCTTAAAATATGTAGAATGGCAGATATCCCAGGAGTAGAAAGTATTTTTTGTAAGACTTATCACAACGATGTCCGTTACATTATAGGAGGTGTTTATAGGCCCCCCAACGCTCCTGTTGACGTACTGAATGAATTGAAAAATTATTTGAAACTGAATATTAAGCATGATGACCGGATTACAATGACAGGTGATTATAATTTACCTAATGTAGATTGGAAAAAATTTGCCCTGAGGCAGTGCGACCCTTCGTGTGAAGCTATGCTTGATATTTGCTACAGTTTTGACCTCCTTCAGCTAGTTGAAGACTACACAAGAATTCAAGGGACCGCTCAGTCAACCCTAGACCTTTTCTTCGTTAACCAGGCAATTACACCTAAAGCAACGACTGAGATACATCCTGGAATTTCCGATCATCATGCAGTGCTATTTACTCTAAGTGACACAGTCTTAGATAAGACATTACCCTGTTTGTCTTTCCCTAATTTCGATCGTGCAGATGATACTGCTATTATAGATCTCCTTTCATTCAACTTTGATAACTTTGCGAATGATGAAACTGATATACATAATTTACGGAACTGTTTTAAGGACAATGTCAATGAATGCATTGAATCATTCGTGCCTCTGGTAATTAAAAAATCGAAGCGAAAGAATCCGTGGATTTCTCGGATAACACAGGTTAAGAAGGCAAATAAAGCATCTAAAGAAAAAACGAAGTCTAAACGTAGCGTATTCAGAAAAAATTGCCAAGCTTTCAGTAAAACTGAAAAATCAAATTCAGACAGATAAGCAGCGTTATTTTGGGGAATCCTTGCCGAATTACTTGACCTCGTGTCCCGAGAAATTTTGGAGGAGCATTTCGCCCGCGTCGAAAGAGTGTGACGTCTTTAATGTCGGTGACATTCTCACGCACAATAATGCTCGAATTGCAAATGCTTTCAACGATCACTTCAAATCGGTTTTTTCTTGTGACAACTCTGTATTACCGACCTTTGAAACTGTTTCGCCGCGAATGCCCGATATTGTTGTTAGTGAACAGGGTATATTGAACATGCTTGTGAACCTTAATATCAGAAAGTCCTCTGGACCGGACTATATCCCTAATGCGTTCTTAAAGAGATACGCTGAATGGATGTCGAAATACCTCCATGTTCGTTTTACAAAATCGCTGCGTGAGGGCCAGGTTCCAGACGATTGGAAAACAGCTAGAGTCAAGCCTATCCATAAATCAGGCAACAAGCAGAATGTCAAAAATTATCGCCCCGTATCGTTAACTTCAACCGTTTGTAAGCTTCTGGTACACATTATCCACAATAGTATTTCATATTTTCTGGACGAACATAATATCTTAAATCAAAATCAGCATGGATTCAGGAAGAGATTTTCAACAACGACACAATTGGTATCAACAATACACGACTTCGCTACTTCAATTAATAATGGAAAACAAACGGATGCAATTTTTATGGATTTTGCCAAAGCTTTTGACAAGGTTTCGCACAATAAATTAGTATACAAATTAAGAAAAATTCTCGGGAATGATCAACTTATTAAATGGATATCGGCCTACTTAAAAAATAGAGAACAATTTGTAGTTTTTAACAATCATTCCTCTCACAGGGTTTCCGTTCACTCTGGCGTCACCCAAGGGTCCTTTTGGGTCCACTTCTATTTATTTTATATATTAACGACATAGTAAATGGTATCCCTGTAATAATTAGGCTCTACGCGGATGATTGCGTTATTTACTCTGAAATAGAATCCTCAAAGGACCAAGTTTTGTTAAACTAGTCGTTTAACAAGGTTGTTTCCTGGTGCGAGGCTTGGCAAATGTCAATCAATTTTGAAAAAAACAGTGTACATGTCCATTTCTCATAAGAAAAACAAATTAAATTTTCAATACTTTGCAAACAATGCCATTCTTTCAGAGGTTCAATCCTACAAGTATCTAGGGTTATGGATAACAAACGATCTTAACTGGACAAAACACATTGACAAAGTAACATCCAAGGCTAATCAGAAACTGTTCTTTTTACGAAGGACTTTGAAACTCTCCCCTCCATCTGTCCGGGTTCTTGCTTACAAATCGATAGTCCTCCCCATACTTGATTATGCTGCGATGATCTGGGATCCATTTACTCAAATTAACATTCATAAAGTCGAAAAAATACAAGGAGGAGCCGTTAAAACGCATGCGTCCCGAGTTGGGACGCATGCGTTGACATCCCCCCTCTCTCTCTTTTGTTTATTTCCGTTTCCCAAGAAGCGTACATGTTTGTGCACATACGAAATAAACGCTCATGTTGTTAGCAAGCGCCAAGCCCTGTCAGTCTCTCTTGTATCGTCTATCTGCGCTGTTCCCAGCTATGAAGTTGTATGTACTGTTGTGGCAGCCCACGACACAGCAATACTTCCGACCTCGCGTCCACTTCCGTGGGGTCGCTTGTGCCATCGCAGAAATGCGCAGCTTCACACAGCAAGCCTCTCGGTTCAACGTTCCGAGCTGACGGCCCCCCAGTTACCCGCACCGACAGAAGAACGCGTGCGCACGTGCGCTACAGCTACCGTGAAAGGGGCTGAGTCGGCCGCGCATTAACCCGCTAGCTCCAGAGCTTTCCGACAGAGCCGCAGCGCGGCGCTGTAGTCGCGCCGCAAGCTTGAGCTTGGGTTCTCTATAGCCTAGCTTGAACCAAGTCTGAAACCTAGCCTAGAGTGTAGTAGAACAGGAAAGTGCTCGGAATGGCCGCAGCACCAGTGTTCAGAAAGTAAATAGTAAATCCGAAACAGGGTCAATCCGCTTGTGGCGCTACGATCGGTAGTCTGCCAGGCAGTACAGCGCTATACTGCCTTTGACAGACAGTATAGCGAAAAACCAGAGAAAAGGTAAAGGAAGGAAGAAGGCGCGTGTTGCACTTAGTTACATCAACATGCAGGGTGGCCGAAAGAAGGCAAAATGGTTAGAGATTGAGGGACAGCTAAACAAGGAACAGATAGGTGTTTATGCGGTTACAGAAACACACCTATAATGCACCCTATCGCCGCGCCTCTTACCTACGCTGAGGCAGTAAAGCGCCAGCAGCTACACCAGCCCTCGCCGTTCCATGGTGTGCCGCATACCTCAGCTCCGGCTCAGCCGTCCGCCACGTGGGCTGCTCCCATCGCAGCAAATGTCTGGCGAACGCGTGATAACCGGCCGATCTGCTTCGCATGCGGCGGCCCCGGCCATATTGCCCGATACTGCCGTCGTCGCGTGCCAGGATATACCAACGCCCATTCACAGAACAACTCCATGAGCCGCCCCCTATCTCGTTATGAAAGTCCGGGTACTCAATCAAGCACGTTCTCACGTCACTACCCCGCACCTCCACCAAATGTAATGAAGTTAATTGGACAAGATTCTACCTTCTGTACGGTCGCCAGCCGTCGCACACTAATTACACTTTGCTGCCATACGCACCAGATGCATACGAGTGCACGACCGTGTCAGAAGCCGCCCGTCACGTTGAAGAATGCCAACTAGCCAAGCGTCTTACTACAACAAACCAACAGCGCCAGAAAGAGGCCCGCGATGACGACCACCCTCCTGCCGCAACGTTCGCACCTGGAACACTTGTATGGCTGCATGTACCATCCTGCGTACCTGGTTTGTCTGCCAAACTACTTTCAAATTACCATGGCCCCTACCGCGTAGTCGAGCGCACCTCACCTGTCAATTACGCCATTGAACCGCTTACGCAGCTCGGCGACCGTCGTCGGCGTGGACATGTTATTGTTCACGTAGATCGCTTGAAACCGTACTTCGACCCGCTTGTTTCCACCTCTTAGATCGCCATGATGGCTTCATCTTTCTCGACGGGGGCAGTTATAATGAAGGAACGAACACAATGACAGGGAGCTCAACGATCATCATCACGAGCGGAGGCACCACGAGATCTGCGTTCGAACACCTTCATCTTCTTCGCCCTGTGTTCTACCGCCCGGTTCTGAGGCTTGTCCAATAAACCTCATTACACACCTTAGAGACTTGGAAGAGCCACCACATATTGGCAATTATATTTGGGAAACAGGATCACATCAGAAAGGAGAGGTGGGGGTGTTGGAATGCTAATTCATAGCAGAACAAAATGGGATAGAGTGATACAAACGTGTTCAGAGCACATATGGGTTTGGGGCACAGTAGGTGGATAGAAAACGTGGCTGGGTGTAGCTTACTTGTGCACGGGGAATAACTGCAGAGAAAAGAATTTTGAGATAGTGAAATGCATAAGCTCCGATATTAAAGAATTTGGTCATGATGCCGAAATAATCCTTCTAGGGGACATGAACGCTCACATTCATGACCTTCACGGATATTAAGACACCAAAGGCAAGTTATTGCTAGATCTCTGCGAGCAACATAGTCTTGAGATAGTTAACGTGGGGCCTAAGTGTGAGGGGCAGATCACGTGGGAAGTCGGAAACAGGCAATCGAGCATTCATTATTATCTCATGATAGAAGGAATATATGATAAACTTAGAGATATGAGAATAGACCAGGAAGGCATTAACAGCTTGGGTAGTGATCATAAACGCGTAATATTACAAATGGGATATAAAACTGAAAATAAGAACATAGAATCAAAGTTTGGCAGCTTGTATCTAAATGACAAACAAATAACAAATATAGCTGCAAGAGTCGAGGAAAAAGTAGATGAACTACCAGGCAAAGACTGGAAGTATAGTGAGCTGCTACATGTAATCACGAAAGAAGTGGAAAAAGAGAAGAAAACTATTTGTTGGAAAGGAAAGAGAAAGCCAAAAAGTTCGTGGAACAAAGAAATCCGGGAAGCGATCGAGATGCGACGTCAGGCATCATGGGAGCACAGACAGGCAAAAAAGGAGAAGCGGCCTAAGGACGAAGTCAACCAAATATGGGAAATATATTTAGAGCAAAAATCCATTGTGCAGAAATTAGTCGAGGCAAAAATTAAAGGTGAAAGTGAACGCTGGATGACAGAGATTCGCGAAAAGAAGGAGGCCGCGCCTAGGATATTTTGGAGCCACCTAAAAGCGCTGGGTAGGAAGTCTGTCACAATGCAACAACATATGGTAGATGAAGGAGGAAATAAATTGGAAGGATATGAAGCGCTAGGTTACATCCGAAAGATAACAGCCGATTCGTTTAAAAAGGTCGCCCAGGGGATTCCCCCGGTGTAATGTACGCAAAGGATGCAACCGACGAAGATGTAGTACTAGAGAATTTCAATTGGAAGAAGGCCGAAGGAAAATTCCTAAGCACACTACTCTACTGGGCTTAGATGTTCCCGTCAAGCCTCATTAACGAACTCGACATAACACTAAAGAAGCACTGCTGCTGAAAGCCTAAAAAGTGCTTACAGGAGAGGGAAATACCAGACAGTTTGGCGAAAAGTAGATGAACTTAGTCTATAAAGACAAGTGGAGAAAAGGATAACCTTCGCTCGTATAGACCGCTAACGATTACATCGGTGCTATACAGGTTGGCGATGCGGAGGCAGCTTGTAAAAAATAGTAGAATCCTGGGTAGAACAAAATTA
Organism: Rhipicephalus sanguineus; assembly: GCF_013339695.2. Lineage (NCBI taxonomy): Eukaryota > Metazoa > Arthropoda > Arachnida > Ixodida > Ixodidae > Rhipicephalus > Rhipicephalus sanguineus. Next base: position 388,268 of record NW_023615822.1, on the reverse strand, counting down.
TATTTTGGGAGAACTTCAGAATGGATTTCGAATCGACAGGCGGTTAGACGATAATCTGTTTGTTCTTACCCAGTGTATAGAAATATCGAAAATAGAAAACAGGCCCTTATACGTAGCTTATCTAGATATCACCGGGGCGTATCACAGCGTTAATCAGGAAATCTTGTGGGATATATTGAAGGAAGTGGGCATAGGTGACGACTGTATACAGCTTTTGAGGGAAATATACCGAGAAAATACAGTTTGGATAGAATGGGAAGGAATAACTAGCAAGGACAGCGTTGAATTAGCAAGGGGCTGAGACAATGATGTCCTTTGTCCCCGCTGTTATTCGTGCTGTACATGGTGAGGATGGTAAAAGCGCTAGAAGGTAGCAACATTGGATTTAATTTGTCACACAAACAGGTCGGCACGATGGTTGAGCAAAAGCTTCCAGGTCTATTTTATGCTGATGATATTGTCTTATTTTCGGATAGTCAAGATGATATACAGCGACTGGCAGATATATGCGGAAGGGAATGTGAGGCTTTAGGACTAGGATTTAGTGCAACAAAATGTGGATTGATGGTATTCAATGTTCACGAAGACCACGCGATCTTAATACAGGGCCAAAAATTACCGAGGGTAATAAGAACTTGTTGTTGGGCGAGTTGGTGAGTACTTAACATCGTGGTTTAGCGCTAAAGAAAGACAGACACATGTGAGAGACTGGACAGGCGCTACTAACAACTGGTTTATTGCAAGGGTTGCAATGGAATAAATACCACACTGGTGCGCAGACGTGACGAACGCGTAACAAGACGTCACCACTTATCAGGCTACAGGCATGTGACATCAAAAAGCCTAATCTCATTTCTATACAAGCAGATAGATGTGTCGCTAACACAGTTAATACCTTTTTTCTTTATATGATACGCCTCCCAGAGTTCGCGGGCTGATTTGTTCCAGCTTCTTCCTAGAATCTTAGCTCTCGAAATATCGGCTCACACATGCATTTTCGGCAGTGGAACGAAAGATGGGCCCCATCTACTTTCTTTAGATTTTGCGCATGCTCCCTTAACCGGTCATTAAGGCATCGGCCTGTTTGCCCTATGTACGACTTACCGAAAGACAGCGGTATGTCATAGACCACTCCTTGCACACATTTCACAAAGGGCGAGGCGTGCTTCTTTGAGCACCGTTTATTCTTGCAGCCCACCTTTGTTGTGCGAGGGCACAGCTGTGCAAGCTTGTTGGGCGCCGAAAAAACAAGCGGGACCCTATGCCTACTGGCAACCTTCTTCAGGTTGTGCGAAACCTTGTGCACATACGGCACAACTTCAGGTTTCTCGCTAACATTGACCAATGCCTTGAGCAGATTCTAAGCCATAAGGTTAAAAAAGTTTTTAGATACATGGACGATTTTTTGATTATTTTAAGCGACAGTAGCACAGTGCCGTACCGAGACCAGGTGGACCTAGTGATCAACCTTTTTAAACAGCATGGAAAAGGCTTATCGTTCACGCGAGAGCTGCCCCAAAGTAACATGTTGCAGTTTTTAGATCTTAATTTGCGCTTTTGTAAGAGTCACACATGTTGGATGTATTCCCCTAGGGCACGAAAGGAACTCTTACCCTATGACTCTGCCCACTCAAAGCTTGTTAAGAGGGGCATCGCTATATCCTGCCTGGAATCGGCCTTGCGAAAGTCGTGTTCACATGTAGTAGAAGCGGCCTTTGTGAAACAATTGGAAAGACTATTGTCCGCGGGTTTCCCTGGACCGGTCTTGGTGGCGGTGGCTGAGGCCCTACTCCGAAAACTGAAGGGCAGCGCCAAGCGAAAAACAGCGGATGAGGGAGCACCGGGGAAGAAACCTGAAGTTGTGCCGTATGTGCACAAGGTTTCGCACAACCTGAAGAAGGTTGCCAATAGGCATGGGGTCCCGCTTGTTTTTTCGGCGCCCAACAAGCTTGCACAGCTGTGCCCTCGCACAACAAAGGTGGGCTGCAGGAATAAAGGGTGCTCAAAGAAGCACGCTCGCCCTTTGTGAAATGCGTGCAAGGAGTGGTCTATGACATACCGCTGTCTTGCGGTAAGTCGTACATAGGGCAAACAGGCCGATGCCTTAATGACCGGTTAAGGGAGCATGCGCAAAATCTAAAGAAAGTAGATGGGGCCCATCTTTCGTCCCACTGCCGAAAATGCATGTGTGAGCCGATATTTCGATAGGCTAAGATTCTAGGAAGAAGCTGGAACAAATCAGACCGCGAACTCTGGAAGGCGTATCATATAAAGAAAAAAGGCACTAACTGTGTTAGCGACACATCTATCTGCTTGTATAGAAATGAGATTAGGCTTTTTGATGCCACATGCCTGTAGCCTGATAAGTGGTGACGTCTTGTTACACGTTCGTCACGTCTGCGCACCAGTGTGGTATTTATTCCATTGCAACCCTTGCAATAAACCAGTTGTTAGTAGCGCCTGTCCTGTCTCTGACATGTGTCTGTCTTTCTTTATTGCTAAACCACGATGTTAAGTACCGAGGGTAAGTGTGTACAAGTACCTCGGAGTATGGGTAAATCAGGGGGATAGATATATGGAGGTACAAGAGAAAGCATCGGTAGCAAAGGGAAAGAGGAATGCTGCAATTATGAAGCAGAAAGCTTTATGGGGATACAATAGGTACGAGGTGCTTCAAAGTCTGTGGAAGGGTGTGATGGTCCCGGGGCTTACATTTGGGAACTCAGTGGAGTGCATGAAGTCAGAGGTACAATCAGGAATGGATGTAAATCATAGGACGGTGGGCCGCCTCGCGTTGGGCGCTCACGGGAAGACGACAAATGAGGCTGTAAAGGGAGATATGGGATGGACAGGCTTTGAAGTGAGGGAAGCGCAGAGCAAAATGAGATTCGAAGAGAGGCTGAGGAAAATGAAGAAGAGTAGATGGGCAGAGAAGGTTTTCAGGTATTTGTATAGAAAAAGCGTTCACACGCAGTGGAGAAAAAGAACTAGGAGGCTCACCAGTAAATATACGGCTAGCAGTGCGAGGGATGTGGCAACAAGGAGCATCAAGGGGAAGGTCAGAGAGGCGGAGAGGACTTACTGGATGACAGCGATGGAAAAGAAGCCGGCTCTGAGTAACTACCGAAAGGGAAAAAACGAAATAAGGAGGGAAAGGTTTTATGATAATTCAAGGGGAAGCGCTTTACTGTTTGAAGCAAGGTCGGGCTGCCTTAGAACGCGTAGTTATAAAGCGAGATTCAGTAACGAAGAAGAACAATGTACATGCTGCGGGGGAACTAAGGTGTGAAGAAGCACCTCCAAAAAGCCGAGTGAAGCAGACGACAGCAGAGCGTCCCTCAAGAAGAGGAAGAAAACGAAATCAGATTGAGAGCTCGCGCAGCGAATGCGAAAAGAAAGGGCTCGCGCAGGCGATCGGTGGCTGGAACGCCGGCAAGACGAGGCGAAAGAGCCTACTGCGGACCCGCAACTACGCGCGAGGTTCCGAATGCCGCACTCCTGTGTTCGAGCCGTCGAAGTCCTCGGGCCATGGCGTGAGCGGCGACAAGTTCCGGGAGAGCCCTGCTGCCGGCCATCGTCGAGACAGCGAGCGTGTTCGACGCCCCGGAGGCCCCGGGGCCCGCTGGCTACCGCGTCGAGCGAGCTGTGGCCGCCTGCTACTTGCGGCTTCGCCTGAGCCTGCTGCTTCTTTCTGCGCCGGGACGTTGGCCGCCGCACACCAGCGACAGCCGCAACGCAGGGACGCATCGAGCCTCGCTTCACAAGGCACTGGACGTCTTCGGAGACGATTGTGAGACTGCATATTTGTCTCCTTGTTTGGAACCGCGTACGCGGGCCCGTGTTGTTGTTCTTGTTGTCCTATGTGTTTGTCGCTCAATATAGCTGTCTTTTCTGTCACGCACTGTCTCCACCTTCCTCGCGTCACACGCCTTGCGACGTGACGAACCTAACCACCACATAAGGAAACGATGGAACATGTACTGATTGAATGTGGCGATATTCACCAGGCATACGTGTGGGCACGAGTCTACAGGAAGCCTTGGGTTTTAGGGACAACAATGGAAAGCTGAACACGTCCGCGATATAAATAAGTAAGAGACGGTTAGAGTATTGGTGGGAAAAGTAGAGATAAAGTACAAAAATAAATAATGGGGGAAAAAAAAGGTCATTCTGCCTGAAGAGGCAGAGAGATGGATCGTGAATTTATATTTTTTTGGTATAATAACATAGATTTAATCAATGTAGATGGGGTATTGGGCCAACAATAAACAAGGAAGGTTTTTCTTTTTTTTTCTTCGAGCCTGGTGGCAGACATGTCACCGCCCTGTTATAAAGGGGACGCTCATAGCATCCATCCATCCATGCAATGTGTAGTCGTTTAATAGTTGCGCGCGGCTCCGCCAAAGTGGAGCAGGGGTGGAATGCCCGCTTCCCACTCAAAAGACCCGGGTTCCAATCGCTGCTGTAGAAGCGGGGGGGGGGGTATTGTTAGTGTCACATTTTACAGCTTTATTGGTGTTCCTTTTTTTGTTAAAACAAGCTTCTGTTGCTACGTCTTGCTACGAAAAGTAACATAAAATTTGAAATCTCGTTTAAAGTCTCGTATTCGCAAAAATCTCGGAGGCTGCACTTTACGTTTATGTTGAATCCCGGGCGGCGGCGCTGCAAATAACTACGCTCACTGTCAAATGCCGTCTATTTTAGATCACATTTTGCGTTACTTTTTGAAACATCACGTAACAACTGAAGCTACCTTTAACAAACAAAGGAAAACCAATAAAGCTATAAAAGGTGGCATCAAGAACAAAAACGCACCATCTGCAGCTGCGATTTGAACCGGGGTCTTTTGAGTGGCAATCGGATATTCTACCCTGGCACCACTTCGGTGGAGTCGCGCGCAACTCTTAAACGATGACACATTGCAGACTACCGATAACAGCCGCACAAGCGGATCGACCCTCTTTGGGCTTCACTTTTCGAAGCTCGTTCTGAGCACTCCCCTGTTGCAGTACACTCTACCTAGCCTTAGCCAAGTGACGTAGCATTAGCCGATAAAGCCTCCTACTCGGATCGCCAAGCTACGCTGTTATCCAGCCTTGCGCGGCCGAGTGCAAGCTTCTTCATTTTTTTTACATGCCTTCCCTGGGTCAATCACAATATTTGCTATTACGGGGTCTGGTGATAGGTTTGTGTCGGGGCGTATCTCTGGACGTTCCACATTTCTGTGCACTTATTATGTAATAATTTCTTAGGGATGCACGAGTATATGGTTTTGCGTTGTTTGTTTTTGTACTATGAAGCCCAAGTTCGCTCTATTGTTTCTGTAGTTGTTACGTATGTAGATACCGAAAATTTCTCAAGTCACGGCAGACATGTGCGTCTATTGTAACGCGTCTGTATTGCTTTGTTTTCATGTATTCGGGTTTCACCCAGAAAGACTTAGCAACGCTCGACGCAGACCGCACCGCAATGCTTGAGAAGCTTCGCCATCGTTCGAGATCCTTCTGTTAAGAATACGCGCTGGATGCAAACAGTCAACTTCATTCGAGAGCTTACGCGACAACCAACGATAGCGCTGGTTGGTTCGAAGACTCATGTATAGAAGAGGGCGCGTTCCAGCGACGATCATATTACTCGACGGCCGACGTCTGTTCTCGCCGCCATCAGTACACAGCGTATATCGCTTCTCTGTTGAGTTTTCATTTCCGGGCACAAGTGAGCCCAAATAAAAGGTTTTGTATTCCCAGTCTTGCTGCAGCCTCCTTCATCGTCACAACCACCTGACAATATAAATGCGCCTCTCGCCTTCTTAAACTGAGCTCAAAATTTGCAAGGGTACCAGTGTGGGCTTGTTGGTTCATCCTAAACTGGAGAGTAGCATAGCGCGGGAAGACACAAGGACAAGGAAGAACTACGAGACGTAAAGAAGCGCTATGTTTACGCTTGTGTCTATTTATTCCTGTCCTTCACTCTTAAGTGGTGCGAAAACAACTGTACAATGAGTTCCGACCAACTAACCGTCCTAAGACTTAATTGCGCTGGAATTTACGCTAATGGCGACACGTGAATAGCGCGAACATTTTTTTTGGCAGGTTATAAACGTTCCCGCAGAAAGACATATTCAGGACTAAAAAGACAGGGCGTGCAAACACGGACACAAGAACGAAGTCAGGACACCCCAAACGCCGGCTAACAACTGAAGAGACGCACAACGGCGGAAAAGAAAGAAGGCACAAAAACTTATCTGCAGGAGGACTGGGCGTTGTTAAGTGGAGGAGGGCTGCGCTTTACTAAAGAGGAGACTCAGAATAACGGAATGCGATTTCTAGACATTTCCTTAACATTCCAGAAGAGCCACGTGTGCTGGCAATATTCTCCTAGATCTTCGAAACCGCTGTTAAATTTTTCGTCGAAGCACTCGAAGGTTGTACAAAACGGCATCGCCATGTCTTGCCTTAAGTCAGCCCTCACCAAGTCGTGTGAGAGCAAAATGAGTGATAGCTTTACCGCACACGTTACGCGTCTTTTAGATGTAGGCTATCCTCGTGATGCAGTGGCCACGGTCGCTGAACGTTTAAAGAAGTCCATCATGTTAAGTCCGAGCATGGTTGCAGAAAGCGGTAGGAAGAAACGTGTCGTAGGTATACCATACATTCATTGCGTATCTCACAGGCTAAATAAAGTAGGAAGTAGATACGGCGTTAATGTTGTTTTAACGGCTGCCAATAATCTAGGTAAGATTTGTGCCGCTGTGCAGAGGAATAATAAGCGAGTAAAAGACAGGAAGCGGACCGATATTTGTTTCGTTAAACACACCAACAAATTCATTGATTGCGTACAAGTGTGGTGTATAAGGTTCCTTTCAGCTGCGGCCACTTCTACGTAGGACAGACGGGCCGCTGCATTAACCAGAGATTATTGGAACATAAGAAATCGCTAACCGGAGGCTCACCTTGTACTCTATCTTTACATTGTCGAGATTGTAAGTGCACGCCTAAGTTCGATAAAGGCACAGTGTTGTACCGGCATAGAAATGAATAAACGCGCCTGATGATTGAAGCATGGCATACCGAGAATAGTGGTAGCGCATGCGTGAGCCAACCATCGACTAGCCGCGATTGAACGCGACGTAGGGGGCCTAATAGTGTTAAGAGCCGATTTCCAACAGCTTAAATCTGCGAACTCCTCTCTTGCAACTCAGTTGGACCGGGTCGAAAGGCGTGAAGATGACCTTGAAAATAGGTCATGCAGAAAAACTTCGTCTTTTACGGACTGAAAGACGCATCAGGCGAGAGTTGGGAAGAGTCTGAACGTCAGGTGCTGTCACTTTGCGCGGACCATCTGGGTGTTCAGGTGATGACATGGGACATCAACGGGCTCACAGGGTGGGCCGATTTTCCAGCTCGAAGAAGAGACCCGTCGTAGCACAGTTTCGTTCCTTCAAAGAAAAGCAGGATATACTTGTCAGGGCACACAAGTCAAGAGAAACGTCTCTGTCAATAAGCGAGGATTACTCAAGCAAAGTCCGTCTCGAAAGGAGAAAACTGGTTGCATTTGCCAAAGAGCGCAAAGAAACGTTCAGGCTTCGCTTTAACAAGCTAATTATGGGGTCCCGAACATTTATGTACAATTCTTCCAGTGATGACGTAGAACCGGTGCGGTAACAATGAATACTTCGGTTCGACACGAAAGGCAGATCAGCCAGAACTGGTCTTCGTCGCTGTAAACTGTCGGAGCATAAGAAATAAGACGGACACCTTTGCAGACCTTGTGGCTACTACAAACGCCGATATAATCTTAGGCACCGAGTCATGGCTCGACGACATTATTTACAACGCAGAAGTTTTTCCGTCACATATGAACGTCTATCGCAAAGATCGCGATGCGCGGGGCGGGGGCGTTTTCATATTGGTTCATAACTGATTAAAAAGCTGTCGGTACCACTAAGCACCCTTCAGTGCGAAGCCGCGTGGTGTAAAATAGAGCTTTCACACGCGCAACACGTTGCGGTGGACTGTTTTAGGGGCGAAGCTCCTCTTACACCCTTGTTACACAGGCAAGTTAACCGCAGTTACGACCAACCACGGTTAACCGCGTTGAACCACGGTTAGCGCCAACCACGGTTCGCCGATGTTACACGGCGCACAAGCGACCTCGGTTAAAGCGGATTTGCTTTGGCGTGAATGGCTCTGCGTCTGGCGGCAGTCCGGCGTTTAACTCGGCTGTTATTGCCGCGTCCACTTTCGCATTCCTTGAGGTGCTGCGCAGATGACGCTAATTGTTTTCCGAGAGCCTAATCAGGCTTTCTGTGATTCGTGCAGTCCAATTCGTTTTTCACGAACGCTCGCGGCGTACACACGTCCTCCATGGAGGCCGCCATTTTCTCGGTTAGCTGCCAAACCGAGGTCGCCAAACTCGGTTTCGTACAACCGCGGTTAGCGGCATAACCGCGGTTTCGCATACTGTGTAACATAAGCAAACCGCGGTTACGCGTAACCGCGGTTACACTAACCGAGGTTTAGGCTGTCCGTGTAACAAGGGTATTAGTCTAACCTTGTCACGTCTCCGTTGTCCGGCGTAGCCACCTTTGCAAACTGCCCACTACTTCGTCTTTGCAAACATCCCACTACGACCCATCACCGATCCTTTGCAAACTGCCCACTACTTCGTCTTTGCAAACATCCCACTACGAACCATCACCGATCCATCACTTCACCGACCATAAAGCCGTTATAATGAAGGGGGAACCGAAGCCACGTCTACCTACCACTTACGAATAATAAAATTTCTTGTATGAATATATACAGTGTTTGTCACGTCTTTGATGATGTACTGGGCTATCGCTTTGATTACTGCGGGGCGAAACCACTGAATATTTCACGGTGTAACCATGATTGGTTCAGGAGCTTCGCCCAAGCTCTTCATCATTCACCCATGGATATGCTGTGAATTTTTATCGGCCGCCTATCTACAACAATGCGCAATCGCTAGAAGCTTTGTCTGACGCACAGGCTGCATTGGAAACAGAATATATTTTACTAGGAGGGGACTTTAACCTTCCTGATGTTGACTTGATGCATTATGCTCCTGTCTTCCGCTTACGGTTTGGCCTGTACTTGGCACTTGAGGAGCTCATTCGAGAACACGCATTACATCAGTTTGTTGCTTCTCCCACAAGGTACAGTGGTTTATGTGCTAACATACTAGATCTTGTTTTTTTGCAATCATCCCACCTTCATAAAGTCAGTTACAACGATGACTGGGATTAGTGATCATGAGGTAGTTGTTGGTAGTTTGGTTTCTCAAAATATATAGTTAAAGAGAATGACGCCGCGTAGAATTTATTTTTAAGAAAACGGTAACTATGATGCCATATCATCTAATCTTACTTCATTTTTCACTGATTTTCAGGAGTGTTCTTCGATCATGAATATCACCAGTCTTTGGCAGCTTTTTAAAACCGAGCTTGCTAGATTTGTCAGTAGTCATGTACCTTCCAAGGTTATTTCCGGGAAACGGAGGGCTGACAAACCTTGGATTACCACAAGCCTAAAGAAGTTATTTATTAAAAAGAATCGAATTTTCAAGCGTTTCCGTTTAACAAGGACTGCTGATGCTCAAGAAAAACTCGCTCAACTAAGTCGAGTGTTAAATAAGCAGTTAAGAGAAGCGAAATATTGCTTTTTTGTTTCCTTGGAAAGAAAGCCGATTACTAATCCGAAGGAGGTATGGAAATATGTGAAATCGAAGAAGGTAGACGCTGTTGGCATTCCTGACATACTTGATGGCAAAACGACCTTATCGGAAGATGCGGAGAAGGCAGCCTGCTTAAACCGATATTTTAAAATGAGTCGACTGTTTTCTTACTAATTGCTCACAATACGTTACCGCTAACGGCTACGATTCATCAATGTGCTCTGTTGTCTCAGGAGTGCCCCAAGGACCAGTCATTGGTCCTTTGTTGTTTTTAATATATATTATTGACCTACCCTCGCAAGTAACTTCTAATATCGATCTCTTCACTGATGGTTGCGTTATTTTTACAGAAATAACTTCAGACGACGATTGTAATCGCCTAGAATCTGATCTAAATGTAATATCTAACTGGTGCAGCTTGTGGCTAATGGAATTGAAATTTGACATATTTAAAGTTATGCATGTATCTAGGTCACCTAACTCCTCTCTGGTATACTATACTACTTAAATAACCTCCCTTTAGATCAAGTAACCTCATATAAATACTTAGGAATTGTGTGAACCACGCCCACCGGCTATCGCGAGATAGCGCCACGTGCTGCGCAGAGGCGGCGTGCGTGGCCCAGCTGCGCGGCTTAAAAGGGGCAGCCTGCGCGCCGCCCAGGGGAGACGCGCCTGGGCTGCCGGGAAGGACGGATGCGGCCACCCGCGCTGGCCGATTGCTGCTGCCGCCGATCATGGTCGCCGCCTCGTCGTCTCGTGTCCCTGGACCGACCCCGCAGTATGCAGCGTAGAGTTGAATAAATTATTGTTGTTTGTTGTGAGTTGAAGTTTCCGTCGTCCTTGCTTGAACTACGCGCGGGCGCAGCAAGCCCAGTACCCAAAGAATTCATATCTCATCCAACCTTACTTGGGCAACACACATCAACTACATAACTAGCAGTGCTAACCGCACCCTTGGCTACCTCAGGGAAACTTTTTTGATGCTCCTGACTCTTTAAAACTACTACTCTATAAAACATTAATACGTCCAAAATTAGAATATGTCTCATCAGTCTGGGACCCTCATAACACTAACCTAATTAACGCATTAGAACTAGTTCAGAATAACGCAGCTCGTTTTATTCTTTCTACTTAGAACTGCCAGCGCTAACAGCTATGAAAACTAGCATATCACTTTCATCTCTTACAGCCCGGCGTAAAATCTCCCGTTTATCATTGTTTCATAAAATATTTCACCGCACAACATTGCATGACATGTTCATTCATAATCCGCACTATGTATCACGTCGCATCGATCATTCTTATAAGGTTGATGTTCCTTCCAGCAGCGCCAACACATTTTATAAATCATTCATTCCTCGCACGTCACTAGAGTGGAACCACCTTCCCGAAAATATTGTGTCTATTAGTGACAACTCCTTGTTTCGTGTTGCATTAACCAGCATTGCTAACTAGATTGTTATTAAATGCGAAACATTTCTTAGCGAACCTCTGGCACTTTGAGCGTTTCTATCTACGTATCTATCTATCTATCTATCTATCTATCTATCTAGCCGCCTACGTCTGGGTGCTCTCATGATCGCCTCCTCCACTTGGTGTAGACCAAAATTTGCATGGCAGGGTAAGAGTATTTGACGAATATGATTGCCGGTTCAGCATATGAATAACATTAAAATCCTGTCGCGTGCGTCGTCAAACCCTTTCCACTAGACACGTGTGGCACATACCCGTTTACCACGGGCCGCGGGGTATGGGTATGCGCCACAGGTGATTGACAGTTTATATCTACCCAGGAACAGCGAGGAGAGACATTGGTAACTTAAATGCTATATCGTTAAGGAAAACCAACATCGGCAGCGTTGACTCAACGAATGGAAATAATGAAAATTAGGATCCCAGCCGGAATTGAACCCAAGCATTCTGCGTGCCAATCAGATATTCTACCACTGAGCCACGCCAGGTCTATAAACTGGTTTGGAAAAACAGCATACGCAGGCGTTATATCGGTGCAACGTCAATTGTGGTTGTGGTGCTGGCTGTCTAATCTTAAAAGAACGCAATAAACACTACATGATACTCCTACGATATGTACTCCTACGATGCAGGCGTCATATCAGATTAACGTCTGAGTTCCAGTGTTGGCTCCGCTTTTATAGCAGTCTTATAAAGATTACATTTGTATTCCTATGATTGAGCAAGATATATTGAAGCATTCCTCGACCCCAGAGGAATACATTAGCCAAAGTTACATATGATATCCACATCACCGCACCGTAAAGTGCACTTCGTCCGCCAGAACGACGCAGTCTCCTCTTCATTTCTTACGAGGCTGGGCGATGGCCTCATAGTGACCGAGGATGATGCCAGATTAATTGACAGCCGCTTTGTGGATTAGGCTACGTAGGCCACATACGCCCAGGTAGCCTACGAATGCGACAAACACCAGCCACTGATGTTGGTCTGCGTAGCACTATCCAGGCCTACCAGCCTCGATGGCCTATACCTCACCAACGCGAAGGGTGGCTTCAGGTTCCGACATGTCGCCGGCTCTGTCGACAGACAATTTGTCGACGAAATGACCGAGGCATCCACGACTTCCAACAGCTCTACTATACCATATACTTCACTACAGATGGACCCGTCGTCACGACGATCACGACCGGATACTATCACAAGTCATGACCAGCTGCTGGTGCTCACTGATCACGGTGATGACGCCCTTGTTCTAGAACTGTCAAGAACTTCTTCCACACATGCACACGGGTTCGTGAAACGTGCGTGTGTTCTCGGGACACGTATAAGCACTACATATCACCTTAACGCTTCTGGTGTTGGTAATACCCACGTTGCCATTGGCAGCGTTACCCAACCGTAAACATCTGGTTATATAACACATATGCGGCTCTTCAGCATATATATGTGTGCGTATAAAATGTATACAAATGTTTAGTATCATTTTGTAACGTGTCGCTCACTAAAAAAAGTTACGCCAGTCACCTACCCACCACATGCTTCGCATAACATCGACTCCTACGGTACGTGGGATCTGCCGAATTTTTTTATTTTTCCGTATGGATGTTTGTTTTTCTTGCGTTTGTTCATGTATTCATTGTATAACTTACCTTGATTTAATATTTGTGTTGGTTTATTTATTTCTTATTCTGTAATAAATATTTATGCTTTACTTATGCTGTACAAACTCCTGATTGTAACCACTCCCCTCTGTAATGTCTTGTTTGACTCTGAGGGTATAATAAGTGAAATAAATGAAAAAAATTTTCAGTCCGTGTTTTCTGAACCATTTCCAGGTGAAATGCCATACACGGGGCCCCAGGAATTGGAACTTATTGATGACATTGTTATCTCTGCTAGTGGCGTATGCGCTCTGCTCGAACGCCTTGATTCAAACTCGGCTACAGGGCCTGATGCTATTTCTAATCATGTATTGAAGATGTGTGCAAGAGCTTTGGCGCCATTTTTTGCTGTCTTATTTTCAAAATCGCTTGAATATCAGGAACTGCCATCTCAATGGAAACTAGCAAATGTTGTACCAACACCAAAGTCTGGAAACAAAAATAATGTCGCTAACTACCGGACAATTTCATTGACCAGCGTATGTCGTAAAACACTTGAACACGTTATATATAGCGGTATTATAAAGCACTTGGAAACAATTTTTTATGTGCAGTTCAGCATGGTTTTAGGTCCGGAGTTTCATGTGTTACACAACTGTGCCAATTTTCTCATGATGTTTTAAGTTGATACGATAAAAGTGATCAAGTCGATTCGGTATTTTTAGACTTTCAGAAAGCATTTCACAACGTTCCACATGCTCTCTTATTACATTGTGGGATGCGGAGTCGGTGAAGGACGGATCCCAACATAAAACGAAACGATGTTTATTAACGTAGTAGCAGCAGCAGGGCAAGCATGCCGATGCTGCGCTTCGGAAGGTTAGAGAAACAAACCTGAAACAAAGCTTGGTAGCTTGGGTTATATATAGCCAGCGGTGGTGACGTAAGCCTCCGGTGAAACTGCGTGGTGCTGTCTTTTATCGGAAGCGTGTTGCAGCAAGTAGCTGTGTCACGCCGGGCTAATCAGTGACGAGACGGAGGCTGCGTAGGTCTGTGCGCAGTGGTCGCCACAACATAAATTATCTTTTTTAGGTCTGCCTTCTTCTGTTCTTGGTTAGTTGAGGGATTATTTATCTTCTAGAAAACAGTCCGTCCGAGTAAATGGTTCTTCTGCGTATGTCGATGTCGCTTCCGGAGTGCCACAGGGTTCAGTGTTGGGTACTTACTTTTTCTGGTCTATATTAATGATTTGTCAGAGACGCTAACATCAAACGTGAGGCTGTACGCAGATGATTGTGTTATTCATAAAATCAATTCACAGTATGGACGATATTTGTGTTTTACAACGTGATCTTGACACTGGGGTGAGGTGGTGTGAAAAATGGAAGATGCGTTTGAATGTAAATAAGTGTTGTTTCCTCAGTTTTACAATGAAACGCAAGCCATATCACTCTTCCTACAGTGTGTCAGGACCACTGCTTGACCGTGTTGAACATTTTAAATACCTTGGTGTATACTAGTCTGCCGTTTTATCTTGGCACAAGCATATAGGTAACGTAACTGGCAAAGCCAATGGTGTGTAACATTTTATTAAACGCAACTTCAAGTCTGCCCCAAAAAGCTTGAAAGAAGCTTTGTGTGTTACAGATGTCCGACCCATCCTTGAATATGCTTGTCCAGTATGGGATCCTCATGGTCAAACTCTAATCTATGAAATTGATCGCATACAAAACCGCGCTACACGCTTTGTCAGTGGCAGTTACAACATTAACTCCAGCAACACCTGCATTAAAAGTAACTTAGGATGGAAACTTCTTGAGCAGCGCAGAAAATTCTTGCGATCAAAGTTTCTCCATTCGATATTTTGTGATGAAATTCGCATTAACAAAAGTTTGTACATGATGAGCCCATATTACATGTCACATAGAAATTATCACTCGAAAAAAATCCGTGAGATCAGCTGTCGTACCGGTGTCTTCGCTCATTCTTTTTTTCCTTTCAATATTCGTGAATGGAATGATTTGGATGCGTGTGTTGTCGATCTTCCCGCTGATGCTTTTCCTTCGTCACTACAGGATGTGTGCTTTTCGTGAACGCGCACGCACTGCTGCGCGAATGTGTTTGCCTTTTTTTGGACTGTACAACGGTGTGATTTTTGTACCCCCCTACAATAATGCCCACTTGGGCGACGTAGGTTATTAATAAATAAGTAAATAAATAAATAAATATACCGTCAATTAACTTGCATAAAGACGAAATGAAACACCTTAACAGTTATCTTCCACGTAGACCCCAACGCCTGGCGGATTGATAGGTTAGCTTATTGCACGGGCATACTCGGATAAGTTTTCGTGCCTTCTTTCTTTTCCGCCGTTGTGCGTCTCTTCAGTTGTTAGTCGGCGTTTGTGGTGTCCTGACTTCTTCCTTGTGTCTGTTTTTGCACGCCCTGTCTTTTTAGAATGAATACATACCGACTAGCTCAGCTCTCTGTTATTCTAATGTTCAGGACCTCATCAGTGAGTGGCGAAATACTGATTGAAGCCGCTGTTCAGAGGACACAATAGCCGCTGCGTAGTGTGACGGAGTACGGGTACACGCCGGCGCATGTTATCGGCGGCGAAGCCCCAGCAGTGGTTTTGTGACAAGGGCAGCACGCACGACTGGCGCGACAGCGCACTGAGTCATGTGGGCAGCCGTTCCCTACGTGGGCGTGGCCCAGCAACACGGCACGCACCGCACGGCCCGATCAACACTTCCACCCAACACGCCTTTTTCGTCTTTGTTTTTTCCTGCCCTTCGTTACTCACCGAATATACTCTGCGACCTCAGCCCTCACCCATGCCTTGTCCGCACGTTTCCACTCCCTTTGGGGTCACGTATCCTCGCGATGCGAACGTAGTGGTGTGCGTTATAGCGATCGTAGGTTAAACAAATCGCACCATCGCATAACTTAAGAAAGCCGGGTGTCCTCCGCTATTTATTCCTATTTCAAACTTCTTCTTTCTTTGTTTCACTTCCCTTCCTCTTCTTCTTTCACGTGTCCAATTCAGTCTGCTTCACTCTCCCCAGGTTCTTTTGCTTACACCTGCTGGTGAAGTATTTGAACGCATTACCAAATAAAGCACACTCACTTTCATCCGATGATCCTAGATACCAAACTGCCTTGAGGACGCCGTTTTGAGATGCAGTTTTAACCACCGCAAAAGGTCCACAAAACTGTCCATTCGCAATACGAATTCCTTTCCGGATTAGAACAAAGTCTGCAACTTGTATACCCGGTATGCCACTGCTGCGTCTCTTGTCAAAGTTTCTCTTCATGCACTGGCTATAGGAGTCTCCTGGGTTCTCGCTTTTCTTGGCTTCTTTGAGAACGAGCTTTTCAAGTAGCCCAAGCTCGCGGTCAGCAGGGGAGGCAGGTACCACTCCAGAGGGCTACATCCTACGCCACTGGTGTACTAGTGGTTGTGATGTCTGGTGGCAGCTCCGAGGCAGCATTTCCAGCCACTTGGAAACCTGGTGTACATTTTTAAGTATTGCTTGATGTCGCGAATAGTACGTTCAGCAAGGATATTTGCCGCAGGGTGGCGTGACGAGCAAAATTTTTGTAGTCATGCCACGGTGTTGCGTCCATTTAGCAAGCTTTGCACTCCGAAAGGCAGGGCCGTTGTCACAAATTATGGCTTGGTGAACTTGAAGAATTCGGCTCGAAGGAAAGCAATAACACTGTTGGTATACTCTCTTCCTGCCTTGGTCATTACCATTCTTGTGCATTCGTCTATGCCGAGCAGGAATGCCTACCCTATCGGAAAAACTACCGTGGTGGAACTCGAAAAGGTGGTGGATATAGTGGAAATAATGCTGGATATGCTAGAAATCATGGTGTTCATAGTGGACAGTGGTGGGTGGCATGGTGTACGTTAGCTGGGTAAGGTGGAAAGGATAGTGGACGATGGTGGAGAGTAGCAGCAAAATACTGGGTAGGGGTAGGAGACAGCGCCCACTATGGCGCGAATGGTGGAAAGCAGCGAGGGAACGATGGTGTACCATGCTGCACCATGCTGGAGAAGCTGCGCCAAACACCGTCATTATACTCGACAGCAGTGGCAACTATGATGAGTATAATGTGAAATATCATTGCAGTGCAAATGAACAGCATTTTGAGCGAGCTGGTAATGCCTAATGGAGCAATGTAAAACTCAATAGACAGGATATCGAACTTGTTTTGTATTTGTAATGCACCCCTTGTGAGCATGCCTTTTCTTTATTTCTTATTGACTGACAAGAAATAAATCTATATTTTTGTGGTGAGTGGTCGAGCCCCCTGAGCTTTCGTTTTCAATACTACATTTGTTTGCAGTACCTATTGTATTGATCGCGAAAAAATGCTCAAGAGTGTATTGCCTGATTATTAGTAAATTTTAATACGATTTTCTTGGCTGAGAATATTGATTCGAGCACGAAGAAAAAGCAAAATTAGTGATCACTGGATAACAGGAAATTTGTGTACTTCCATGGGATGTACCTACCCGAGACCACGCCTGTTGCGCTTTAACATTCGCGCTGAATTTGCTGCTCGCTCACGTTTATGATAAGGTTGGAAGTAAACATCAACATCATGTACGCTACGGATGTAAACGTAAACGTTGAGAAAAAGGTCCACGAAATGCATGCTGCAACCGAATCACCTCGCGTAAACAGATTGACAATGTACTGTATTGCAAAAACAATTTGCGGCTTGAGCCGAGAACCTCATTTAGACGGGGGCAAGGTGCAAAGCACAGCCGTATACTTAGATTTTGGCGCACGTAAAGAGCCCCAAGTGGTCGAAATTTCCGGAGCCCCCACACTACGGCGTCTCTCGAAATCATATCGTGCTTTTGGGACGTCGTCAACCCCAGCAGTTTATTATCTGAGCCGAGCACTGCTTCCCAGCCCCTCCTCCTCGCTGCGCTGGTAGCGCCTTACAACCTAGCCTCCGAGATTAATGTCTACTGCCCGTCTCTGAGGCCATGTTCGCCATAGGCGCTGTCTCAATGGCGGCGGTGACGTCACGTCCGACAGCGTCGGAAGTGAAATTCGTTTAGGCCGTGGCCACTGGCGTCGCCGCTGTCGTCCTCCCAGATTTTTCTTTCCTGACATGGCGGCGCGCTGCTTACAACGTGGTCATGGCGTGGTGATTGTGTTTGTAAAGATGCGGTTGATTTTCGTGCGTGCCCGTGCTTTGTGTTTTATGTTGCGGTCATTGACTTGGGCGGAACATTTTGAATCAGTATGATGCGTGGTACACGGCAGACTAAGTGAGCTGCAGGCGCCAGCTTCCCAAGTACGACTCCCTTGTTGGTGATCATCACCGATGAAGAGTGCCGGAATAGTTTCTCGCAACGCGCGCTGTGGCATGGAGAATTGACGTGACAGTTCGTGTGCATTGGAACTCACGATATTGCCTCTAGACCGACGGATGCCTGCAAACGGGGTGGTCAACCAACGCCGACTCGTTACATCACCTGAAGACCGGCGGACGTCGCAACGTGTACGCTGCCAGCATGTTCTCTTGCAAAAGGTAGGTGTGAGTGCTACACTGTGCACATTACGCATTATTATTGCTGTATGCGTATTGCCAAGGGATATTGAATACGGTGGTGCTGAATGTCTTTGCAGTTGTGTTGAAGCTGCTTCCGCCCGACGTTTGTGAACAGCTTAATCGCTACTGTTACAGTGCTTGGATATGTGAGACGGGCGCACAACCCGCCGTAAAACTGAAAGCATAGATCAAATTTTCGACAGAAAGGCTCTCGTCTTACACATGTATTTAACAATCGTCACTGCACTTGTAATAACCAAACTAAAAATCACAGCGTATCCACCGAGTGAATGATGATGAGTGGGCGAAGCTGCGGAGGTTCATCGGTAAACCGTGAATCTTCCGTGAATTCTGCCCAGTACATCATCACCGACGTGAGAGCGGCCGCGTTTATACTAAAGGTTCGATGTGTTATGACGACTTGCAGCTCACTTTAATTTTGCATGTACGCTGTGAATTTTCATTGTTTAGAAAACCATTGCTTTAGAAAACATGTGGCGTCTTTCTTTAAGCAGCTGGCGTATTTTCGTTTTGCTTTAGGAACATCTGGCGTTCTTTCGTTTTGCTTTTAGAAAACATCTGGCGTCTTTCGTTGGTTTATTTCATCAATCAACGGCGTTTTGAACAAATTTTATTGTTTAATCACGCACAGGAGAAATCTCACCAGGCACTACCTTGGAGTAAACAATGGCTGCTATGGGAATGAGAGACAGAAGAAGTCGGCTTTTAGCTAACACTTACACTTCTACTTCTACTAACGTTTCCTACTGGAACATGCCAATGGCTGCTAATGGGGAATGAGAGACAGAAGAATTCGGCTTTTAGTTAAGGCGCACGCTGCGAATTTTTTATTGTTCAACAACGCACAGGAAAAATCTCCCACCGGCACCACCTTAGAGGTCAAGATCTGGTACTAGTGTTACGACTGGTTATGCACTACGACTACGACAACTACGAGGGACGAACGGGTGCCGCTTTAAGGAGCTTCGCCCCTGAAAAATTATTGCTACTGCGACCGGGTTGTGCTGTGACTGGGAATCGGTGAGGCGCGATAAGTTTCATTTGGTGATGCAATAAACAACACTGATTATGCTAGCACCCTTGTGCACTCATAAGTTTTTACGTCGGAAATAACGGGAATTTGTTCAGAATCCGCCCCTGAAGGATGATATAATGTGGTAGGTGGGCTTCTGGGGAAGGCGAAATGGGGTGGGGTTTCGGCACTGCAGCGCTAGCGTCAACTGGCCGGCTGTGTATCCCCGTTGGTTGGCCGCCGGCATCGTCCAATGTGGATTTCTTTTGCCACTGCAACATTTGAAAGTTTAGGCTGTGGTTTCGGTGTTTTTTATTTCTCTTGCTCAACGCGGGCTAGCGAATCGCGCGTTCATTTTGCGAGGGTTAGGTTAATTGCCGCGAGAACTAACCCACTTGTAGTTTTAATAAGATTTATTTCAAGAGCTACAATCAAGTGAACGCTGCCGACCTCTTGCGAGGGCAAGTAATTCTCTGCGCACGGAATGCCGGCACTATTTGACTTACGGCAACTCGCGAAAAAAATAATATAACAGCGGGTAGTACCTCACCAGCTGTGGTGATTTGTAATGCAATTTTACTGTATTAATTCAAAAGTCACTTAGTCGTAAGTTCAGCAGACCGTATAAGCTGCGCAAAGACGAGCGAAGCGCAGAGAACACACACCGTGCCTTCGTGTGTGTCTGTTTTTTCTGTCTTCTAACGTGTTGTCTTCGCCCAGTTTAAAGGTGTCTGCTGTATCGATGAACCAACTAACCCAACAACATGCCATACTTGCAACAAGGACTCACTATATTATCTATTTATTTGATTGAAAGGAGCAGTGTAAGACGCATCAATATATTGATTACTAAACAAATCATTTATATTTTTAATGATGCTTTTTAAATATTTTTCAGGTTGCTTGGAGAAATGCATCTCTTTGTAGCCGCTTCAATTATAGCCACCGAGGAACTACCGTGTTGTCGTGGTGAGGGTTTTCTACAAGGGCTTTCTGCAGAAGCTGCTCGTCGAGGCAAAGGAGTAAGCATAACACCAAGAAATGTAGGAAAGGGAATAAACTTATTCACTGAGCCAGTGTGTTTTTTGCTTAGTGCAAACATGGTATTATTGTGCCTGTTTTCCCTGATAACACATTTGGAACCAAAGCTGAGAGTTACCAATTGGCTTTTAGTGGTTAACCTGTATGCCTTGTGTAACAGGCAAATATGTTTTGAAATATAACTTAAATAGCATTGAAAGGGAAATAGTTCATTGACAAATATGCCGGCCATCTCCGTACCTGCCACGTACCTTGTACATAGCATAATTTCTACCCACCAAGGCTACAATCCACCATCTGCCCACCTAAATTACTGTCCACTATCCACCCACCTTGTCCACCACCCACCACCGTCCACTATCCACGCACCACCGTCCACCATCCACCACCGTCCACTATCCACCCACCATCCACCACCGTCCACCATCCACCCACTACATTAATCCACTTTAATGGTGGATGGTGGTTTCCACCATGTCCACCATTTGACTTTTTCCAATAGGGTATGTTTTCTTGTTACCTTCGCCCTTCTTTTTCAGTTGCGCGAAATCTAAGTGAACGACTTCAAAAGGGACGTCGTAGTATTTCGGCGTTATCACCGCATCTGGTGCCCGCTTAAACTTCACTTTGTTCGCTTGGCGTAGGTGGCACGTGCGAATGTACCCTATTGGAAAAAGTCAAATGGTGGACATGGTGGAAACCACCATCCACCATTATAGTGGATTAAGTAGTGGGTGGATGGTGGACGGTGGTGGATGGTGGGTGGATAGTGGACGGTGTTG
Source organism: Rhipicephalus sanguineus (assembly GCF_013339695.2). Classification (NCBI taxonomy): domain Eukaryota; kingdom Metazoa; phylum Arthropoda; class Arachnida; order Ixodida; family Ixodidae; genus Rhipicephalus; species Rhipicephalus sanguineus. Next base: position 367,058 of record NW_023615822.1, on the reverse strand, counting down.
GATGGTGGGCAAGGTGGGTGGATAGTGGACAGTAATTTAATAATAATATCTGGGGTTTAACGTCCCAAAACCACGATATGATTATGAGAGACGCCGTAGTGGAGGGCTCCGGAAATTTCGACCACCTGGGGTTCTTTAACGTGCACCTAAATCTAAGTACACGGCCTCAAACATTTTCGCCTCCATCGAAAATGCAGCCGCCGCGGCCGGGATTCGATCCCGCGACCTTCGGGTCAGCAGTCGAGCGCCATAACCACTAGACCACCATGGCGGGGCAGTGGACAGTAATTTAGGTGGGCAGATGGTGGACGGTAGCCTTGGTGGGTAGAAATTATGCTGTGTACAAGGTACGTGACAGGTACGGAGATGGCGGGCATATTTGTCAATGAACTAATTCCCTTTCAATGCTATTTCAGTTATATTTCAAAACATATTTGACTGTTACACAAGGCATACAGGTTAACCACAGAAAACCAATTGGTAATTCTCAGCTTTGGTTCCAAATGTGTTATCAGGCAAAACAGGCACGATAATACTAAGTTTGCACTAAGCAAAAGACACACTGGCTCAGTGAATAAATTTATTCCCTTTTCTACATTTCTTGGCGTTATGCTTACTCCTTTGCCTCGACGAGCAGCTTCTGCAGAAAACCCTTGTAGAAAACCCTCACCACGACATCACGGTAGTTCCTCGGTGGTTATAATTGAAGCGGCTACAAACAGATGCATTTCTCCAAGCAACCTGAAAAATATTTAAAAAGCATCAATAAAAAATCTAAATGATTTGTTTAGTAATCAATATACTGATGCGTCTTACACTGCTCCTTTCAATCAAATAAGGGTAATGCTATACGCACGACGTCGTGCAGGAAACACCGGAAGTTGCTATACGCACGACGCGGTGACGGTGCTGCACCTGCGGGTTCCTGTTGCTCAGTGAAGGCCCTCTGCGCCCTTCGGGCGCGGAAACCTAATCGTGGCTTCGCCCTCGCTTCGCGGGTGCGGCCATTTCGCTAACGCTCAATGCCCGGTTGGCAAGGTCACGGTCACGCGCTACTGGCCGCTGTCGCGGCCACGCGCTGTTTAGCCCGCGCGCCTGCCCCTTCGGGGCAGGCGAGTCCGTGGTGTGCACGTGTCACGGGGGCGCACGTAACCCACGAGCCGCGTAGCGCTTCTCAATCTGTCAACAGACTACTGCGGCAAAAAAAAAAAACCAAGGGCAGCTGCGAGGCTCGAACCAACGTCCTCGCAGTTCCGAGCGCGACACGTTAGCCGCTGCGCCACTAGGACCAAGCGGTTCGGATGGTTTAACGGGCTGTATTTGTAGTGTCACGCTGGCACCCGGCGCTAGATGGCGTTACTACGCCGCGTCCTGCGTACAGCCTTTTCCGGTTTGCGCGCACGACGTCGTGCGTGCAGCATCCCTCATCAAATAAATAGATACTACAGTGAGTCCTTGTTGCAAGTATGGCATGTTGTTGGGCTAGTTGGTTCATAGATACAGCAGACACCTTTAAACTGGGCGAAGACAACACGTTAGAAGACAGAAATAAACAGACACACACGAAGCGCACGGTGTGTGCGTTCTCTGCGCTTCGCTCGTCTTTGCGCAGCTTATACGTGTCTGCTGAACTTACGACTAAGTGACTTTTGAATTAATACAGTAAAATTGCATTACAAATCACCACAGCCGGTGAGGTACTACCCGCTGTTATATTATTTTTTTCGCGAGTTGCCGTAAGCCAAATAGTGCCGGCATTCCGTGCGCAGAGAATTACTTGCCCTCGCAACAGGTCGGCAGCGTTCACTTGATTGTAGCTCTTGAAATAAATCTTATTATAACCACAAGTGGGTTAGTTCTCGCGGCAATTAACCTACCCCTCGCAAAATGAACGCGCGATTCGCTAGCCCGCGTTGAGCAAGAGAAAAAAAACACCGAAACCACAGCCTAAACTTTCAAATGTTGCAGTGGCAAAAGAAATCCACATTGGACGATGCCGGCGGCCAACCAACGGGGATACACAGCCGGCCAGTTGACGCTAGCGCTGCAGTGCCGAACCCCCACCCCATTCCGCCTTCCCCAGAAGCCCACCTACCACATTATATCATCCTTCACGGGCGGATTTTGAACAAATTCCCGTTATTTCCGACGTAAAAACTTATGAGTGCACAAGGGTGCTAGCATAATCAGTGTTGTTTATTGCATCACCAAATGAAACGTATCGCGCATCACCGATTCCCAGTCACAACACAACCCGGTGGCAGTAGCAATAATTTTTTTAGTTTGGTTATTACAAGTGCAGTGACGATTGTTAAATACCTGTGTAAGACGAGAGCCTTTCTGTCGAAAATTTGAGCTATGCTTTCAGTTTTACGGCGGGTAGTGCGCCCGTCTCACATATCCAAGCACTTTGTTACAGTAGCGATTAAGCTGTTCACAAACGTCGGGCGGGAGCAGCTTCAACACAACTGCAAAGACATTCAACACCACCGTATTCAATATCCCTTGGCAATACGCATAGAGCAATAATAATGCATAACGTGCACAGAGTAGCACTCACAACCACCTACCTTTCGCAAGAGAACATGCTGGCAGCGTACACGTTGCGACGTCCGCCGGTCTTCAGGTGATGTAACGAGTCGGCGTTGGCTGACCACCCCGTTTGAAGGCATCCGTCGGTCTAGAGGCAATATGGTGAGTTCCCATGTGCACGAACTGTCACGTCGATTCTCCATGCCACAGCGCGCGTTGCCAGAAACTATTCCGGCACTCTTCACCGATGATGATCACCAACAAAGGAATCGTACTTGGGAAGCTGGCGCCTGCAGCTCACTTAGTGTGCCGTGTACCGCGCATCATACTGATTCATGATGTTCCGCCTAAGTCAATGACCGCAACATAAAACACAAAGCACGGGCACGCACGAAAATCAACCGCATCAGGACAAACACAATGACCACGCCATGACCACGTTGTAAGCAGCGCGCCGCCATGTCAGGAAAGAAAAATCTGGGAGGACGACAGCGGCGACGCCAGTGGCCATGGCCTAAACGAATTTCACTTTCGACGCTGTCGGACGTGACGTCACCGCCGCCATTGAGACAGCGCCTATGGCGAACACGGCCTCAGAGACGGGCAGTAGACATTAATCTCGGAGGCTAGGTTGTAAGGCGCTACCAGCAACCATAGAGTTTCCTACAATACTTACTAGAGGGAACTCTGGCGCTAGTGTCTATGGGAGCTGCCATAGAGTTTCCTAAAATGACCTAGAGGGAGCTCTGGCGCTGCGATCGTTCAGCCACCATGGGAATGATGGGTAGTACACGGATTTGCCTAGTCTTCGTGCTTGTGGGCTTCGAACGCACTTGTGGCTTTGTTTATTGCTATGCTTTGGTTTTCTTTCGGATAAAAGAATGGATCGTTGTGAACTTCGTGACCAGATTTGAATCGGTGAGCCTGAAGGAGTTAAAGTGGTGAAGTGAAACTGCTGATTTTTGCTGAACTTCGTTTTGCGACAAAGCGGATGCAGGCGACGCGGAGCCAAACGGAGCCGAAAAACGAAGTTTAGACAAATCCGTGTACTACCCATGATTCCCATGCTGGCTGAAGCGCGATGCATTGCAGCTCCCATAGACACTAGCGCCAGAGTTCCCTCTAGTAAGTATTGTAGGAAACTCTATGGAGCTGCAACGTATGACGCTTCAGCCAGCATGGGAATGATGGGTAGTACACAAATTTGTCTAAACTTCGTTCTTTCGGCTCCGTTTGGCTCCACGTCGGCTGCATCCGCTTTGTCGCAAAACAAAGTTCAGCAAAAGTCAGCAGTTTTACTCACCACTTTAACTTTTTTAGACTCACCAAATCAACGTGGTCACGAAGTTCACAACGGTCTATTCTTTTATCCAAACGAACGCCAAAACACAGCAATAAACAAAGCCGCAAGTGCGTTTGAAGCCGCAAGCACGAAGACTAGGCAAATTTGTGTACTACCCAACATTCCCATGGTAGCTGAACGATCGCAGCGCCAGAGTCCCCTCTAGTTAATTTTAGGAAACTCTATGCCAGCAACGGTCGGAAACAGTGCCGCTCAAGCGTCCCAAAGAATTACGTCATCGTTACGTCATCACCACCATCTTGAATCTGAGCCTATTGGCCTCGAGGAGTTACGGAGTCGCCCTCTATCGGACGCGCCTCGATTGCGTGCTAGGCAGGATGCCGCCGGCTCGCTCCCCATAGGTTTTGCTGTCGGCGCTCTACAAAAACACCTCGCGGGAGCCCTCCAGGGCATTTCTGTAAGTACTTTCGAAATGAACTGTGTTCTTTACTGTCAAGATTGTCATTTTCGACGAACTGAAATCATAAGATAGTCTACAGTCGCTGTCTCTTTGCAGAAATCCGAGCACCCGCTTCACGCTGTCACCGCGTTGGAGAGCCCTGAACCGGCTTCTTACGTGAAAGGTAGTCACTCGCTGAGTGCAAACTATGTGAAATATCTCGTTAGAGTAGACTGCCTGTATAACCAAACGGAGCATAACAGAAAGAAGCCTCAAGCCAGCGATCGCACGGGTTCGCGACGACTGACGGTGCCTCTACATGTATATGAGCGTCTGCATGTATGTTCGTACTGCTGGTTTCGCTTTTGCTACAAGCGCGTTTTGGCCCCGCGCGACCGCGCTGTGAACTTTAGGCCGCAAAACTGAGAATTTGTGAGTAAACAAACAACTACTGTTGCGCGGACGCTATCAGAGCAGTTCAAAAACAATTTCCTTACAACTGCGGCTTCGGTGCGCATGACAACTTTGTGATCTGCCGTCCCGACGATCAGTGTTTTTTTTTCTTTTTCGGTCTAAATTCGGGTACGTTTCAATGTCATTTGACAAATTGTCTCGCACTGCGTGTTGATCGGTCTTCTCAGCGGGCAAATGCCGCTGCTTCTGTTTCTTTATTCAGCGCATTCGTTTCGTTTGGTGCTCACACAAAACGTGACCAAATGCGACGCCTTTTTTAATGCTCCTTATTATCGTTCCGTTGCATTCCAGTGAACTTGCCGCTCTCTGTGATCAACAAATTCATAGACGAAAGCTTCACCACTTCGAGATTGCTGGTGGAAGGAGAACCAGTCTACGAGACCGAGCATGTAGTAGCATGCGGCGCCTAGGAAAAGAAAGAAAATAGAGTAACGCGGGAGAATCAGTACATCGACTGACAAAAAGAAGATGGCTTTCGCCTTCTAGTCATCTTTAACGAATGCATAAGGGACCCTGTGCGTTTTTTTTAATTCAACGTATCTAAACAATGACTTGTGCATCTGCAGATTTTGTGGACGCTGAGCACGGGGCCGACGATCAAGAGGTCGCATTGGAGGGTTCTGAGATGGCATCGCACGTGGTAAAATGTAGCGCTTTTACCATCCTGTGGCAGATAAGCATTTGCCGGCGGGAAGCACGCGCGAGCCATCGTCTCAGTGCGCGCTGTCTGCTACTCACCGAACATCGCAGGCCCGACGCAGTAACAAAGTCTTCGTCGCGGAAGTGCTTGTTGCACACAAGCTCGTAGCGGATGGCTACTTGCCGGTTATTAGCTTACAACCCATGCTTCAAGCTGTTTCTTGTCCCGGGTTACCAGTGCAGGCTGACACTGGCGCCTTTGCGTAAGCGCGGCGCTGCGGCACCGAGCGGTAGAGCCCCATGTTCGTCGCCTTCGGTGGCAGCCACTCTATTAAAATGGTTTCAATTGAGTAGAAAATGAGAGAAAACTACCGAATTTGAACAGACCGCAACGCATGTGGGACTTGAAACTCGTTTTCAAAGCACGCGGCAGTGCGCCACAAGCAGCCGACGCGGCCGCGGAGACCACGTGATCCTGCCAAGTACGTCACGCCGACGGTGGCGCCGGCGTTTCCAGTGGTGGGCCTCGAGGCCAATACTGAGCTTCCAACCAGAAGTGCGATAACTGAAGGCGAAATTGGCGCTCGAGTCGATGGCGAGTCAAAATGAAAGCAGCCAATGGCAGCCCGCCGCTGTGCCGGCAAAGCCGTGCGCCCCGCGCCGGCCGCCGAGGCCGCGCGCGCGCCGCAACGCTAGTTGTGAATTTCTCGAAAGTTTCGTTGTAGCAGGAAGCGAGCGTTGAGCGCGGGCACCAGGCTGTCCGTGCAGGCAGGCTATGCTTGGGGGACACCTACCCAACCTCTCGTTGAGGTTGGCGGATCACTGTTCGCTTTTGAGACTTATTGGAGCGGTCGTTATGGTCAGCCGTGCTCCGCCGCCGCCACATCGGAGCCCGTCGTAGTCGCCGGCCTTGATGTGAAGTTTCGTGGTGTTCGTTGCATGAAGCGACCGTTGGCCGGCGTGTGCAGTTTTTGCGGTGTTTCCGTGGATTGCTCTCTTGCGGCCGTGATGGTTAACGGCACACGCCATTCGTACATCATGCAGCGGTGCACGGATACTTCAAGACCGAGTTCCGCAAGATTCTTCCCTGATCGAAAAAACTATAGGTGAGTATGCGGTTTGCGTTCGCAGCCACACATATATAGCTTCATTGCAGTTGGACAACAGTTGTTTTTAAACGTGACTGAATCGTGAAGAGCACGATTTTGCATCGTTGTACCAAGAAGTAACGAAAATAAAGCACTTTAGACTCATAGTTTAACTTCTGCGTCTCTGACATGACTGCTTCCTTGGAAGTGCTTTTTGCATTTTTTGGCCTGTTTATCACTCGCCTTCGTTTAAATACGCGTTTCTGAGTCTGTGTATCTCAACTTGCACGATACCGAGACGACGAAACTACGTTTGCGTGATGTGACAGCGTAATTTTTGTCGTTGGAATTCGGTTTGCAACTGCTTTTCTGCAGGACGTAACCGTTTTCTGAATTATGGAGAAGGCCACAAGTGACGCGTTTGCCCAAGGAAGGGTTAATAACTATAGAATCTGCTCTCTGCGAAGTCTCGATCCGCAACCTCAAGTGCACCAGCTTTCTACGCTGCCCCCAGTGCTTTCTTTCGGTGCGTGAATGTTATGTTCAATATATGTACTTACAGCTGAAAAGGTACTCTTTGTGT